>NC_134478.1:6953177-7001865 GCF_964194025.1 Convolutriloba macropyga | reverse complement strand
CTTCTCTCTCAGCAGATCTCACAGTTTAGCTCTTTTCAACTTATTTACTCCAATTTAATTTAAACAAATTTTTTTTAAAGTCGAAAGTTTATAAAATTAATAATGTCAATAATCGGCAATCTCTTGATGTTTATCAAAGCATGGAAAACAATTTTTATTTAAACCGATGATCACAATTAAAATAACCTGTTGACCCAGGTTTAAGCCCCTACTTATGAAAATTCTCAAAAATTCTAGTGAGGGGTGTCTTTATTAACTAAAACTACACAGTCGAGCTTCATATTTAAAGTCGGGGAATTTTTTTTTTCAAGGATCAAGTAAAAATACTTTCAGAGTCATTATCATGTGGTATTTAAAATTATAATTTGCTCAAGAAACTAGTTTAGATAGATTCAGACTTATTTATGGCCATCTTTAAAAAATTATCCGCCTATTAAATATTATTTTCAGAAAGGTCTTTAATATCTCTAATTAATTACGAGCAAGAGACCCTTTTCATGCGTAGCAACCTATAAGAATTTCTGTTTTCTCTTTGTTAATATAAAAAAATCATCCTCCCGGACTTGAGTCTCCGAGCATTTCAGCGCTGAACCAGCACATTTTAAGCGTAATAACTTAATTCAGTTCTTAAACATACCATCTCCAGAATATCTTAAGTTTCTTTATGTGCAGATTTTCTTCATTATGATTATATTGAGATCATAGAGTTCGTCCGGCGAAACTTATCCTGGATAATCTGAAAAGTACTTATACCCCAAAGTTAAGTCTGAGCAGAATAATGTCATACAATTGCAGTTTATAACTGGTTATTACTATAGTAGTATACACACTATTTATACATAAGCTAGTGTATAGGCAATTACCACAACGCTTAATTAGCTTAGTGGTTACGTCTTGATACGCAAATTAAATATTACAAGTACCCACAAGGGAGTTTGAGTATCATATAAAACAAACATTGTTGGGGGTTAAACTGAAGACATTAAGCTGAACATATTATTCAGTACATTTTTATTTTATTTTTCATTTTTTCATGCAGTAGATTTTACGCAAAAATTAAGACTGACCAGTATTAATTGTGACATGAACAGCGTACTGGCCATCCTTAAAAAACAGAATGTCTCTAGTCTGATTCGGCGCTAATTTGCTCCGCCACCTCCGAGCTATCATGATGCGATAGAACGGGATCGAAAATTTCAATCAGTCTTATGCTATCTTTTATAGTCCCAGCTTAAAAGCGCTATGATTAAATAATCAGCATACATCCACAGATTTGTCACAGCTAACAAGATATTTTTCCCTTCATTTTGTAATTGCATAATTTTAACAACTTACAGTTTAAATAATTTGCGCTCACATTTTAATTGCTGTTCAACTATGTACTGAATATCTGTGATATGCGGAAAAGAAATTAATTCAGTTATAAATCTAAAATTTTTGATCAATACCAAGATCAGGTTGATTTCAAACTGATCTTTGTATGTTAAAGACGTGCAATTTTGTGCAGCACAGCTAAACTGCAAAAAAACAGCGCACTTTTTTTAAAACATCCGAATCATTTATTTGAATATCATGTTTGTCATGTCTAAAAAAGTTTTTTGCTTTCACTTTCTCAAAATGTCTACCGATTGACAAATGTTTTCACAAAAATACTTTAAGTTATCGACATTTATTTCACTTATTTGTTAAATTATAGATAAAACGGTGTCACTACTGCAGTTTTTGAATAAGAACAGAAAAATCTTTATATTAAACTTTGTTGCAAATTTCAATGTTTTTCTCATCCGCATTACCATCTGTAAATGTTATCATCCCTATTAATTAGCCCTAGCCAAATTTAGTTTTAACGGCGAATAGTTTCCAAAGATAATAAAAAAATTCACTTTGACATTTAACTTATTACAAAGTTAGAGCATTTCTTCGATTAAAATTTTATTATTCTCTAAGACTCTCTCGCTTGATTTTCTTAATTGCTACCTTTTTCTTAAATGCCTTAAATTTCTTGTGAAATCAATGTTTTTACTCTTCAAAGTGATCGTCCAGTTCAAATTTCATCCCTATCAGTTCCGTTCAAGTTAAGTTGTTATTGTTTCCTTTTGGCGCACCAGCTTTCATTTTATTCAACAGATTTCTGGGATACAATTAATTTGCAGAAAAATAAATAAAAGCTTGGTTCAATTAAAATCCAAATTTCTAGGATAAAAAATTTTGCTGCAGATATAGTCTTTTTTTGCGAGCTTCTGAAAAAGATTTTATATTTTTGTTTGGCCAAAAGATTTTCTAGTTCTCTTGAAATTGTTTTTATCAACTCGCTCTTTTCCGTAAAAGTTTTGATCGCAAAAATAATGGGAGCACTTCTTTGGAGTTATAATTTAAGTAGCAACTACATTGATTTTACATATTTCCCAGGTTTAAAATTGTCGGGAGAACATGCATCTATCGTTTGCTGTTTCTAATTTTCTCAGATAATTCCAATTTTTGCGATATGAATGATAGCCTGTCTTTGAAAAACCTAAGAAATTCTGAATAATTTCTGCTCGCTGAAAGTATGGTTATAGTTGCACCAGAACTTGCTGAGAAAATTTTTCCAATGTCTGGTTACAGTGGTTTCTAATTTTGGCGACGCTCTCATCGAGGTTTTCTGTCACCGTCACCAGAAACTGCTTTGAAATTCACCCAAATTCTGGATCGAGACTTCGCCAAAACTTTGAAAATTGTGCATGAATTTATTCAATGAAATTAACATTTTTCCTATTCCGTATATTTTCTGTTGATCTTAAAAGCTCTCACGGATTGAACAAAGCAGCGGTATATTACAACTCAGAATATGAGCATAAAAAGTGAACAGTTTCAATAGCTTGATAGTAAAGTTCGAGTTTTTTTCCTGTGCATCCCCAAAGTTCATGGAAAAAAAATTGTTCAGCAATTTCAGGAGCTTGTTGTCGATTCCAAAAAGTGACTTACCGAATGTACGGACAATATTTTGGAATATCACCAACAGAATATTTCAACAGAATCACAGATTTCACAACTGGCACCAAATCACTTAACTGGATTCAGGTAAATAAGTCACATTTTGACAACCCCCCCCCCCCCCCCCACTCCCATTCACCCAACTAAATAAATTAAAACGGCCCGTGGACCTGATATGAAAATATCACAACCGAACATGGACTATATTGTCCACATAAATATTTCAACTCATCCTTGTAATAGCGACTGCTATAATTTGTAATCGAATAATTGAACGCAAAATATCGAAGAGCATTGGGTAAAATGGTATTGGGTAAAATGCAATATTGGGTAAAATGTCATGTAATCAATTTAAACAATTAAAAGCGGATCTTCAAATAGGTCTACTTGACGCTATAAACTACCCAAGTATCCATTAAAATTTTCTCTACATGGCAATACCTTTCGAGTAGTAAGAATTTTGGGTTAAGACAGTATAACGAAAGAGAGAAGGTAAATTAAAAACGATAATAGATTAAAAATTAAAACGATTAAAGATAATAGATTAAAAAATTGAAAGCGAATTTTAGTACCAATGCATTGAAGTTTGCAAAAGAATATGATATTGTTGCGCAGACCTTAGGCGCTCAATTATTATACGCTCAATTACATAATTAGAGGACCACATATTCGTTTTAATAGATTCGTATTGAGTCCCACGGGCCGCTGAGGCATGTCCGTTGCACGAAAGGCAAACCGAACTAGCTCATCTTGGATTTTTTTGCCAGAAAATTACACTTTTTAATTATTTTGCAATTTCTGATTGATGGATAACCCATGATTAAGTTGGGTTATTCTTTAGCGATGTCATCCAACAGGAGGGGATTAAGCTTGTTTCAAGTTCAATAACGCGAGGAAATTAAAAAAAAACGAGAGTTAAAAGGCTGAGGGAGTGGAGACTACAGAGATTGCAATAAATTTTTATTATTTCGAAAAAAAGTTAAGTTGGTGTTTAGATTTTGTGTTTGACTGTAATTTCATTCTCTGAAGTTTTCCAACTCGAATTTAGTTGTGCTAGTTATTATTCTTCAAGTCTGAGATTAGCAAGTCATCCGCATGCGCTCAAACGTGACTTAAATTTCAATCCACTTGACCAAAATATCGTTGATTCGCGTAGCAAAAAATATAGTGCTTAATTTTAGTACGAAATTTTGAATAAATCAATTAAAATTTATTATTCCCATCGGCCATTCTGCTAAAATCTTTTGCCCGAATATTAAAGAACGGCGTAGAATTGATGTAATAGTTTTACAAACCAACAAGACGGCTCGTGCGAGTCTGTGCATAGCACAAAATGTTCCAACATATCTCTCAAGTTGCAAAACCAACTTTTGAAAGTTGACAGAGAAATTGTTGTGGGTATCCGAAAGCAACTTATATGCATTATAGAAAGTTACTTTCACCGCTTGAACCAAAAAATATGCCGTCTACATAAGGCAGACAAAAAACAAATAGAAAGATAAGTGTACATACACAGACGCACATAGACACTTCACACATAGACACAGAAAACCATAAAAAAAACCAACACATAACCCATTTTAAAAAAAAACTCGAACCCAAAAAAACAAATGTTGTCTGTTTGACAATAGATCAAAACTAAAAGTTCGTCACTGTTCATTTAAGTCTTCTCTCGTTTCTGTAAATGTAATTTGACACCATAATTTGAAAGGTAACTTTTTAAAGTTTTTCGAAAAATTTTGTTTTTGACATTTCATGAGCATCAGGGATAGGTATTGTTTTTTTATTTCAGAGATTTGTCGTCGGCGATAAATTAAAAAAACCGACTTAACTTTGAACTTACCTTAAGCCACAATTTTTAGCAAATACTAGGTAGTTTTTCATTTTTTCAATTTTTTGCCCTCTGCGTCTAATTTTATCTAACATTTGAAGAAACCAACTCTCTCAAACGAGCTCTCTCTTTCTCTTTATTATACCTGCACATGCCACAAACATTACCACACGCACATACATAGATGCACCAACACAAGCTCACACATACACACAAACAAAAATACAGACAGACAAAAAATATTCCCAAATTATTTTTTGGCCATATGATTTTTACTCACTGTTCATAACCACTCGTCTGGTTTCTGGTTGTTTTTACTGAAATAATAATTGTGGACTTCTTAAGCCAATTGTATCAGATGTGGTTAAATTGACACTAAAGATTAAAATGAGTTTTTTGAAGCTTTTCGAAAAGTTTTGTCATTTATTATGTTTAATGAGATGGTTTTTTTTAAATTCTTAAACGTGTTTTCAGGGGATATTAAAGGACTTTTGGCGTCTGACGTAATTAATGCTGCAATTTGTAGCAAATAATGAGTAGTTTTTCTAGTTTTCATGTTTGCTGACAGCTTTTGACCTCTGCCTCAACTAGTTACTTTTAAAGGAATTAACTCTCTCAAACCAGCTCTTTTTCACTTTCTACTAAACAATTAATAAAAACATTAAAAATTTGCACTCCAATACATACCCCAACACAAGCACTAACACACAAACACAAATACATACTTTTTTGTACTTTTTAAGACAATTGTATCGGTAATAGTAAAATTGTCACTATAGTTTGAAATGAACTTATCGAAGAAATAGGATTTTTGTCATTATTGATGTTTCATGAGCATAAACGGCCAAATCCATTTCAAAATTTTGCAAATATGTTTTGCTACCAGCGAGATTTAATAAACTATAATTCTGATTTGGAATTATTTAAAAGCGCATTTAGTTGCAAATTTTGAATATTTTGAATACAAATTTTTCCGGTTGTTTCTATCGTAAATTTCAATGGCGATCTGCACCCCCCGCCTTCCTAAGTGCTAAGCGAAGTGATTTTTTCTTTTACAGTTTTTTTGTTCCAATTTTAGAGACTTCTCCTTTTTGAAATTTGTAAAAAAAATATAAAAACAAAAACTAGGTCCTGAGGGCTGCAAAATGGTTGTCTTTTTTTTCTCTACGGTGCGTAAAAAAGTGAAACCTTGACTGAAAAAACCATCCTCGCATACGCATATGTATTCCTCCATTTTTCAAAACATGTAAGAACAAATACAGTAATGTTTTAAATACTCTTTATTGCTTAATTTGAACACTATTTCATTTATGGCTGCAATACCTCAAAAATTATCTTAGAAGGTTTCTCCAATTTTCAAATTTCTCAACTTTGTTACTGAAGAACTTCTTTTGAATTTTATTATGGTCTGATATTGAAACTGTCGAAAATCCGAGTCAATGGTGTCAAGTTAAATTTGGTTGGTAGTATTTTAAATGTATTTGGTACCCATACCGAATTTTAATTTTCTTAAGTTCGGGGGAGTGTACATTTATCAAATGTAAATTCATCACTTGTGTAATTATTAAGTGTAAGAGGTGAAATTAAAGCTGATATATCTTGTATGTCATATACTAAAGTGTTGCTGTATAGATTATATGAAATCAGTTGATATAAAAACTTTCCTTAAACATTGTTGGAATCAATCCTCTATTTACCTCATTTTTATCAAAAAATATCACAGTTCTCATTCATAACATTCAGTTAACAACAAACAAAATTGCTAAAAAGCACCTGTTGCGGAATTTTTTTATGTAATAAAATTTTTATGTAATAATTTTTATGTATTTTTTATGTATTTTATGTATTTTTATGTATTTTTTATGTATTTTTTTTTATGTAATAAAATTCAATTTTCCTAATGTGTTGAAAATTTGAGAGCGAATACAGGAGAAATTACTAAGATTTATCCAAGATGGTAGCGAGTGCGGATCTAAAGATGAATCATACTGAACTGGTAATAATTACAATGATCGGTTGTGAACCAAGATTTTGCCAGTGACAGTTAAGCCTAGTTTTCGTCATGAAATTAAAGTAAACTCAAATGTTGTTTTTCTAATATGCGGTCGCATACGTCGTACAAGTCAAGACAATCTTCGGGCAAGCGTGAACATGCATTCCTCAGGTCTTCAAATTACACTAATGATTTTAAAAAATTGATTAATTTGCTCATTGGTCATATTATGCTGAATGATAATGTCGACTTACAAGATAATCAAGCTGATGATAACTTTTAGTTGTTTTGTTTTTCAGGCAATTTACGACGATCACCTTTGCGCTAACGTAATTATAGCTCTTGGATTTGGAGAGGGGGGAATATTGTTGTCAGGAAACCCTAGACTGGATTTTCCATATCTACTGCCGTTCCAAAGTTTTCTCGAATTCTTTGATTTTGAAGAAACGAATTTGAGAAATTTGCTGACTTTTGATTGGTTTAAAATGGAATATATCTGCAAAGACCAGCAATGGGTGTGTGAACAGGAGGAAACTGCAACCATTTTAGCAAATTTGAGACGAGAGTTAAAATCTGTTAAATTTGATTCTGATTATGTTGAGAGTTTAATGCGGAATAATTCTTTTATATCTGATAACTAGATAAAAGGTTCCGTTCCAGTTTTCTGTAATTTATTTTTTTTAAAAAATTGGGAAAACTCTAACACACATGACGCGTTTTGTTTTAGAAACTTTTCATAAGAATTGGCATAAAATTCATGTCAGATATAAAATAGTTCGAGCTATTTTCTGACTATCAATTTGAGTTCGGTTTTGCTTTTGACCATTTAGAGCGACCTAACCCCATTCATTAAAGTACCGACAAAAGTAGTAAGTAAACACTGTCTTAAGAGAGTGGGGGGTTATCCTACGATACTTAAACATGGGATAATAGGGGTTATCCTAGACGGAAAGGGATTAACTTTCATTCTTTACCAGATGTGATTATGTAAGACTATTTCCAAGGCGGCAAACTTGTTTTCGGTCAAACAGCCAACTTTGTTCTAAATTTTGTTCCGATAAGAGCTTCAAGTGAACAATTTATTGAAACGTATTTTAGCGCTCATAAACACAAAATTTACACGGTTAGCAATTCAAAAAGCGCAGTTTGGGCAGCAGTTTGGGCAGCAAAAATCGCTACTACTTTCAATGCACTCATTGGCTTCATAATTAATGAATGGGTTAAGGGAGGAAGAGCTGGAGCTGGTGGTAGCATCAAAGTCTACAATATCATCGCTATCAATATCGTCCTCGTTAATAATACTTATCATTGCAAATCCCGGGTCAGGTGTTTCCCATTCCTCCGGGCTTTCACTTGTCGTGTTTCCGGCACAACAAAACTATTATTATGGTCCCAGTTTGGACTCGAATCTAGAAGAAGGTGAGCATAATTTTCCACATTTTCTTAGTCCCACTCTACTTCATCGCTATCCCAAGAAAAATCTTCCACTCGGCAGTGAACAATTTCATAGTGGCCAAATGGTAGTGTTTTAATTCCCCCGTTCAAAATGTGGCGCTTATTATCAAAGGCAAAGAGACATATTTTATTTGTTGAAACCGTTTGTAGAACATGCTTTTCCGAAACAATCCTTGTTTTTTCAGCGCGCAGTTTACTACCAGTCACAAGTGTGTTATTGTAGTCTGCATGTCGAAGCAAATTTTGGGCTGCTCTGGTTATTCCTTTGGCGGACATTTTTCGGTTACATATGAAAAGAATAGAAGCAGTCAAATCATGACAATCATACAAGGTTAGTTGTTACTTTGTTAGTTTTTTCTTGAATCATTAAACATAAAATACTCACCAGCGGAAGTAATGCTGTACAGCTTTGGCTTCAGACATATAAACTCTTTTATATAATCCCCTGCAAATTCGTCTTTGAATTTTAAGACAACTCTTTTTTTTCTTCGCTGTACAGTTTTTGCTCTTCTGGGTAATTTGAGAAGTCAAACTGATCAACAACATTGCTCTCCTCCAGTTCACGGTAGAGATCTTCACAATTGATCCGGTATAGCAAGCTATCAGTATCACTATAGAGTAACCGACAGTCAAATGAAGATCGCATTGTTCCATAGTGAAATTGATACATGTAGTATTTCGCTAGATCAAGTATTGTGGCCCCTACTATAGTTGGTGCATCCCAATAGATTTTTCTCGGGCGGGAGGAGAGAGCTGCCATGTTCTCGCCAAACACTTTGAATTTAGCAAACTCAAACTTGCTTACTATGGTTAGGGTTCGTCTTGCGTCTCTCGTAAGCTCGATTTTCATCCGTCGACGTTTCGATTTGCAGTTTTTTCCCATAAACGGCGTTGTTCTTTAATTTATAGAAACTCTCCTCAAATTTATTCGAAGCCGCTTGTCTCTTCTCACTGTTCAGGGTTATATAGTGTGTTAACCAATTGTTTTGAGTAAACTGTAGCACACGATGCATTTTCCTAACCACTAATCCCAAGTTAACATACAGTTTCAACAGCTTGTAATGCAGCACATAATGTTCCTTGTCGAAGAAACTCTGCAACAGTTTTGGAACTTTTGAGGGGTGTAAGTTATGACTCTCTCGCAAATTTACTTGGTAGTCGCTGAGCCAGTCATCCTCGACAATATTTTTTGAAGGTGCGAGGGGGAAGTCCTGATGGTAATCGTGTAGAATTGCTGGATAATGCAAGTCGACTTCCACGAAGTAACTGACAGGGTTATCATCAAGACAGTTTAGTATCTCAGCCAGTGTAATATCAGAGTTCAGCGTAAAATCTGACTGAGGAAGTTTTTCATTTTGCGTGACGCCGCCGTATAGGATATTGGCGTTCACGCAGAAGCCAAATGTCGAGGGTTGTGAAGAGTCATAATCTGGCAAAAATTTATTATTTGCTGTAAACTTTCTCATCTCGTAGCCTGAACATACTCCCCCACGTACTGCGCCTTCTATCAAATCGAGGTGCTCGCGTTCTGTAAGCAATTCGAATTCTGCCCTGCATATTTTCAATTATGCTTGCTTAGCCATATTTGGCAGTGTGTAAAAGTGCATGCAGTCGAGTTTGTAGGTGGAGAAACTGAGCTCTCTGTGGAACTCACAAACGTATGCGAGAAGAGCGCAATCGGTTTTCAGGAATGCATCGTGGTAGTCTTGTAGAGTTTGACGATTCAGAGTTTTCCATATCGTCTTGGCATGGTTCAAGTTTTCTTGAGTTATTGTTACTGCGTTTCCTTCTAAAGTGTTACGCCATCCATTAAGTGGCGGTAGGGATTTTTCGCTGAACTTTTCTCGACCGCTAACATATGAATAGGGGTAATATCTTTTTTGCTGGAGGAGCTTCAATTCTGTTGAGAATAGGTTAGGAAAGACAGAAGCAAGTATTCCAAAACGATCTCTTGGTAAAATGTCAACCAACTTTTCGAGAGAGAATTCATCTTTTTGAATGAATCAATAGACCTCAAACCTCAGATTTTCATAATTTTTGATCACTTTTCCATCATCTAGGGTTATGGTCTCCACGAGCACTCCAAAGTTCATGGAAATGTACTTTTCATCAGCAGACGGAATTACACCTACAGTGGTCGTTGGCTCACAAGATTGCAGGGCTAAACAAATGTGGTGAAGTTCATAATTTTGCATATTATGACCCACCACAGGGGTAAGGTTGACGTTCCTTTGTGCCCGGTTGCATTTCTCATGAGCCCAGCCAAAAAATTGTCCGCTGTAGTGGCAGTGATCCAGATCTATTGATGACTGTTCATCATTATCATCAAAGGGTTCGTTACATATCCAACATTCCCTAGCTGCACTTTTCGGATACTGGCTACGGTCACCTCTGAAGAAAGGAAAAGCTCGTTTGCTCTTGAATATATCCTTGGCTAGTGTGTTTAACATGTTTACAAATTTAGTAATGCAATCTTCAGAACTCTCCACGTGGAAGAAGATGGGTTTTGTTGAGTTGTGATCAATTACCGCAAGTGAAAAACCACAGGGCTCGTGTTTTTCAATAACTCTGCTGTATGCGTTGTTCCCTTGGGGCCTGCATCCTGCTACTGGACACAAGAAGGATTCGAAGTCAAATTAAATGACTAATGGAACAAATCATGTAGGGGCCAAGTTTTTGAGTTTATATGAATTTTTTCCCGGAGCTGGTAATTGAACAACGGCCGGCTCATTTTCACAGCAGGTCTCCATATGTTCGGTAAGCTTTGCAAGGCCTTCTTCACACAACCAGAAAAAATTCCGGCAAATAAGAAACGCAAAGCGGAATTTGGTATTTCGGAGTTGACAGACTACCTTGACCAAGTTGGTAATCAATACATAATGGTAACAGTCAGCTTCGTATAAAAACAATAGATCCATTGTAAAGTTTGAGATAAACTTTGACACTCTGAGTGGAAATAAGTCTCTACCATCATAACCAATAACGTTGAATCGAATTTCATTGAGATTTTTGAACTGATTGATGTCTTCTAGCCCCATGGGCATATCGAAGTGTTCAGTTGGTTGATGGAGGTTGGCTTGCTGGTAAGTTTCAGGTGATGTTTTGTCTGTGTTGTAGTTCCTTCCTGGTCGATCTAAGCTAATATTGTTGTGCATATGATATGCAGCAAAATAGCAGTAAAGGAAGCAATTTGCATCCTCATGATTACGAATATTGGGTAAACCGCGGCAATTTTGAAATTTTGATGGTAATGCAATGTAAGACGAGCCAGTTACATGTCGGTAGCGGGCAAAGTTTACAATTACTTTGATAACTTTCTCAAGCACCCAACCACTACCATTAGAGGCAAATGTTGTTAGCACTATCATCATCTTCTCGATCATAGTCCAAAAGGTCTCACTGCTAAGTCCCTGACTGTAAACGGGTGTCATGAGCGAAATTGCATAAATTTCAATAAGTTCATCTTCTTGATCTTCGTTTTGACTTGGTTTTCGGAGTTGAAGATGGGCATTAAATTGAACTTTTTGCAATCCTTGTGAGAGTTTTTGTTCTATAAGCGAATCGATTTGTGGTTTATGCTGGAGCATAAACTGAGTAAGGTCTGTGTTGGCTTGGGTTGTTGATGGCAGCAGATGGTAGCTCTGAAGGGTACCATTAAATGCAGTTTCAGCAGGCGCTTGAGTTGGTTGAAATTGATCGCCAAAGACAGGTAAAGAATGCGAAGAACTCATATGCTGAGCAAATAGTCTGGTGTCGTTAAAACCCATATAGCAGGCCCGACAACAGTTTGTAAATTTTTGTTGACAAGTCCTCATGTGTTGTTCCAGTTCAGAAAGTTTTCTACAAGTGAATGTACAAATACAACAGGTAAAGACTGATAAACCTACTTCGTCGGGGTGGTAGCGATGCTCATGTCAAGATTGATTTCCCCTGTTAGCAAATGTTGGCGAACAATATTTGCAATTGAAAACCATAGTTGGAAAATTTAAGATCCAAAGGTTAGCAGAGATAATGACAACTTTCGTAATTCAACTTCAAATGGCGAATTTCTTTCTATTCCACACGAGTCTCTTATAATAGGCGCGCAATTTAAAATTTCAAAATTTCCGAATTTGATTGGATAATATGAGCGCGCGATTTGTCCCAGCTTTAGTAAACTACTACGAACATATCAAGTTGCGTTGAACTAAAAGTAGCGCTTTACTTTTCCCGCTGAACAACACTGACATGATAAAACTTGTTTCAGATTTTCGAATATTTAGTGCAATATGCAAAAAGACTAAAGCCATGAATAGTTCTTTTTAGTTTTTAGCTATATGTGATGCGACAAAACATATCAATGGCAACTTTTAGTTAAATTTCAGGTTTAGTTAAAGTAAACTTTTATGAGTTTTTAATGACATTTCAATAAAAAATGTTCATCTTTTTTCTTCATTTTGATAGCTAATAAGCTCCATGAAGAGGGAACATTTGTGTTTCAACCTTTTTAGATGTAATATTACACTTCAGTATCCTACCTAAAAAGAAAATTTCGATCTCATTTCATCAGAATTTTTGAAAAACATTCCAAAAACATCGCTTTTTTCAACACTTTGTTAAATTTTAAGTACAAGGGATGCTTGGGACGGTTATGATGCATAGTTTTATTACTTTCACGGTGTTTGAACAGCTAATAAGTCCACTAAAAGCAAATGAAATGTTCCTTCTTTTTCGCTTAATGTTGCAAAAAAAGCGATTTTTGTAGTTTTTTCACTGTAGATACCGATGGGTGCGTCTGACGATGTTGGGCGTCATAACAAAAAATGCTCCCCGGGCACTAAAACGTAGGAACCGACAAAAAAAATCCCTCATCTTTATCAGGAAAAAATTAAGATTTTCTGTCAATCATGATCAATCATTGTCATCACATGACAGCCAATGACAAGCCCCCTGTTGCAAGCATTTTTCGATGACAGCTGCTATGAGATGATTTTGTCTCCACTCCCCAGAAAATTGGTTTTTCAAAAAAAACCTGGTGTATCATTATTATTTCGGGTACTTCAATTGCTAATTAATGCCAGATGTTAATGAGACGTTAATGTCCAGATGTTTTGAAAATCGGTGAAGGAGCCGTTTTTCGGCCCTGACCCTTATGACCAAAAGTGACAAGCATGTATCAGTAATTACAAATCCGTTTAAAAAAATGGGAATTTTTTTCATTAATTACTAATTAGACTAATTAGGTGCTAATTAGATGTTAATTAATGGTTAGTTATCTCATGAAGGATTGAGTTTAAATTGACGAACGTTATGAGCTTTTTTGCAGTGCAGTGTCTGATAGTATCAACCAAATAGTCAGTTTCATCCCAACTATCCGTTGGAGCCGATTTTTTTTGGGGTCAAAGGTCATCATGAAAAAAAATTTTTTCGTTTTTTTTTTCAACTTTTTTTTAGAAAAATGTGCTTATTTTTTAATCATATCGATAGCCCACATTAATCGCTTGGTAATGACGTTCAGGTTTTGAGTTTTCGTTCCGTCGAAAAAAATTTATTCGGCAAAAAACCGAAAAAATCTCATCTTTTAAAAAAAACCCTTTCTTTTTTCCTCTTTCTCGCTGAAAAATGATGTTTTGCTAGTTTAACTAACACCTCAAGGTATATCCAAGAGGAGCGCTGGTGTTATACAAGCATACAAAGAACGATTTGCTAAATGAGGATTTTGTTTGATAAGGAGTTTATGCATTTTTTTTTAAGCTTTTATTCAAATTTAATTTTACATTTTAATAGCTTTCTCAACAAATTTTCTCTCAACCAATCAGAAGCTTGGTTGCTTCCTGTTATATATTACCTTCTGAACATGTTTGAACATGTCCATTTTCAAATTTTTTTCTCAACTTTGTCTCACTAAACAGTACTGTTTTTGTGAACATGTTTGAACATGTCCCTTTTTGTAAAATTCTGATTCTGAAGTCTGCTAGCTATGTAAAAACATTAAAAGAAGAGTGTCAATTAGCAATCTATTCACAAAAGATAGTAACACAACACACCAAAATGCAAAAGAAATATAGTTCAATATTAAATAAGTTGTTAGAGGTCAAAAAAGTCCATTAGAGAGTCTTCCTCTCTTCGTTTTTTTGGTGCTGCGCATACTACTGGAGTTTCCGAGCAATTGGGTGTCTTGACATCGGCTGAATTTGTTTGGGGTTGTGGTGTCTGAAAGTTTGAACCAGATAAAATATTGACATCAAACTGACTTGTATTTGCAAAATTTTCAGAGATCCTGTTCTTCCTCGGGAAATCCTCAAAGGGTGAGGGGCTTGGGGTTGGAGTAAAAGTCGGGCTTGGATCCACAGCAGGAGTTGTTGGAACACTGACTGAAACACTAGGTGGCTGACTGTCCGGTGAGGATGGTGATGATTTGACACCCCATATATCACCCAAATTTTCGTAGGCTTGATATGTACCGAGTTGATTCTCGAATAAGGGCACACAATCGCAGTCGTATCTGTACATGATACGTCTCACTTCCTCCGGCAAAGTTTCTTCAGTCGAATGCATTTGTGGTATAGTTTTTGGTTGTAAGTGTACTCCAGAAGTACAGATACTGGATTCAGCCGGCTCCGTTTTTTCCGGTAGGGCAGCAATAGCGTTAATAAATAGCTTCGGTATCAAACAATGCTAGTAAGTGTACCACAAATCGTTTTTTCTTTTCTGTTGTATCAGAAAGACAAAATTTTCAAACACGGTTTGGTAAACAAGAGTTCTCTCAAAAGAGATAGCAGACTCCGAAAGAATCTTCACAGACATTGTTTTGAAGTTCAAGTTCGATTTAATAGTTAACTATTAAGTAAGAGCAAAAGAAAGAAATGAACACAAGTACAAAAAACTTTCCCAACATGTGTTTCGCAAGTTCGCTTTATCTAAGACCAAACAAATGATTGGAGCATAATCACACCTAGTTGCATAATATTTTGTATATAACATGTTGTTATCCATACTGTGGTTCCTTTACAGAGGAATTTGGGGTCACATCTGTTTTGTATTGGTTTTAGGTGAATTGTGTGTGGTCTCTGCACTATACTATCCAGGGTCACATCTGTTCTAAATCAACTTGTATGTAAAAGACATGGGTCCCTACACTATTAATGGTTAACTATCTCCCACACAGAAGTGTGGGTTGTGCTGATAAAATTATTGCTTTATATACAAAACACATGTACTTGTTATCTTTGTTCGCAAGTAGGTTCTGGTGGTTTGTAGAGGTATGGTCTTAATTAACTATTATCTAAAAATGAACACAAGTACAAAATTTTTTCCCAACATGTGTTTCGCAAGGTTCGCCTTATATAAGACCAAACAAAAGATTGGAGCATACCTTTTAGTCACGCCTAGTTGCATAATACAGCTCTTTGTTTATAGCATGTGGTTAACCGCACGGTGGTTCCTTTACAGAGGAAATTGGGGTCACATCTGTTTTGTTTTGGTTTTATGTAATTTTTGTGTGGTCTCTACACTATACTATCTAGGGTCACATCTAATCTAAATCAACTTGTAAAATACATGGGTCCCTACACTATTAATGTTTAACTCTCTCCAACACAGAAGTGTGGGTTTGTGTTGATAAATTTACTGCCTTATATACAAAACAAATGTACTTGTTATCTCTATTCGCAAGTAGGTTCTGGTGGTTTATAGAGGTATGGTTTTATTTAACTATTATCTAAGGTCACATTCGTATAGAAGTCTAAAATGAACAGTCTCAAGTACGCCGTGGGGAGTACTTGAGATTGTATTTACCAATCACTTGGATTTAATTAAAAATATGGCGACACTGGTTTGATCCCAACTTGCCGCGCCTCTTAACTTCGTAGTTAATTACATTATGTTGACTTAAAGTGATAAAACAATATGCCTACCATGCTTTTTACTTCCTCAAAAGACACACAGTTTGGAGATTGCTATTTCGACATTTCCCAAAAAGAAAAGAGTTTGTTCAGGGCAACTTTAAAACCGTACGAGAGAACTGGAACAAATGTGTCTCTAAAGTTGTTCAAGAAAGCGGCTGAGGATTACGAGTTTGAACAGAGAATTTCTCTGACTCTAGAAAAGTTTGGAAATTTAGTCAAAGAAGCAGAAAAAAATACGTGAATCTGCAACGCAAGATTCCCCATAAAAACCGCCCCCAGCAAAGAAGCAGAAATTTGATCAGTGTAGTAAAGATGGTGGAAGCAATGTTGGAGCGATCTCCCAACTATTTCGAACAATTTCAAAAGCAGTTCAAGTTTTTAATTGCTGACGAAAAGCCAAAGTTAACAGCTTCGAATAACTGTGCTGTGTGTCCTCATTTTGAGTCTGAATTTTGTCAGTTACCCACTAACCATTTTCACGTTCTGATTGAGATTGCAATCGATGTTGAGACCATGAAGCCAATCAAAATTTTTGCAGTTCCCTGTCTCTTCACTACCTTCAGACACTTACTTTCAACTTCAACGAGTCTGGAATTTAAAGGAGATACATTTTCAAAATTACAGCTTGCCGTTGTCTTTAATAACAAATCTGGAAAGAAAAAGGATACAGCAAATGTACGCAAGCCACTTCCACCCTTGACAACAGCGGCAATCAAACTACCAAAATCTACAGCGGTCACTAGCAGAGTCTCAAAAACATTGGCAAGAGCTACATCAATTGTACCACAGAAAACGATTCACAATTTTGTGTGTTCTACAATTTCATCGAAAACTCAAACTGATCAATTTAGTAGTGAAATTTTGAAAAGAGTGGAATCAATTTGGACTGGTCCTCATTCTGGTTCTTTTTGTCAGATTATGGATATATTTTTAAGTGGTTTTGGAAAACTAAACATAGATTCTGATTTACTTTTTGTTCGTCTTGTATATGAAGAAAAAACTCAGTATTAAAAAAGAATTTATTCCACAATGTTAGTTTTGTTAGAGCATCATGTGAAGAGCAAAGCGAATCAATTGAAAATCACTACAATTTACAATTTGTCTATTATCAAATATTAAATGAGCAATAAAAATACAAAAGAGTCCGCACAATTCTGAGTTTTGACTTTGAATTGGTTGGTGTTCAAGTAATTGGTGAAACTGTACATTATTTTTTGTAAGTCGTTGATAAATATTCTTGTAAGAAGACAAGGATCGTCCAAGGGGATCAGCAAACAGAAGACGGTTGCTTTTTTTACAAATGAGGAGCCAGTGCGTGCCAGGACTTTGAGATTTTCGTGATTTCAGTTTTGAAGTAAAATTGTCTGCTGCAAATACACCTCGAAATTTGTGCTTTAGTTTTTGACATCTCTGAATTAAAGCATTAATGTCGTCTTCGTCCATCAGTTTGTTAGAATATGATTTTTTGACACTCGTCATGCAGTATCAACAAAAATTGTACTAGCTTTTTCTCCAATGATAAAAATTTCAATGTTGGTCGGTAAGGCCGCTGATAACTTCAACTCGATAGATATGGAAGAGTTTGTTAGCTCCGGATGTATAAAATTATGAGAAGCTTGTTGGGTGCTAGTCAAATCAAATACCATTATAAAATGTTTGGGATAGTCTGACAGACTTATTCCGTGTCCATTGTCAATATAGGCTAAATCCGATATTGTATTAAAATAAAGGCGTTTGTTATCAGTTGTAGATATTGGGCTATCAGCCACTGATAACCCGTTGCGATAAATAAATATCTGTTCCAAGTCAAATTTTTGAAAATGAAATGGATTTTGCATGTTGTTGCCCAAAAAAACTTCGTTTGTATTGAGACAAATGGCTAATCTTCGGATTGGCTCTCGTGCAAAAATATCCTCTTGCTTCCAACTATGCAGACCAGTTGAAGCCAAAAACGTCTTTGTCAAAGTTTCAAAGTAGGAATAGGCAGCAGGGCTAGTAAGCAAGGTTTTTTCAATGGCAGACACGACCTCGTCATTCAATGTCATCTTGCGAACGTACAAATTAGCTTCAATCATTTTCACCTTGTAATGTTTTGCAGCATCATCGGAAACGATAACAAAGTCATCAATAGATCTTCTGAATGCAATACAAAATGTTACACAACTGAGCAAATGTTTATCACATGTCAAAAAGTCTACCGCTACTTTACCATAAAAAGTGCATTCTGCAGACTCTCTGACTGAGTTTTTTCTTCGAGCAATTTCCGCTGCTTTTATTGCAGATGGATCTTCTTCGTAAGAATAGCCTTTACATGCTAAAGTGTTCTTTGCATCTTTGTTATGTGAGAACTCAGTTTCTATAAAACTCTTGTGTGCGTAATTTCCATTTGCGTTAAAGATTTTCAATCCGTTGGCTGACACTGTGCAGTCAGAGAAAAGTGAATGCAACACATTATTGCAAAAGTAAGGAGCATCGGTTCTAGCAGTGTCAGCGGTAGCTGCCCCGTAATATTTGAGACCAGCTCCCGAAGACTGAACAATATTGCATTTCATTTCTAAAAAAATTTTTTGTTAATCAATAAATTTGTTACGGTCACCAGTTACCTCGAATTCTAACATGGGTCCATCAGGACTATAAACAGGTCCCAATTTTTGACAAAAACTTCCATCGAAAGTCACCAAGAGCGCCGGCTTCTCAAACAGATCCAAAGAGCCATGGGTTGCTTCGTTTGGTAACAGGTTAGCGATCATATTTAACTTGAGAGAAGAAATCAGACTGACTTCTTTTTGGAACTTTTTGTTTTGAAATGACCAATTTTGTTTGGTTAATCTTTTTCTTGGTGATTTTTTGAGCGACTCCTAATCGTTTTTCTTTGTTGGCGAAGTCTTGATCCCCTGTTTGTTTTTAACAGTGTTGCTTTTTGTATTTTTGAGTGCTTGTTTGGGTGATTTTTTACTGCTGACAACGTCTAACAACTCTGGAAGACTTTGCCTTAAAAGTTATTTTCCAATACGTTTTGCAGTAGGAAGAATGAAACGTCGAGCTAAGGGTAAAGCGCCCCGCCCAATTCCCGCAGCTAATGCACCAAAACCGCTGCCTCTTTGCCTGTAGTGGCCAGGGAAATGTGGTAAGGATGTTGCTTGGTTAGCGTAATAAGAGTCCGTGCTAATTGAAAAATTTTTTGAACTGAAGGGTTAAAATGACTTTACCGGTTCCCGAAAAGGGAACTAATTCTCCCGTTTTGGTGCGAAGCTCAATCGATATTGATTGTATAGTGTTTGATAAGAGTTTTTTTGTAATCTAAATTAGAAAAAACAATTCGATGAGTTGGTTCAAGCTCGCAGACACTACCATTTTTCAGACGTTGTTTTGAATCAATGACTTGAAGCAAGGGCGCTTCTGTATCACCAACGTACTGGTACTCAATAATATTCGTATATACAAAAATTAAGTGCTTTCCCGAGCAAAGATCAACGGGAAATTCTCCATAGTATGCTACCGTTTCATCACTCTTCATTAGTCTGTTTGATGTTGCGCTTTTCATTTTGTACCCTATGTGTACTCCACTGCCATCTGGAATGCCCGAAAAACCGATAATGATCGGAATTTCTCTACAGGGAAAAGTAATTCCTTCATTTTTATCCATCTAAATTTCAAACTTTCCAGTTTTCTTGATCTCTCTGAATGAAAAGTTCGGTCGTCCAACAGTTCGTTTGATAGTAGTTAGTATCAACTGAATAGTATTCAGTAACAACTGAATTATATGTTCCCGTCTTGATAGACAATTTCTCCCCGTTATAAGGACGAGATATCACATTGGCTTCAGTAGCCCTTTTTTGGCTGTCTTTGTTCCCTTTTAAGCTATATACTACCATGTCTCCATTTACCAAATGCTCAATTTTTGTGGGGAAAATGATCTCACTGAGAGCTACTCTCCAGTCACCAGCGAGTTGAATTTCATCATTGAAAAAGTTTCGAAATGAACTGAGATTGTTAGAGTCAAAAATTTCCATTGAAGCAGATGAAATAACCTGCACAGTGAACTCATCAGTGAAACGGTTTTCACTCATTTTTCTCTATACGAACAAGGTGTAACTCTGGTTGATAAAATTTGCCTTCAATTTTGTCACCATTTGCATCAATAAGTGAATACGTTGGTGGATTGAAGGATGCTAAGCTTTCTACTTCAAATACTTCGTCGGTGAAAGATTGTTTATACCCTTTCCTGAAGGCTTCGTCCTTTTTGACAATTCTAACAAAATCTCTAACGTAAAAATTGGGTCTCTGAAACTTGATTGTTTAAGCGCTCAAAGAGACAAGTCGTGGAACATCCTTTTTAGTGACTCTATTTGGAGCAAGTTTGGTTACGCGGTTGACCCGTGAGTTAATTGTTTTCACAAATTGATCCAGTTTATCAATGTAGGAGTACGTCCACTTTTCTTCAAGGTACTTGTAGATAATGTTTTTTTAGTGATCGAATGTTCCTCTCTGCGAATGCAGACTTTTGTTCACTAAAAGTGTTGTAAAAATGAATTTTTCGTTTGTTGCATAAGGTTTTGAAGGCTCCAAGAAACTCTGTACCATCATCAACCCACACTTTTTGTGGTTGCTTGTTTTTATCATTTTTTGAAAGGCCGAGGCAGTTTCCGTTGCATACTACGTTTTTAAGGGCTCCACACGAAGGTATCTGGAAAGACAGTCGACCGCAACCAATAAATATTTAACATTTCTGTTGTATTTTGCTAGTTTATCCACATATGCCAAGTCAACGGACCAAATTTCATTTATTTCTTTTACTATTACTTTAAGTCTAGGAAATCGTAAACGAATTGCGCGATATTTTGTAAAAGATGGCTTGGTTTCCAAGTTTGTCTTAACTTTACCAAATGATAATTTGCTTTGGGTTTTTAATCGCGTTGGGTTTCCGAACGATGCAGGTCCCTTCAAATACAGTTGGTCCAACGTTTTTTTTTCTCAGAAGAAGTAAGACCATTTTTGCTGTTTGGTCTCGTCTTTTGCCGTCTTTTTTCTTGTGCCCGTTTTTGTTTGGGTGGTAACTTGATAACCGCTTCCTGATTGTCCTCGTGGGCTTGCAAAAAAGTCTTCTTCGCTTTCAGATGCTTCCAAGATCTGTTTGGCATAGGTATTCGACACTAAATGAGGTGAAAGTTCGAGAGCTAATAACGCTCAAGAATAATTCTGAATATCAATTTTCTTTGTTGACTGCTGTGTGTTATACAAACAATTTGACGCTTTTCAGCCAAATGGTTGGTTATCAATATGAATGATCCCACCTGGATCTTCAATGGATACCGTCGGGGATTCTAATATCTTGTTGAGAATGATTTCTGCTCTTCCGATTTTGTTTTCCTCCATCACTCCCAAATCTCTCATTATTGACTGAAACGTTGTAGTTGTACTTTTTTTGAGAATAGGTTCAATTTCCCTGTCATCACTCATGGATTCCTCTTTTTCCTCATGGACTGTTTCAACATTTATGCTGGGTTCTGTCTGGACTGTTCCATCCTCTTTTTCCCTTTTTTCCAGTTTTTGAAACATGTTTCTTTGAATGAGAGACAATTGCGTGGCTTTCTGTTTGTAAACAGGATTATCAAAGATTTCACTTTTTGCCGGTTGTGTTGACATGAACATTCTTTTGGAAATTAAAATAAATTCTTTAGTATACATTATCACTTTCTTAGATGAAGGTAACACTAGAGAGCAATACCTTTCAAAAGTACCGTGTTTTTAGCAAAAATCTGCCTTTTATTTTGAAACTTGTTTGATTTGATAAAAGTTTTTAAAATGAATTTTCCTGGACTTGTATCAAAGTTTTCTTGACGAGATTGTTACCCTTGACAACATTAAGCAAACACTCGCAAAGAAAGTTAATAAAACTATTTGGTGCCGACTTGATTAGTTCTTTTGATTTTTTGTCTGATGTCTCTAACATTCGCCGCAGCATACAAAGCTCTTTCTCTTTCATTACTCAAATTCGTTATAACAGCTTTAGCTGGGAAAAGGTTAAAAACGGAGGGTCCTGGTGGAACAATATTGGAGCAGTAACGTAAAACGTCCGATGTTTTTGGATCCAGATCGATCAGTAAATGACCAAAGGGTTGTTTGGTTGCTAGCTCGTAGCTATCTTTCAAAAATTGAGTGTTATTAAGATGTCGACCAATTAAACCAATCTGTTGAATGTCACGGGGTGATTTAAATCAAAAGTGAAGTGTGTTGTATTAAGATCAATAGTTCGTGACCATTTAATTTGTTGAAATAAATTGTGTTTTACGTATAATACACTAATGTTTTTGTGACGTCCTGCTGTAGCCAATTTCGAAAACTCTTTGTCATTGAAAATTTCTTCGCATGAATCGTCAAACACCAACAGACAGTTTTCGAGCTCCGATATCAAATCGAAGCTTGAAAGTTTGGTAAACTGTATGTTTAATTTTGCCTCTAGTAACTTAAAATTGGGTTGTTCATGTTGGTAGAAATAAAAAATCGAGAAGAATTTAGGAGAAAAAGTGCTTTCGAGTAACATTCTGGAAATAAACTCTGTTTTTCCACAACATGACGGGCCGCAAACGGCCATAAACAACCGGTCAGTTGTTGAAATGATTTTATTCATAATTTTGGGTTGGGAAGAGCATATGCAACTGTACAAGAAAGAAGAGAAAACCAAAATGTAGACTCTTCACATTCCAGCTGGAAAAACACAATTTTTACCAGAGAAACTATTATGAGAAAAATTATAATAAAAACTTGTGTAAAATAAACAACTTCTGATCGTGGTATCCTTGAATCACAAAACCTCCTTGATCTAATTTTTTTAAAAAAAGAGTTAAATTTGGTAATTTCATTATATATATATTTCATAAGTTACAAATTGTGAGTTTTGATTATCATTAATAAAAGTAATGATGTAGTTAGCATTTACTCTGTCAGTTTTGTCTCTGAAAACAATTGGGGTACATTTTTCTTTTCAATTCTTCGTCTTATTTTAGCTGGAAGGCTCTTATCGTTCAGTGACATCAGAACTGGTACTGCACGCTTGGGCATAGGTAAAGGGGTTGGTTTCAGCTTTCACATTTTCTCTTCCAAAGACATGGTACAATTGAAAGTACTCCAAAAGCGAAAGGTATTTCTTGAAGGCTTCTATTTCAGCTCCAGTACAGACAATTTGCTGTTTCCTCAGTACAGTTTGATCACGACTGTCAACTTTTTCTCTTTGACAAATGTAACTGTTAATTGATTTTCATCCGCTGTAAAACTGTAAACCACTAAAATTGGGGACAAGTTCATTTGAAGTAGAGACGGTGCTGCTTTTTCGGACCGTCGACTCATTCGTTAGCCACAGGCAAAAAAAAGTGTAGCTTTTTTCTTGCACAGTGTTTATCTCTTTTTCGCTTAGGACAGCTTAAAAGATGTAAAGTAGAAATTGGTGTCTCGTGAAAAATTTTCAAATTTTCAATTTTTGGACATAATAAAATCTCTAAATTGATAACGTCCTTCTTGAGAAGTTTCTGAAGAGTTTCTGTTTTTTCTGTTCCCTTTGCATAAAAAGTTGCCTAGGGAAATCGAAGTGCTATGCTATCAAAAATTCGTTGCAAATAGCAATATGGATAATTTCCACTCTCCCAATTCAAACCATGGAGATATTTCGACACCCAACTGTATGATCGTCTCTCACTCGAAGACAGTATGTTGAATGAAGTTGGGGGTAAAAATGACACAGTATCGCAATAATTTTCTGTCGAAACAGCTAGTTCTTTGATAATAAAACCAGACTTTTTATGTCGAAAGCCTTCAAAATCAAGAACAACTGGTCGTGATTTCAACATTCCAGCAAACTGAATAAATTGCTTTTGAAAGTCTTTACATATAGACAGAAGGCAAGTCCTGTCACGTGACCAAGGTACTCGTTTGTCACTGGACAGGGTAGGACATACGAATAGCCCGGCCCTTTTTCACTATATTCAAAGACAAAACCTGAAGCGTCGTGAAGTATAGCATGTAACCTCAAAGTTTTGTAAGACTTGAAATACTTGTCCAATGAAGAATTATCAATACCAACCAGTCCACCATAGGGTCTCATTTTCATCGCAATATCCAAATCAAGGTCAGGATCCAAGTACTGACATGTTGCCAAGAAATAAACAAACCTTTCACCGTAATGAGAATAATCCTTTTTCAATTCCTTGTAAATTTCGTGAATAGCTTTTAAATCATCCGTCGCTAGGGTTGTCATGACGGAAAAATGAGTTTCAAGGCGACCTAATTCCCTTAATCCCTTTCCGTCTAGGATAACCCCCTATTATCCAATGTTTAAGTATCGTAGGATAACCCCCATTCTCTTAAGACAGTATTTACTTACTACTGACGAGTACTATTACATAAAAAAATTCATTTTATTTGAAAACTGTCTCCGGAAATTTAAGCTCCGTAAGAGAGGAAAATTGTTTCTGTTCTGACTTTGACGTCCCTATAATATTTTGTTCTTCAAAAAATTTGACTGATTTCGGATATTGAATTGCAAATCCAATGATTCATAAGGATTTGGAAGTTATTGGATTTCAAATTTTTAATGAAATGCAATTCATGACCTATGACTTGCAAACAACTTCTGACAAATAAAGGTAACAAATAACTCAGCTTATTTAATTAGGTCTTTGTCGTCACTGTGAAACCACAACCCAGGTCGAGGTCCAGACCCAATTTGATCTATGATCAGACTATCCAGACTGAAATGACCTCTGATCAGAATTTCCACGCCAAAATGACCCCTGATCAGACTTTCCAGACAAAATGACCTCTGATCAGGCGTTCGAGACCAAGAAAATTTCAGATCAGACGTTAGCCGGACTCTGGTCTAGACTATAGTGCGCTTATGATCAGACTCAAATTCAGACCATTGTCCAGACTTTAAACAAACTATGATCAGATCTTTCAGAGAGAACTGACCTCTGACCAGACTTTCTAGACCGAAGTGACATCTGATCAGAGACTATACTTAAACACGTGCGAGCCACGAGTCTTTAAGTATCGTTATAATATATGCATTTCATAAAAACCGATGTCTCCAGTAGAAAATTCAATGAAACCAATTCAAAATTGAAAGTGTTTTATAAATCGAGACTTACAGAAATTTTTAAATTGAAAACTTTGCATGCCATTGCCTAAGTTAGCCGGCGCCATAGATGAAGTTTGACAGTTATTTATAAAAAACGTCTGATTTTACAGTTGCTATTCCTTTTTAAAAAGTGACAAAATACTGGTTAGTGGTTGGACTCTTTTGTCCTGATTGTTCTGAGCTAAGACAAGGGACTGTAAATAGGCCTCTGGTCAGAACAGATATCATTTTTGGGCCCGTGGCATAGCCATAACCAGCTGCTCATTTTAAAAAGCAAAAAAGTTGCGCAGATTTAAGTGCCCTCAACATGGCCTCTGATAAGACTCGAGTGCACTCGATACGGCCTCTGATCAGACTCAAGTGCGCTCGAATCTTCCTCTGATCAGATCTTTCAGACCAAAGTGACCTTTTATCAGACCTTACAGACAGAATTGACTTCTGATCAGACCTAAATCAGACCACGGCCCAGACTATTTTGCGCTTGAACTGCTGTCCAGACCCTGTAATTTTGGTCTGAGAACACACGGGTGTGTGTTCAAGTGGGTCTCACCATATCTCAATTTGGGTCTGGACCACAATCTGGGTAATTTTATTGTTTTATTACTGCTTAAAAAATCGTTGATAATCTCTTGTTCAGCCCTAGTAATATATGCATGTCAACTAGACAAAAATATTGTAAAATACAAATTTAACGGAAACATATAAAACTGAATGGGGGATGCCACTGAATTAAATGTTTGCATATCTGGCATTTTAGAAGATCAATCGCATCAGTTTTAGAAAAACATAAAAATTTTGGGAGATCAAAAACAAAATAAAGTCTACCAATCCTCCCACATTCTCTTGAAACAAGAAAATGATAATCTGCTGCCATTAACAACTGCGAAAGTTAAAAATATTGTTTGCTTTCTGTCAATTTTGATGTCTCCTGAAAAGATCAGACAAAAACTTATCTAGGTTTTGTCCTTCTTATTACAGTTTTTCATCCTTTTGTTCAAGCTAAAAACGAATGACATGAACAAAATACAATTGAATTTGAACATACATTTGAAAATAGCTACTAGTTTTTGAAATTTTTTCATTTGTATCTGAAGAACAGCTGATTTTTGAACATGCATTGCCATTTCGATTTATCTTCTTTGTGAGTTTTGTGATGTCTCCCGATTAAGTGGGAAGTTTTTGTATCATATCTGATCCAAGCAGAAATTTTTTTGAAAAATATTTGCACTTTTGTTAAGGAAAATAACCGCAGCAGAAAAATAAGCGTTAATCTAGAAAGAAATTCTCTTAAACTAAACGTTCTTGATCAACGGTCTACTATGTAAACTCATTTTGAGTTTGAAATGCAAATTTGATTTCGACTTTTGAGTTAACAATCCAACTTTGAGAGTGTTGAGTTACCAAATGTACAAAATACTAAAATATGCAAACAAAACAGTTAAAGCTGCTTGTAAAATCATGTCACACTGACGAACATAATGTTAGAAAAGAAACAATTCAATTGAGGAAACCATTACTTCGAAAAATGGATGCTTACTGCAATCTTGGTTTGAAATTTTTTCTGTTTATCTACAAAACTCAAAACATTATCAGGCATTAACCACAAGTTAGACAAGCTTGTTGAAGTTGAGTATATGTAGATGAACAAAAAAACCAATTCAGGGACAGAGAAGATGAAACCAAATCTGTTTATGCTGACATAGTTATTTTCATGTCAACTTTTGCACGTCCGTTCTCGTTCCATATAAATATCAATAATTAAACGTAAACCGACTAACTTCGAATGAATAGCTCTTGAACGACAAGCGAGGGGCAATTGAAATTATGGGTGTAGCTTAGATTTTTTTGGGTGCAAAACCTCGGTTTTCATAGAAGATTGAGCCCGCAACCTGAAAGATGTCAGTCAGTCATCTTACTAACTAAGATACTAAAGCTTTGAGAGTCAACCACTAACAATTGCTTTTTAATTAGGATCAAACTTCTTTTCTGAATGAAAGCAATTGAACACTAAAAACGAACAAAAGAACCGTTAAAAGTCACTCGCAAAGTCAAAGAAATTCTAGAACAAAAACGGCAGGCACATATATTTAGAGAAAAATCACCCACGTTTACAATAGTTTCTTCAAACTTCGTTCGAGAGCAATTAATCGGAAATAAGACAAACTGTTAATAAAAATAAATCAGTAAGTCTGAAAAGGGGTATAGTTTAATTTTGTTCAAATCGAGACAAACACTTGATTAGTCGCCTTCTTTGGTATTGAAAACTCAACATAACAAAAACCATCTGTGTACTTATCTGAGCTATTACTTGATGACATGATTAATTATTTTTTCCGTTAGTAATCTTGAACTCTAATTTCCAGGTAACAGCTTTTCTTCTTCAAAATTCTAGAGCATTTTTCATTCTGTCCTAATTCTGCAAATTACATGAGCGGCGTAAAACATCTCTTACTGCATTTCACCTTTTGTCTTTTAACTTGCTAGTACATGGATCAAAACCGCAACTAGATCTGAAGTTAAAATATATGCAAAAAACAGGTCCCGGCATTTGATTTGTTTCGTTATTAGATTGAACTGTTGTAGATACAGAAATCCTATACTGTATAGTGTAACCTGCTGTAGACATAGTCCAAGTTGATATTGTATAGCAGACAAACTTCTAAAAACTGGCAAAGAAGGATTTCCTATTTTTGGTTTGTGTTTTTTATTTATAATATGGCGTTAGGAAAACCGAGGATATGGGATTACAAAAAGTTAATGGAAAAAGCGTATTATCCTGACAGATTTGAAACTGTTGAATTCAGCTAGATGGGGTAAAGTTTTCGTTTTCATAAGTAGGGGAAAACCAGACGTTACAAACACGTTTTTTTTCTGACTCTCATCAAGTAGGAAATTAAATACATCAACTATATAAAAAATACATACAGACTACAAAATGCAAAAATATCTGAAAAATTGAATTTAGAAGAAATGTTTAGCAAACATTTGTTGACTAATAGACATGATGCATTGTCGCATTACGTTGAAATGCTTCATTTTTTTCTGTTTCAAACTATCCAAAACAATTACAGAGAGCGCTTCAATTTGGAAACAAACGAAAAAATAGATTTCATAATTTTAATTTGATTCCACGGCATGATTAGCTGGTAGATTTTTTTCAACAGTTTTATTCAAGTTTGGTGAGATATTGAAATAGTTACAAAAATGTTAACTAAAAATCTATGTATAACAAGGAGGCTCGGTAATGTGCGTTCGCACATTAAGGTCCGACCCCGCTCATCTACATTTTTCACTTAATTGTCAACCAAATGAGGAAGAGATTAAAAAAAAATATCAACATATCGTTGACAAAATACTAAAAGAAGAACAAAACAATCTACTCTAGAGGGCCTGTGAGACCTGTGGCTACCATAATATGACTACAAGAAAAGACGGCAACAAAAATCAAACAGTCACAAATATTAATTACGACCAAAATTCCTGTCCATTTTTGAAAACCACTAATAACCAAATCAAAATGGCATCAGATAAATTTATACTAAGAAGATTAACCGGGACTTTTTTGGTACAAAATATGGGTTTTTTCCTCAATGCGGCTGGGCAAAAAGTCGACTAGAAATGAGCAAAAGGGTCAAAGTTTATTCAAACATTGCTCTTTTTTTAAAAAAAGAAAGAATTAAATTTGAACTGATTAGAATAACTACGCATCAAATGAAATCATTGAGAGAGTCTTTTATACCTCAATACAGAGCGACTGAGGCCTTTCATTATCCAGGATATGTCAAACGACTACAAAGAGAACGACAAGTACACGCAAAAACGAAATATTTGCAAGAAAAATTATGCACGAAAACCATGCCCCCCCCATCAATTAAATATTTTGTTGATCACTAAAAACAATAAAAATTGTCGTTCGCATTTTTTACAGTTGACAACATTTGTAAATCAATTGACGCCCATTATTGCGTTATTGTGAAAAGAAATCAAAAACCTACAAATAAGCAAAAGTCACTAAATTTGATTTAATGAAAACTTGTTGTTCCAAGAAGAAAGACCATTCGAGGAAGGTAAAACCGCAATGAAGAGCAAATTGTTTTTCAATTGATAAATGATGTGATTTGTATATAGAGATGCTTAGCTACAATTTAACAAAATTGGCAGATCTCAAAAATCTCTCTTTTTTAAATTAAAAAAAATATTTACGAAATTCATTGCCAACAAAAGCTTTCGACTAAAAGAGTAGACAAATTGTCTTGCAACTACTCGGAAAACTAATTGCGACTGTTATAATGAGACTAAATCATAAGGCTATAAAATAACATTAAATACGAGCTGAACTAATAAGTTTCACAAACAACTTTACAAAACCACAGTTTTGAAGCCATTAAATTTATAAGTTTTTAACAGTAAGAATAAAACATCTTCATTTGCGTCTCCTGTGATCATCATAACGTCTTTTTGTAAAACGATTATCACTAAATCACAACAAAAAGAACCACAAAAAATGAAAAGTATCTAAACTACACTAATTCTTCTGAAACAAGTTGTCTAAGCCCTGAAGACATCATCGTTTAAACAACAGAAAATTTTTTCCTTGGTTGGCAGAACATTTAAATGAGCTCTAAATAATCAGGATAATATACGAAAATGATACAACATTGTAAAACACGAAAAAAAACCACAACAAAAAGTTGAAGAATAATATTACTCTTTTTTTTAATTCGAAAGTCGAAACAACCATTAGCTATATACCGATGTCAGTTATTAAGTTAATTTCGTTACCTATTGTTGGCCACTGAGACCTTTAATTACACAATTTTTGGCACATGACAACAGAAATTAACAACAAATAAAAAGCAATAAAAAAAATTCTACCAATTTCTGCAAGATAACAGTATCGCAAACCGTATGTTAAAAAAAACAAAAAATATGTTCAATTTCAAATGTTTTAAAAGTTTTTTCAGTTAGACTGTTGAATAATGCGACAATTTACAAAAGAAACAAGAACGACAGCAAAAATTAGCAGTTATTTTCAAAAATCAGAAAATTTTGTATGAAAACTCGTAGAACCAAAAGCTAGAAAACCTTCTTTTAAAACAATCCGCCACAAAAATAAATTGTATTTTATAAGGAGGAAAGGTTGACCTGTACTTACTGAGATAAGCAAAATGTTGACTAAAATGATATAAAAAAAAGACAAGTTCAGAAAATCACAGAAATTTCCTTAAAACAATTACATTCAATAACATAGGAGACATTAGGTAACAACCGAATGAACAAAAAAGTTCACCTGAACCTCTTGAGGAAGAAATTCAGATCTTTGACTGGTTAAACTTATAAATCAGACTGCCAAAAGAATAAAAATTAAAGGCAAAAGACAAGAATTCAGTTAAATTATACGAAAACTCTTCCTCAAAGCCATAAAAACCCTTCGGTTCTCTGAAAAAAAACTGTATCTACTTTTGGCCTAGAGTTAACGTAAATTTGAGTTGTCATTAACGGAGCCTTGATCAAAAAGTATTGTCAGTATTTAACTTTAAAAAAAACAAAAGCAAATTATTTTGAAAAAAAGGCAGCATCAAAATAAAAACTAAAAAGTCTCTGATTCTAAGAATCCATGATGTTATCGAACCTTTCCTTGATTTTGTCGCGCGCCCAGCAACCTTACCAGGTGCTTGCGATCTAGACCAATTGTTGAGTGGAATTCTTCAAATTTTAAATAAAAACAACGATGCATTTTTTATAATTATCGAGTTAAATCTGTTTTATTTCCAGAAGACTTTCATACGGCGCCTAATTGGAACTAGCGCTCTTTTTGAGATTAGGGAGTCTGTGTTAAGGTTTTAGGTCACTAATTCTGGCAGGCTTTAACAAAGTGGACCAAAAAAGCATATTTTGTGCCATTTTTGAAAAAAAATTGAATTTTATCAAAAATTTTAGCCATAAAAAACTTCAATCAAACAATTCAGCAACGCTTTTCTATCTCTAACGGTAACAACAACACTCTGCCGTTAAAAATTTTAACTTATTTTGAATTATATTAGCGAAATTGTGCAAAATTTTAGCAAAAATTACTGAAAATGTGAACAAAAACATTCGAATGTTCGCAAAATTTTAAACCTCGATAACTCCCTGTAAAAAAAGGAAAATCGAAAAAATTTTTTCAATTCCATTTTCTACGCTGGACGGGCTTTTTAGTGATACCACTCACAATTCTCTACGATGAATATATCGATCGGCCAAAATTGACTGAACAAAAAAACCCAGTTGAGTATATAGTTCCTCCCTCCCCACTAAAATGGGGGTTGGAACAAAAAGTTCATTTGAAATAACTTTAGAAATCAATTCGGTGTTAAAAGGTTTAATAAACAATACAAAAAAATACGAACTTCAGAAAGTCTAATTAATGACAAGTATTTCTTTGCACAAAAAAAATTTCAAATTTTGTCTTCGGCTGTGTTACGCAAAACTGTAAAAACTGTCAATTAACAATCAAAATTTGCAAACATGAAACAAAATGTTTCAGTTTTTTTCAGGTTTTAACAACTTTATTTTTCTTCTTTTTTTAATAGGACTTAATACATTTTTTTATCTAATACAAATCAAATTTAAATGTGGAGAGTTATTAAAGCATAGCCGGGTATTTTCCAAAAATAGCCGCAGTTGTCTCCTCTGACCGAAGTTGGGGTTTAAATAATTAAAAACAACTGTCCAATTTCTTCTAAATGTCAAGAAGTGTTATAGTTTGGTCTAAATTTTCGTTAAAATAAAAATACGGTGAATTCAGCCTCTAAAAGGAAGAAAATACTTCCGGAGGATAATACGCGTAATAATAAAAATCGTTTAGCAATACACTCAAAGAAACTTTCAAGTACCAATTATCTAAAATTTAAGTCTTTGTTGTGCCCACGCTATATTGATTTACTCTGTATCGGTCAATTTCGGTTATTTAATGGGAACTTATTTGCGTAATATTGCTGAATAAATTTAAACCTCATTCAGTTGAAGGAGAGATTGAGCAAAACTGGCAATACAAGTCCTGATTTACAATCCGAAGAACTGAAAAGCAAATATACCAATTATCCCCAGGTTGAGGTCGCGCTCGAAATCGCCTCTGATCAGACCGTCCCAGACAAGTGGGATCTCTGATCAGACCGTCCCAGACCGAAGTGACCTCTGATCAGACGAATATGCGCTCGACAATCATTGTGCGCTCGAAGTGCGCTCAAAGCCGCCTCTGATCAGACGAGTGCCAGACCGAAGTGACCCCTGATCAGACAAGTTCCAGACCATTATCCAGACGAGTTCCAGACCATTGTCCAGACTAGAGTGCGCTCAAAATATAGTCCCAGACTAAAGTGCGGTCGAAATCACCTCTGATCAGACAAAAGTGCGCTCGAAATAGTCTGATCAGAGAATGATTTTGAACATGAACAAATCTCTCAATATCGTTATAATATATTCATTTCATCTATCATTTTATCAATCTTATATTCAACTAATAAAAAGCCAATCCTGAAAGTTTTGCTAATAAAAATAAATGATGATAAAAAATGATCAAAAAAATACTGAGTATGCCATTTATTTATGCTTTTAACTGAATAAATGAACTTAGACAGCTTTGCATAAAAACGTCTTGATCTACTTTGATTTAAAATCTTTTCTTGAGGGGACCGGCAGTTTTTATCAGCTGGACCCCTTGGTTCTGATCAAACCCATCAGATTTTCAGATGAAGTTCTGATCAGAATGCTGTTGTATTGTTGCGTCTTACCAGAGACAACAAAAGTCAGTATGAAAAAAAAATTGAAAAAAAAAATTCGCTCAAATTGGTCTCTGGTCAGACTAGTGTGCGCTCGAATCGGCCTCTGATCAGACTAGTGTGCGCATGAAACTGCCTCTGATCAGACCGTCCAAGAACAAAGTGGCCTCTGATCAGGCAAGTTCCAGACCATTGTCCAGACAAAAGTGCGCTCGAAGCCTTTTGCAGACCATGCAATTCGAGCGCACCGGGAACATGTGTGCAATCGAAACTCGTCTGATCAGAGGTCACTTAGGTCTGGCCACTTCGACCTGGGTCAACATTATCGTGCCACATCAAGTGTTGACAGTCAACATAGCAGCCCATATAAACAAAATGATAGAAACTTGAACTTAAATAAGCCTCAACGCAATTTTAAAAATGCTCTTTTCATAACGCTACCCGCAGTGGAAGTATGTCGAAAACAATCAAATATAACCAGATAAAAATAACATTTATATTTCCTTTTAATTTGCATATATTTACAAACACTAAAGAGAAAAGCAATTTTTAATCAAATATAATCGCATAAAGCTGAATTTTTATAAACACTTATAAAGCACTTATAATTGAATAAATATGAAAACTGTCAGACTGTAAACTGGAAGTCTCACACGCACTATTTAATGTTTCAATTCAATCAAATGTTCATCATTGGAGCTGGCACATGTTCTCATTGACCCGATCCAAGCTCCATTTTGTTCACTCCAACCCTGCTCCAAGTCTTCAGACCGACAACATCCAAGCTCCATTTAGATCACGGCAACCCTGCTCCAAGCTCCCACGTCTTCAGACCGACAACATCCAAGCTCCATTCCGATCACAGCAACCCTGCTCCAAGCTCCCACGTCTTCAGACCGAAATCATCCAAGCTACAATTTCATCACTGCAACCGTCCTAAGAGACAACCATAGACATAATAATTCTAAGAGTGATTTTTATCAATTGTAAAAAAAGAACAGGAGAAGACACATAGTCAAAGTAGTCAAATGATCATGTAAGCATTGGTCTAATCAGCTTAGTTTTAAACCGAACTAAAAATCAAACAACACTATAGCTTTTTTGCTTTTTATTGTGGTATTCAAAAAAAAGAATTCTTACTTTTCCTTGAGCATCCTCATTCTAGTGAGCTCCAGCGCTTCTTCTTCCTCTTCTGAAGTCTCCAGGACTGCTACGATTTTTTCAATACAAAAAGTATTAAATTACTCAAGAACATTTAATGATGAATATATGCATTCAAACTGAAGTAAAATTTGCATACTACATAACACATAAATATATAGAAATATACACATACATACATACACGTATAAAAACCTAATACATACATACATACTTTTATACATACATAAATATAGGCATACATACATACATACCTATATATATATATATATATATATATATATAGATATATGTATATATATATATATATATATATATATATATATATATATATATATATATATACATATATTTGTGTATATATATATACATATTTATATAAATATATATATATATATATATATATAAAGAAAACATGAAGAAATGGCGGACACAAAACAGTTTGCTCAATTTTGATGGAAAAATCGCAACTGGAGTTGAGGTCCCAGACGGAAATGACCTCTGATCAGGCCGTTCAACTCAAAAGTGGCCTCTCATCAGACCATCTCAGATCAAATAATCTTCTTATCAGACTAAAGTGTAATCGAAACCCCGTTTGCGCTCGGAATGCGCGTGAAATTGTCTTGAATCAGAAGGAAATGGCCTCTGATCAGAACTTCCCTGAACAAAATGTCCGCCGGTCCGACATAGATCCAACGATTTTTCATTGATCAAACCAACTTCCAGGACCTGTAACTTTGGTTTGGAAACCTTACGTGTGCATTCGACTTACTTCCGATCAGATGTCACTCTTGTTTGCGACCTCAACCTGGGAAATGGCGCATCTATAGTTCACATTTTTGAACAAAAAATAGAAAGATGAAATAAGCTAATTACTAATAAATATGTGACCTACTTTGATGGAACTGAAGAAGTCGTCAGTTGGAGCAGTGTTGTTAATCACACGAAATTGATATTGTAGTTTTCGTCGGGTTGTAGCATTGGCGATCAACTCGAATTGAGAGACAGCGGATTGCAATTTATAGTGAGCACGGAGATAAATACTCTGACTCGATTTGGAAAGGACCAAATTGTGATTTATAGTGAGCCTGGAAGGTTATATTCTGATAAAGTGCGAGCTGGAAAGGAATTAATTGTGATTTAGAGTGAGCTCGGATGTTAATAATCTGACGCAGCACGAGTTGGGAAAAACACAAAGTGACTTTAAACGAGCTTGGAGATGAATAACATGAAGCAGTTCGAGTTCTGGCCCCAGTAATCGTGATTTCTGGTGAGCTTGGATAAAACTTATGTGAATTTAATACAGTTGGGAATCAGTATCGCGGTGTAGAGAATGAGTGTGCTTGAGTGTGTTGTGCTAGTACGCTCAGAAATAACCGTTGGCAAACAAACCGGTCTCAAGTAGAAGAACCTACCCGCGTTTTTCTGGAACTTTTATAATCGAATATAAACAAAGTCCACGCGGAACTTTGTAATCACATGCTTTTGAAGCTAATCAGAATCGGCTTTGTCTTGTAAAAATGGCGGAAAATTATATATAAGACTTCAGGTTTCATCGTTTTCGACGAGAATCCTATATGATCAATTTTTTTGTTAACATGTGAACTGCGGGTAGTGTCATAATAATCAGAAACGATATAAAAGAAAAGAGTTAACCAAAAGTGACAAAAGTGGAAAACAAAAATTGTTTTGGGAAAATTTAACGTCTAATTGAACAATTCTGGCGTCAAATTTAAAAAAGATAACAATATATCAAACGCATTGCTTAAGAATTATATATCATTGGATATCGGGGATAATAGAGGGGGTGGGGATAATATGGGAACGGCGATGTCAAGCTCTAGGAAACACCCTTCACACCGAGTGTTTGCATTGGTGTCTGTCAAACAGCTTCACTTAATCGCAGGCTTAGAGAAGAGTGAGCCATGAAGCTTTAAGAGAACTTAATGCACTCTAAGTTTCTCCCGTTTTTGAGATCAAGATAAATGGTCAGACGAGAAAGACGATCAGAAAACAAATTAGAAGTAGAAAAAAAAGTGTATGATAAAGAACAGCAGGACTAATATGACTGCGGCAGACTTCTGTTGACATCAACTAATAGAAAAAAATACTGAAAACAGAAGTCAAATTACCGCACGTAAAAAAATCCCGATTTTTTCAGAAGTCAAAATACCGCATTTTGAAAAAACCAAAAAAATGCTCAAACGCCAGTTTTTTTATTCCTCTTCAAATACACTTTCAAAAATCACGCTTCAAACTTACTCGTATGTGCTATCCCTTCACTACTCCAGCGTATTTATTTTCACCACTCTAGTATGACTTCCCATCGACATCAAAAAATCGAAAAAAAGGCGTGATTAGATCTGCAAAAACATAAACCGGCTAATGTTGGACAAAGCGATCGCGAACTAAAAGTGAAGGAACTTAATTTAAATGGTGCTGTAGACTAGATAATTTCTTATGGCAGCAAAAATGTACGTCAGAGGAGGGCTTAGCACCCCCCCCCCCCAAAAAAAAAAAAAACTTAGCTCAATAGTCAATAGGCTGAAGAATTCATCACTTGCCTATCAGTTATTGGTGATAGATTATCTTATAGTCCACTTTGATTAAGCAAGAGACCTTATTTCTGATTCTAGCAATTTAGGCCACGCAAAAATTATGAAGTCAAGCATCAAAATGTACCATTACAAGTGAAATCAAAATGTTTTGAACTTATACAGCGATCGAAAATGTTGTAAAAAAGACACATACGTTAACGCTATTGGCCACAAAAATGGGGTCGGCATATAGATCTCCCTTTTCAACGATTTTGTTTTCTTTGCTTATTCTGATGCCAGAACTTTATTTCAGACTTTCGAGTACAATTTATTTTTCTTTCCTAGTTTTTCCCATTATAGATCCTCACGAAATTATAGCCCCCTGTTTGGTATAATTATCATGATGGGGGCGTACGTTATATCACCACTAAGATAGGGGCTATAATGGGAAAGACCCCCCTTTTCTTACAAAAGAGAAATTTGTAAAACTCTAACCCTACTCCTGAGTTTACAACTTCACAGATTGACACGAGGTTCTGGTTAAAATCAAATTCTATATCATTTGAACTTGTTAGTTACAACTCACTACCATATACAGAAGAACATTTTCTGAACAATAATCACTCAAACTGTTTCTTTCCACGTATAAACAAATTTTTGCTTTCATTATACTAAAATAACTAAAATATTTTTTTGCCCCGTGAATGACTTGTATAATCAGGCGGGGTTAATGGTACAGATTAAGACTATCATTATATGCGTGTATTTTTGTCAATTATAGATGGGTATGTATCTTCTACCGAGGGTGCTGAAGGGTTGAGGCAGAAACAGTTTTTTGAGTTACTTTAAAATAACATCATAACCAAAAATTATTTTCACTGTCACTGTATCATAAACATTACGAGCCAGCGACCCTTGTACGTAAAGTGGACCATTTAGTCTATTTTGCCCTCTTTATTCCACAAAACGTATCTTAATACATATAAAAACAGCTTTACAGTTTGGGATATGGCGACAAAGGAACGATTATACTAATTTGTAATTACACAAGATCTTTTTGTCCTTCGTCACTGAATTGCGAAATATAATTAACAGCAGCGGCGCCAGGCTCGTCATGCAATTTTAGAATTATATTCAAATATCATTGCATAAGCAAAATTGAATATAAAAACCCTACAGCAACTTTATTGCATAGTTAAATCCAAATCAATTAAAAGCAAATTATTCATTTCAACAACAGTTAAACGCAAATATTTTTCTAAAATTAAGACATATAGTCAGTCCCATAAAGTTGCAACTCTATCGAACGTTTTAAAGGTCAAAGTTCAAATTTAATACATGCAGAGACGAGTACTTTGTTGTTCTTTTGCATGTTGAAAGTTTTTCGAACGTTCGCTTGCGTTGCAACTTTATGGGACTGACTATAAAACAACGTAAGCAATGCTGTTAACAATTTGACAAGCCAGACGCATACTTGTTTTTTCTTTTAGTTTTCTGCACGAAAAAATTCTTTAATCATTTGATATTTGCGGTTAAAACCATGACGCCGACAGCTGTTACCAATAGGAGAACAGTGTTCCCACTCTGTTTCAGTGCACTCTCGAGAGATGGGGGCGGAGGGTTTGGCGATGTTGGGGAAACTCCCGGAGGTCGATCATTACTCGGACCTAAACCGACACCTTTCTGGTCATAGGTCATGTAAGAATTGCTCTCGAACGACTAGTGGGAACTCAAGTCTGCTTCAGTGGGGGGGGGACTAAAATCACTAAGGGATCTTTAAATGACGTCATTAGAGGTTATTATATACCACTTTAACCACCAATAAAATTTTAAGAGCAAAAAATTAAACTTTTTAGTTGTCTTTTAGCAGTAAATTGCCGCCACTTGAGTTCAGCTGCGCTGACGCTTGTGAATGAGAGAGAAATTGAGATCAAGCAAAACGAAAAAGTCAATGGCGTACAAGTCACTCGAAAAATAAAGAGAAAAGCAAAATATTTGCATTAAACTGAAACACAGGTTTACTTGTTCGAGAGCAATTGTTAAAGACTATGTTCCCTAATATGCTATCCTAAGGGCTCTTATATAAAAAATTTTTTATCCCTCAAAATTTGATATTTCAACTATGAACTTTGCGTTAATTTTAAAAACATCAACCAATAAAAATTCAGCGATCATGACAGCGATAATTGTCGCGTCAGAGCTTATTCATAAATTTTACCTTCGTTACCTTCGGAGGTGGAGTTGATTGAGTTGCTTTCGCCATCAATAGTAGTTGATTTGGAATCGTCCGTCAGAACCGTCACTACAAGTACCATTGCAACAATACATTGCAATATAACCACAATTGCATTCATTGTTCGTTGCTATGGAAAAGAAACAAAACTAAAATTAAAAACTGATCAATGAAAACATGCTAGATGCATTACAAGATGTGTTCCTGAGATTGTTATCGGCAGAATTTCAAGAATTTTACGAAAAAGATGCCCGGGCCAAGGTGTAAACGCTAAAAAACGCAAAACTATGTAACAATGGCGGTGAATGCATTGAATTTATGTATTTTCAACGCTTGAGCGTAGACCTTGTATAATTTTGCGTTTTTAAGCGTAGATCTTACGTAATTTTGCGTTGAATTTAGCGCTGGTCCTACATAATTTTGCGTTGACTTTTTGCGTTGAATTTTAGCGTTATTTTAGCGTTTGCCTCACTATGTTGCGTTGAATTTAGGGTTGATCCTGCATAAATTCGCGTTTCTGAGCCTAGATCTCACATATTTTAGCGTTTAATTTACCGTTGATCTTAAATAACTTTACGTTTCTTGAAGTGGATGAACTGATCTTTTTGTTTGTTGTTGTCATACGCATTTATTTTCGAGACTGTATCATTATATCGTTTTAAAATTTTTTCATTGGAGTCATGATTTTGTATTTGTTCTCTCAGCCTTTTCTCTTCGGCCAGGATGTTTTTCATTTGCGAGCTTAAGATTTTTGATTTATTAATAGCTAAGGCTTGGCAGACATCACGTATGTGGCACTTCAGCTCTTCATAACTTTCATGTGTCAAACAGTTCATTCCAAAGGCTTCTATTTCTGTTTTGATGTACTCTTTGTTTGGAAATAAAATAGCATCGTTCATTTTCCAAAAGCTTTGGCCTCGTTCTTTTTCTTCGCTTTTGTTGCTTAGTTCTAACAGCATGTGATCTGAGAAATTGCTCCGATGTACTTTCATTTCGCTGTACTGGGTTTGGTTTGTAAAAAAATAGTCTATTCGTGAAAAGGACGATGTTCTTTTGTCATAGTGTGTGAAATCAAGTACGTCCAGTTCTACCGCTGCATCAAATAGTAGAGCATGCTCTGTAACCGTTTGGAGCTTTACAAATCGCTTAACTCTATCGTCTACGCTTCGAAGAGCAGTTGATGTGTTTCGCAAATCATGACTGAAAGCATTAAAATCCCCTGCTAAAACAATAGATCGTTCCGTGTTGAGTTTCGAGAGATTTGAGCTTAATTGCTTCAACTTTTCACAATAGGAGCTTGTATTCAGATATACATTGAATACAGTTAGATTGAGTTCCGTAAAATAATTCCAGAGTGATCTCGTGATTGCAGTATTTGATTATCAGTTTTTAGTTCTTCACTCCAAACTGTAACTAAACCTCCACTGCAGTGATAAATAACTTTACGTTGAATTTACCGTAGACCTTGCATAGTTTTGGTTGAATTTAGCGTAGATCTTGCCTAGTTTTTGTTGAATTTTTCGTAGATCTTGCATAGTTTTCGTTGAACTTAGCTTAGTTCTTACATAATTTTGCAGTGAACTTAGTGTTGATCTCTTATAATTTTGCGTTGCAGTTAACGTTGATTTCCTATAACCTATAAAGAATGTGGTTAGTAAAGTTAATAAGGTGCGGTGGCACAGAGGTAGAAGAGGTAAAAAGCAAAGAGGAGTTCAGTTTTTGGAGTCTCAGAAACATAGTTCTAAGCGATACATAATTGTAAGATCTATGCTAAAATCAAAGCAAAGTTATAAAAGTTCTACGTACAGAAACGCACAGTTATGTAAGTTCTACGCTTAGAATTGCAATATTATGCAATATCTACGTTTACAAACTATGTAAGATCAACGCACAAATCAACGCATTCACCATAATATAATATGTAAGAAAATTCGGTTGATTTTTCTGACTTGTTAACGCTTATATGGCATTTTTTGGATAGTTTCATAATTCGGATTGAGTGATAATTGAAAAATTTACAAAGGAGCATTTTTCAAGGTCCACCAATTACATATTTGACCTTAAAAAACTACGAAAGTTCGAGAGTCCTAATTTTTTTCGGCAGATTGCCAGAAAATAGCCGCCATGGTATCCAAGAACCCAAGTTGGAATTATGCAAAGAGTTCTTTGAACTTGAAGTTCGTTTTTCCAGCGAGGTTATGTGACTGTAGTAAAGTCACTTCAAAATTCTGACTTACATCTTCTGTCCGTGACTTCATCATTGACACGTAACCTATACATCATAAACCTAATCGCTTAAATTGACCTCATGTTGAGTTTTAAAAGTTTAATATCAAGTCCCACAGGCCACTGACCGTTATAAAAATAAAAGCTCGATCTCACGTACATGACTGCAAATGGGCAAACATCATTAAAAAGTGCGTACAACCTTATCTCTAACCTTCTCGTCTCAGCGTCTATTTTCTTTGCTCCAGTACTTCAGTCGAATCGCAAATAATATTATACGGAACTTCAAATTTATTTATCATCCGATTTTTGTCGGAACTCTGGTCATTTTTCAAAACAGTCTTTACGTCATTACTTCCATGCGCTATTGGTCCTGGGACTCATCTTTGAGAGAATGTTCAACTGGAAATTACCAGATATGTTTCTATCGTATCTATAGTTCTAAGAGGCCGACCATATGTAAAGACGAGGGGGGGGGGGGGGGGGGGGGGGGTAACTTCCCTTTAGTTCCAGACCGCAAGTAATTTCGACGAAAATTTCTTTTTACAGGTCGACCCACGTCGACAGCTCAAACTTTGGGTTTTAATTATATTGCATGCTTTTTTCCGGTGCCAAGCGAAAGGTTCATGAAATGGTAAACAATGTAGGTCTTTTTCTCAGGGAGTTCTTATTTGAAAAGCTAATTCAATAAGAATGAAACCAATTTGAAGATATATCACATTGCGAGCTCGGTCTCATATTCTCCTGTCACCGAAATTTGGATAGTATTCAAGAAAGCTGCAATAGGATATCTGGTCAATTTCAGTTGTTTATTATCTCAAACTTAGATATATGCCAAGAAAGAGCGGATCGTTTCCGTTTGTGCGTCCCCGACTTAGTGGGCGTATATTATTTGCACAAAACCCCCTCCCCTACCCCTCCCCCCTCCAATGCGAGTGCCATATATTTTACATAATAATTTATATAGTTTGCTGGGCCGCATAGTACGCATAGTATACGGGGGGCATAATGTACTGGGGGGCATAGTGCAATTTACATAGTGTACTGGAGAGGGGGGGGGGGGGGTAGCATAAACGGAAAAGACCCGAAAGACCGATAGCATATGAAATCCCAGGAGATCAATTATTGATAACTTTTTTCAAAAATTGACCAGAGTTTCATAAGCATCTAGGCTAAAACGTAATATTTTAGTTGGTAAAATAAAACGCACAAACTTCAATTTTACAAAACAAAGGGATTTTTTGAACCCATTTTTAGCAGGCATAACTTTGACTCTTTCCTCAATTTATAAATCAATCGACGCATAATAATTAAAAAAAATTGGATCTATTGTTTTGCCCCCCCCCCTCCCAGCTTAGTGGGCTGATATTTTTTTCGCCCCCAGGCGCACGTGCTATTTTTTTACATAGTAACGTGCCATATAATAACATATAATTTGTAACTGGGGGGCGTAAAAAACACTGGGGGGCCGAAACAGAATAGACCAAAAAATTTTTTAGAAAGAACCTAATTTGAGTGGGAGTGGCCACTCCCAAATACAGCCCAGATAGAATTTAGCCAGTTATTTGTGAGCAGTAGGCAGAATGCTTGAAATATATTCAACTTGCTCACACAGCTGTTGGAGGAACCACAAAAAAGTCTTGCTTAAATTAAAGGAAGCTTGACCAATTTGAGCTGATGTAATGAACGTCAAAAGTATGTTAGCATCCTTTAGTTTTGCAAAGTAAAAGTTCAATTTTTGACGCAGTATAACTCCATCTTGCAATCAAACTTCGGAAAGTTTTTTTTTTACCATTGATCACCTTGGCTATTGGTCTTGCCTTCTTATGAAATTCAGACATAACGTAATGGTAACTTACTTGAAAACCCAAAAAAATTTGATGAACTGGATTCAAGTCTCACAAGAAAAAAAATCACGAAATCCCTTTTTTCTCTCTCGAATGTTTAACGGAAATACAAACTGAATTTTTATTCAACAAGATTTTGGTTGTTCCTTTTTTATTGTTTTTTGTCAGTCAACGCGTAATAATCAGAAGTTTAAACTGAAAAGCTTAATTAAAGAAAAAATCCACATAGAAGTTGGCCAGTTTACCATAATCAGCTGTAATTTGAGTTCCGCGTGAAATCTGTTCAACTTGCTCATGCCTCTTTAATTTTAAGCAAGTCTTAGCATTGTAAATTTAACAAATTTTTGGGCAAGCTGAACAAATTTCACGTGGGACTCAAAATACAGCTGTTTATGGAATTGGTCAATTTCTATCTGGAGATTTTCTGTGAGTAATCTTGTCAGTTAACCCAAAAATAGAACTATTAAGCTTTTATATGCGTCGATTGAAATAAAAATCAAAAGGAATGGCCAAAATCATGCTGACTAAAATTGAAAACAAAAACAGGCAATTTCCATGTAAAACCGCATTTTATGCGTTTAATTTTGTCAGTAAGTGTATCACAATTTTGGACAACTTTCTTTAAATAATTAAACTTGATTGGAGTGTATCAATTTTACATTGGGGTATCTGGTGAGTTACCGTTACAAGTTATCTGAATATCACGTGTAGGTGAGAGCGCTAACCAAGTGGATTGATGGTGCCAAAAAATTGTCCCAACATTTGATTGAAAGATGGAGTAACACTGAGTCAAAACTTGAATTTTTTGTTTGCAGAACTAGAGTATGCTAACTTACTTTTGACGTTCAGTATATCACATCGAACTCAACTGGCTGCTGCTGAAAAAACTGGCCGAAGTTCTATATTGAAAAAGCGTTCAAAATTGTGAGTTTAAAATGTAAGTTTGTGCTTTTGCTTTTCTCAATGAGTATGTACAGCTAAAAAAAACAGCATTTAAGCTCCTTTTACTGACTTTGGGAAAGTCACTTAAGTTTGATTTTCCACAAATTTTATCTTATACGAATCGGATTTGAATCACCATTGATCAGATATACATGAATATGAAAACCATTAATTTGGCTGCCTTTGGTGCTACGTATTTGTTAGAAGCAAAAATTTGTCGCCCGTGGGATTTAGTGTCTTGAAACAAGGGCACTTGAGCCGGAGTGCTGCACACGAAGCCCGAAGGGACAAAGATTTTGCTCTAAATTACTTAGAGAACCAGAACCAAAAGGTACGAAAAAGTTGAATTTCATATGAAATTACAGTTAAGAGTTCAGTTTTAGAGATTAGAGAACCCAGGGAACTAATTTTTTGTCGCTAAAACTTGGAGGCACGGGCAACTAGCAATTAGGCTCTAACTTAGCGGCCCGCTCGCAGTAAGAAAACATAATTTTTGGCGATGAGGCCAAACCCAATAATACTTTTGACATTTCCCATCAAAACCTGAAACAAAAGCACTTGGAAGCATTTGGAGCCGAAAATGATTGAAATAGCTGGAAAGCAGGAAAACAGTCGAAAAATTGATGAAAACTCCCTGTTTAATAATTTACAAAACTGCACTCTTAATTTCTTTTTTTTAATAAAGTTTAACCCACTTCGTACCCTTTGGTTCTTTAAATCAGTTAGCGCATGAATCTTAGCCCCCTCGGGCCTTATGCCCAGCACTCGGACACAAGCGCCCTCGTGTCAGTCCACTAAGTCCCTCGGGCCACTAAGATTGATGTGCTAACTTATACATAGTGAAAGAGAATTTTCTTCTTTGAAACATACAGGAGTTCAAATAAACAAAACGTCTCCGTCTTCGATAGCGACGCTTCGGATTATTTAAAGTGGTTTGATTCCAAAGTTAAAGGTTAAATTTCTAGCAAAGTCTAATTATTTTGCCCTAAATTTGGGGTCCTAAATTAGGACACTAGGTTTAGAGCAAAACAAAACGAAAATTTATTTCTTCAAGTTTAAGTTCAATTATTGAAACTAAGCATCTGCCTCGAAATTTTGGTGACTGATGAAATGGTACATTGGGTTCTCTAATAGGTAGTTGAGTTACTGGGCACATATTGACGTATAAGTTACGTGACTCTGCTTGAAGTCAAGGAGAATTTCTGGCGTTCAACGAGAAACGCAAACCTATTCGAGGTATTTGGTCACAATTTCGAAGTACCCTCCGCAGTGTCACATAATCTTACTTAAAACACAAAACGTGTTGGCTAAGAAAAACTTCTGGCTATGTATATGGCTAAGTATAACTTGAGCCAGAAAAAATTTGGTGAACTTAGCCAGAAACATATGTGCACTTCTGGCTAAATATATGTGAACTTCTGGCATTTTAAATTTCAACTTCTGGAACTGCAGATTTCTGGCATCTTAATATGTGCACGCGAGTGTTTTGCCTAACTTTACTCGGCTTTCATCCTTATTTCACTTCAATATTAGGTCTTAGTTTAAAAAAACAAGGAAATGATACTCTAGTCAAGACAAAATGGTTATCCTGCGAAATTATGCCGGAAAATTAAAAAAATGTTTGTATATCAAGATTTTTGCAGAAGAACTGCTATCATGCAAAATCGGCCAGAAAAATTGCTATCATGCACGATTCGCAAGAAAAACAATCCCATCGTTTAAAATGTTCAGAACAGTGGCAGAATAACACAGGAAAAGTTAAAAAATATCTTAAGACAGTTTTTCCTTTGATTTAAGTTGATCATTTACTGAAACGGTAAAACGAAACGATGGAAAAGTTCAAAATATTTGAGCACTAAACAGTTTTGCTTAAAGAAAAAACCTTGACGGCTAAGTTTTGGCAATGTTTTTTAGAGAAAAAAATTAAGTAAAAAAACACACAATTAACATTCCTCTCTTAAAAAATTGAAATTAACTATTAGCTTTCCCAAAAACTAGTCTGCCGGATCTCGTATATAATTTTTCTGTTGCAGTTTTTTTGCAAAAATCTGATTCATGTAAAACAAAAGTGTTGCTAGACGGTAAATGAAAGCTGAACACTTCTTTGAAACTTCTTTGCTAGACGGTAAATGAAACCTAAAAACTTCTTTGAAACTGAAAATTTCTTTGAAAACTTTCTTTGTTCGTTGGCCAAAACTTTTTTTTGGCATTTTTTTCGATTTTGCGCTTTCTTTTTTGGCTATTTATTCTGTTTCATAGATTTCCTTCATGTTATAGTCAAGGAATTGACTTCAACTCATTTTCAACCCATCTTCGTCCCATTTTCATCCCATTTTCAACCCATCTTCAACCCGTCTCTGATTTATGTAAAACAAAAGTGTTGCTAGACGGTAAATGAAAGCTGAACACTTCTTTGAAACTTCTTTGCTAGACGGTAAATGAAACCTAAAAACTTCTTTGAAACTGAAAATTTCTTTGAAAACTTTCTTTGTTCGTTGGCCAAAACTTTTTTTTTGGCATTTTTTTTCGATTTTGCGCTTTCTTTTTTGGCTATTTATTCTGTTTCATAGATTTCCTTCATGTTATAGTCAAGGAATTGACTTCAACTCATTTTCAACCCATCTTCGTCCCATTTTCATCCCATTTTCAACCCATCTTCAACCCGTCTCAACAAAACAAAGTCAAAAAAAGAATCAAAAAGAATAAAAGTTTTGAGAAAGCGAGAGAATCGAAGATGGAAGGCCTTCTGATGCTTTTTTTCCTTTCTTTTGTTGATGCACATAATATGTGGACATTCAAATAATGCGATGTTTGATTATTTTTAGTTTTAAGTTTTTGAGGACTTAGGGATTTAGTCAATTTTTCAATTATAAAACATTTTTTGCGAAAAATCTTGTATTATTTTGGCAGAAATAAAGGCTGTCGTGTAAATTTTGTTGAGAAAAAAATTGCTATCTTGTAAGACTCTGGCAGAAAACAGGCTATCTTGTAAGATTCTTGCAAAACAAATGGCTATCTTGCTGGATCTGACAGAGAAAATGGCTTTCTTGCAACATTATGGCAGAAATCTTTCAAGAATATGCATACTCTTGCACGAATCTGGCTGAGCCATCTTTTAAGATAACCATTTGATTTGGACCCTGGAGAATACACTGGAGATTCAAAACCATGATTTCTTTGAGCATTAATGTACAAGCGTACCTTAATTTTTTGTCCGTAAATGAAAATGTGTGCATAACTATCCAATCTTTCCAATCTTAATTTTGGATCTATTTTGTTCACCCCTCAGCTTACTGAGCATAAATTTTTTATGACCTCCAGACGCACGTGCTATTTTCTTACATAGTAACATGCTATATAACAACATAGAACTTTTAACTGGGGGTCATAAAAAACGCTGGGGGGGCCGAAACAGAATATATCCTTAATTTTCAGTAACAGATGGAAACTGAAATCGGACAGTAAAATCACATTCACTTGAAAATTGAGCATATTAGACTACCGTTCTTCCGCAGTCATTTTTTACGGTTTCACGTCACGTGACATACGTAGCCGTTACAGTAAATTATAAACTCAAACTCAGTCTGCTAAAAAGCAGTGGTCTAACAAACACTTAGCGAACCCAGGTTACAATTTCATCAGTCACTAGAACTTCGAGGCGGAGAGCTTAGTCGGTAAGGTTGAGCTTAGTTGTTAAGGTTGATCTTAGACTTAAAGAATTGAATGTCTATTTTTTGTCCTAAACTTAGTGACCTATAGGACACTAAGCATAGGACAAAACAATAGACCAATCAATATCATTCAAACCAAGAAATCTAACGTTTGACATTTGAATCGAACCTCCATAGATAAGCGGCTGCTTCTGCTTTCGGAGACGGAGACCTTTATTTCATTTCAACTCTTAGTCACCTCGGGCCTCTCGTGCCCAGCACTCCGGCGCAAGCGCCCTCGTGTCAGGGCAGTAGTCCCCCGTGCGAATAAGACTGAAATAACAATAACATAATATACAGATGTACATCACTTTTACATTCACATCCGACAGGCTTAGTTAATTCACAAACTGGACATTTACAAACAGGTTTAGTTGGTGGGCAGATAAGTTATTGGATAGTTGAGCTATTGGACACTTTTTAGTCATGTGCGTGTGTAGTTTTTTTAAGTAAGGTTGAGGAATTATTTTTTGCCCGAGTGAATTGATTATAGCGTGCGGGGTACAGTCGAGACGAAGTGACGCCGATTTGAAACGAATTTCGACACTAATGAATGTGGTTATAAAAGTTGCTGTTTAATAGTTTTTTGACAACGGATCGTTCCAGTTTGTAGATCTTCCCCCATGTACGTTCTTCCCGCCAACCCAGCATTTTAAGAATCTGCTAACAGTAATCTTTGTGCCGGCAAACTATTATCAAACATATGCTTAAACCCCCAGTTTTCTGCTTATGATAAACATTAACAGATCTAGGCTTCAGCTCTAAACTAAAGGATTGCATTAGTCACTTTGTACGTTTTGTTCATATTTTCACTGTTTCTTTCACACTTCATCAAAACTTGGTTGCATATTCAATTTTTTTGGTGCTATAACAAAAACTGTCTGTCGACATATTTTGTTTGTTTCTGTTTCCGCAAAATAAGTTATTTTTGTGTTTCACTTAAATTGTAATGCTATACTTGAGTTATTCATTTAAGTTCTGAGCAAGTTTAACAAACACTT
>NC_134478.1:6659948-6952977 GCF_964194025.1 Convolutriloba macropyga | reverse complement strand
TTGATTGTCCGAAATCCTCTATTTGTAGATGTTAAATTGATGATTTCTTCCATCACTCGCCGATATTTTTCCAATGGTCCATCTCCGGTCTCTTCCAATGTTCGTTTGTTCAGTCCTTTGCTGCTGAATTTGTACTTATCCGATTTGGCATCGTAGCAACAATATGTTTTGCTACAGAGACAAATCATTTCAGTACATCTAAATTCTTCCTTGAACAGACCTGGTTCACGCTTATCGTGCTTTTTATGTTTATCACAACAAGTTCTAGGGAAGAAATTTTGTACAGCATCAGCTTTGAAAGAATCATCACAATCGTGTTCCCTCAGAGTTTCCCAATCTGCTTTTTTAGATGGGCGAATGCAATCGTACAAATTATCGTGCGCTAGAGCTAAGTATAAGGAGTTAGTGCCATTTCTAACTCTTCGAACGTGTCGACATCGCAAAATTTATCAAAAATATTGTAATAAAGCTCCAACATACGTAATTTTGCGTACTGAAGTATAAAAAAGCCGACTATTATCGGTTCACGGTGCTCAATTTTTGATTTTACAAGTTCAACTTCGTATAGTTCTTTTGACACACTGTTAAGTCTCTTAAACAATTTCCCGTTGATAGCTTTGTGTGTCTTTTCATCGTTCAAGTATTTTGTCTCTCTATGTCTGCTTCTGTCCATGATTTGGTAACCATAGGAACTATTCCCTAACAATTTCATTGTTTCTGCTACAACGCTTGATTCAGGATTTTCATCTCCAACTCTTCTAGCATCAACAACCGATTGGACAAAATTGTTGAAGCATTTTTTGGGTGTGTACTGAACGAAACGATAAATTTTGGTGCATTTTAGCCCAAGACTAAGGTAAAAATTGAGTAATGGTGTTATGACTGTTCCATTCTCCAACTTGAAGCTTGAAATTAACATGCGTTGCGGTTGCTTGAGTAAATCGTTATCAATTGCATAATCCCTCATATAATCACCAATATCTGCTCGACTAACATTAAAGTTTTTAAAGATTGGTGGAAAGTTCGAGAACTTGTATTTCAACCCATCTGGAACACATCTGGAACTTCGAGATCACACTGAACGTAACCAAATAGTTTATCTTCTCTTATCTTTGTAAGTAGAGATTCTTGAGTCAGAGGTAGCTTGAATGAGAAATTGTTTCTCACGTGAATTTTTACAGATTCATCAGCTTTGACAGTTTCCCACCAGTTACATTCCCATATCTCAACAACTTTATATCCTTTGTTTCGCAAATAGTCTCGTCTTAGTTCATCGTATTCCCGTTTCGTTAATCCTTTCTGAGTCTCTTCCTCTGACATGCTTGCTCTTGCTTCCTGACATGCACAAATATGAAAGTAACAACCCATTGCTTCAAAAATAGTTTTACAGTGAGCACAAAATCCGTCTACATTAAAACAATCTTTTTCTTAGTTCCAGTTGTGTAGTAGCTTTCAATAGTGCAGTTAGGACGTTGAGATTGTAGGTACGACATAACCATGTTCTCAAATTTCCTCGATTTATTTTGTCTAGCTTTAAACTTCTGAGAGTCTGAATCAAACTCCCATCTAGTGTAAAGCCCAGTGGGCATTTCTTGACACATTGAGAAGGGGTAAAGTTGACTGGCGTCTATACCCACAATTGATTTGCAAATGTTTTCTGTGTTTCGAATGTAGGTTTGATACACAATTGCTTTTCTAGTAAACACAATAGAGGGACCACCGGTCATATCTTCGCGTATTTTATCATGTAAATCTTTGTCTGCTTCAACGAAAGGATAGAATTTACTATTAGTTGATTTGTGTAGACAAATATTTGCTAAATTAGGTAGTGTGCAACCCAGTTTTAACATATCAATCCCTTTGTTATGATAGAATTCCATCATTTTCTGCATGGCTTCTAGTGTCGGGACAACATCTTTGTTATAATACCACCTGACAAAGTCTTGAAAAGTTGTCATTTGTTCGTGCTCCCACACACTTTCCAGGTAATTGTAGTTGTCGAATCCCAAGGGGGGCACTACCTTCAACCTATGTTTTTTCAGAGCTTCCTGTTGGGAAAGTCCACTATTAAACAATTTTGTGAAATCCGTAAATTCTTTTTCCAAGGGATTGTGATCTCTCAACTTACTAAAGAAACATTCGTAAGGGGGTAGGAAAGTTACATCCAATTTGTTTGGTGAGTCGAACCATTCATAAGGGAAAAACCCTTTGGTCTCATTTGTCTTGTAAGCTTTGAGGAACGAATCTAGTGATGTTGCTCCACCAAGAAAGTTTAGAATATCGAGAAACTGAACATCGCCAAATTTAAAGGATACAAAATGATTAGCTTTTTTAATAACCGTTGGTTGAATATCGCGCTCGTGAATGAGGTAGGGTAGTAAATAAGACTTGATAAGATTCAGATCATATTTCCCGCTGTTGAATCCAAATACAGGTAAAATGCTGACATAACGTTCAAAATGTTGTTGTAGTTCGAGAAGTTGATTTTTCTGAATTTGGAGGAATTGAGTCGACATATCAATTTCCTTCTTCGATATATTGAAATTCAAACATTGGAATACTCTCATCTTTCCTTCCATTTAGCTTCTCGAAAATAGAACTTACTCTGTTTTTAATTGCATTTTCAATTGAGGAAAATTTTTGCAACATTTCTGCTTTACTTCTGCTAGCTAATTCTTCTAATGCTTCAACAAAAGATACAATCAGTGTCTTGGGGTCTCTGTTGCAAAGGAAAATAGGTTCTTGTAATAAATTAGAGGAAATTGACACAGATATTGGTTCATTTTTTCCTATCCAAGTAGTTGTATTGGTATCTTTTAGTTCATTAGATGGAACGCAGATTGATTCGAAGTCAAATACAGCCAAGTTTTTGAACAGTTTTTGTTCTTCCTCATATCCAATTCCAAAACCGTCAAGTTTATCGAACAAAGTTTCCCTCAAAGTGTAAACACTCTTCGGATAAATGTGCTGTATCCTATCTCTACAAGATTTCACGTGACGGTGGAAATTACCAGCACGCTTAATAAAGGTATCACAATTAGGACAGCGGAATCGTTTGAAAAACGTGTTGATATCATCAACATAGCAAATGTGGTTGTTGTAGCGCAGTAGATTAATGTTGTTCTCGTACATCTCAATACTTCTTCTGGTAAGTTCACCTACAAAATCCCCGTCCTCAATGTCAATGTCATAAATGAAAATGTTGTGTTTTATAGCATTTTCAACAAACACAAGGTGATCCATTGACACTCCTCTAAAGTTAATTGCGTCATGACCAGACTCGTGGAGAAAGTCACTGAACAACTTAGCTGCGTTTGTCTCCAGCTCAGCTGATCCATACAAGTGAACAGCCACAGCTCTAAACAAGCAAAGGTAGTCCTTGTAGGTTTCTCCGTATCCATTCGTAACAAGACAATTTACATCGTTTCTCCTCAACAACTGTTCAGGTATAACAGCATCTATACATCCCATTGGGATATTGTTGAGAAGAGCACAGAAAACTGTTACATTCGTAGTTAGTGCATACCGCCATTTTGTGTTTGCCCTTTCTTGAGCACAAGTCTCAATCAAATCCAATTTCTCTACTCTATCCTGAAGTGAGACTAAGTCTCCCTTAGAACAAAGTAAATGAGACTTCTCAAAGAAGGTGTTGTTCTCATGAGCATAAAAGTATCGGTTTTCGTCTGTGTCAACATTTCGTAAAATAAATCCCAGGGATAAATTTATTTTTGCAGCACAGTTAAGCTTTTCAAACACTTCCTTCAGTTTTTCATTAATTTCGCTAGGATCAAGTCTCGACAATTTAAAATTGAATACTCTATGTCTCCCATTCTCCATCTCAGTATTGTCAAAGAAGTGTTGACAGGCACTAAGTTCCTGCTGTAACTGTTCGTTGTTCCTATCCAATTCTTCCGATTCTAGTACTTCTTTCAAGTTTTCGCTGGATTTGGTTCCAAATTTGGTCGGTGTTCCGTGTTTCCGTCTCTTATGTTGTTGAAGAGAATAAAAACTTGGAAATTCCTCCAAGCATATAGTGCACACTGTACTAAGCTTCTTTTCTTGAGGAGCGTGATGCTTAGCAAGGTGGTAGTTCAAGTCCTCTTTCCTCTTTGTGTAGAAAAGTGGACACTTGGGACATTTTAAAGTCCCACTATCACACGATTTTTTGTGTCGAGCCATTTGCTGCTTGACAACCATTTTCTCGCACTTTGAGCATTTGACAGGTAGATTTCTATCAAGAGAAGGCATTGTATTGTTGTGATCTAAAATAAATTGAATAAATTTTAAGTAAATTGCCGAGCAACTGTATCTGATAACAAAGTGCGAATGAATACAATTTTTGGTTTTTTAGTTACAATAACTTTTATGACTAATTATTTCCATATAAGGAAATGACGTAATTTCTATTTTTAGTAACATTACGCAATACGAAAGTTCAAGAACTTCCTACGAAGCAGTCTCAGTGTTACATTATACATTGTATTTAAATCCAGAAAACATCAAAAATGTGTAACCTTATTCCTTGGAGGAAAATCGGAAATCTTAAGTTATATTTATTTGTCATATTGCTGATTTGTGTTACTTTTTTACAAAACAGACTTCTTAACAAAATCTATCTGTCAGATGCTTGCTCACTTAGAGAATACAAATATTATTGTAAACAAACTGATTTTGTAATTTCATCGATAAAACACTAAATGTGTTTTTACAATAATATTAAAACATTAGAGAAGAAAACTCCTACTTTAATTGAAGATAACTTATATACAATTGACGTTAACGTGATTATATTACAAACTACAAACCAATCAAATTTTAGTATTAAGAAACTTGTTGTAAAAATTAATGATATCGTTTTGCTTATCTCATTCTCTCTTTTAACATTTTTTTATTTTAATAGATTAATACGTGAAATTTTACTCATTTGTGAAACATGTTGATCAAAAACCACTTACAAATATTGGAGAAGATTTACAAGAGAAAAGAAGGTATACTTGATTCATACAAAATTGACAAAATTGATGTAGATTCATACTTTTTTTACAATTTTTTGGACTTTTGGACATTTTCACAAAATGCAACAGAATAATCCGATTTAGTAAAGGACTTGAGTATGCAACGTCCTCTATTAAAAAATTTGAATATGAGGAGTTTATTGCGAAACAGTCTTTCGATTTATCCTCAGAATTGCATGTAAGCAAATACGAATTGTTGTTCATTTTGAACTCCGTCCCCGATATATTGGAACAGTACAGAAATATTTCACAAACAAACTTTGTTCCTCTCCCAGAACCAATAACAATAACTTCTTCACTACAGAGTGCTTTGTACTTCCATTATTACAACGACTACAATGCAGTGGGAGTACTGATCAGGTTCGGAATTCGTTTACCTAACGTATATATACAGAAATTTGATTCCAAAAATGGAACATTTTCCGAGATTGATCTGAAATTTGACGAATTGGAAAAAATTTATCAAAGCTTGACTTTTTTGGTAAATTATGTCACTTCATTTCAACTTCAATAGACCATTTTAGGTAAAAGCATAGTCGGAAACCTGTATGTATCCTTCACTTCCTACCTTGTTAGAAAATTTTACACAAATTTGGATTTGAATTTCAGTTCGTCCAGAAATTTCAAGCTAAACGTCACTTTTTCTCATAAAATCTTCCATCTTTGGTTACTGTTGTCTGATTGGACAGAGCACACTATATATAGAGGTTGTTGATTTTGACATTATCATTTGATCCAACTTCTCTGAAAACATCATCACTACTTTCTCACATTATACTAACTACTCCTCAACATTTTATCCTGCTATCGAGCTCCAACATTCACTTTCTTTTTGTTTAAAAATACTTACTTTAGTTCTAAATTTTGTTTAAATCTAATTTATATATCCTGTTCCCTTCCTAAAAAGGAAATTTGCTGCTTTATAACTTTCTCTCCACTGATTGCTTTTATCACGTTCTCGACAAGAATCTTTTCATCCATTCTCATCACTTTCTAACAAAAACCTCTTCTATCATTTATTCCAAAATGGAGTTCACCGTTCAAAATAATAACCTTCTGTACTCATTTTCTTTTACTGAGGATATTGCTCGGATAGGAGTTCGAGATTTATCAAACGGACTGTATGAGTCTCTGATCACTTTACCCATTACTGTGTGGCACATTATTGAGCACCAGCGACAACAGTTTGATACATATCATCAGGGACAGGTCCCAATCACAGAGAATTAACTCGGAACTCACGCGATGGGACACGAAGTTGCTGTTGTCAGTGGACACCACTATCCTCACGTTAATGGATCTGATTTTCCTGCCAACTACGTAGCTGGAAGTATTCAGTACACATTTCCTTGGGAGGAAGGGCAAATTCCAAACAGTTGGTTCACTACACCGGATGTAGGTGAGGTATCAGGCCCGGAGGTGGAAAATAATCTTCTCCAAATAGCTTCAAGAGCTCATAGAAGAGAACATAGCGAGTTGAGCATTGATACTAGTACCACCACGTCATTTAACGATCTGGAAAACTTTGATCCAGCGCAGTACTATGGATCTACTGACATGTCAACTACACCCTCGATGACAACCCCATCGATTGAGGAAGGAACAGCTCACAACCCTATTTTTTTGAGTGATGTACCTAATACCCCAGTCACTGTTCAACCAACTGAACTACCTGGTAGAATTGAGCGACAAAGAGATTTCGGTAATGAAATTCAGAACTTACCAGAATATGTTATTGAAACTCTTTTTGAATGATTTCTATGTTCAATTTTGTAAACTATTTTGTATTTGTTCGTAAAAATAATAAAGTTTCTGAATACCTTTTGGGTGTTTCTTATTAAATTTACATTTTCAATTTTATAATTTTTTTATAGTTTTCCAGAATAAAAGATTAACACGAAAGGTTACTTGATAATTTAGGTACTTGGTTATTATTGAAAATTTCTTTTTCGACAATTAAGAAAAATACCGAATCTAATTTTGATATTTAAGAAAATTGTCGAATTTATTTTCGATATTTAACAAAAAATGTCGAGAAAAAATTCGATTTTTAAGAAAAAAATTACTGTTACAAATCCAATTTTTAAGCTGCAAGAACAGATTCAAAACTTGTCATTTTAAAAATTATTAAAATTTATGTTTTTTGCTTAAAATCATACCGTAAAACTAAGAAAAATGAGAAAAAATTGCACATTTTGCACGCACAGTTTGGTAACATTTTTGATTTTTAATGAAAAATCTGAGGTTCTATTTTTGACTTTTAACAAAAAATGTTGTGTGAAAATTCGACATTTAACAAACAAATCGACTTCAAAGTTCAACTTTTAGAATATACACTAATAATAAAACATTTTAGTACAAACACTTTATTACTTTCTAACTTCAAAGTACAACATTATTCCATGACCATCTAGTAAACACTCAACAATTTTTTATTAATTCACTCTCATACTTTGAGTTCTTAAGAGACTGAATTCGGTCGAAGAAGGATGATCTCAATGTTTGTGTGCTTGCATTTCTTTGCTCAGCTCTCAGTAGATGTCTCTTGAACTTTTTTCTACTCAATCTCTTCTTAGACACGCTGGGTAGTTTTTCAACAAATTTGTTTTCCGAATTACGTTGTACCGCTCTCTTCAATTGGGTGAAAACAAGTCCTGCTTCTTCGTTTGTGTGACCAAAAAACTGATGTTTATATAAGGTGTATAAGCAGTCCACTGTCTGATATTGAAAAGATAAATCATCCAATTTTTGGAGTAATTCATTAATGGAAGATGAAATGAGAATTATGTGATAAGAACAATTTTTCAGAGGACAAAACGTTTAATTGTGAGACGCAACAGAGTATTCACTAGTAAGCAAGTAAGGTTTATAATCCTTAACTTATACGCAAATGAACAAGGATTTCTCACAAAATTTTTTATAAAAGTCAGGTAAAACTTGACACATAACTGCTGCCATTCTGTAACCAAAGTGATTTTGGAGTGATTCTTTTAAACTACCGTATAAGGAAATAACGCAATTCAGTTCAAACGCAGCGAAAATTTCATTTGAAAAATGACACAGTTCAAGAGACAGCAACTCAGAAAAATCCGTTGTTTTACTTGTTCTAAGTATTTCAAACACTATTACTCGCTAATGCAACACAGACGTGCTAAACATCAAGATAAATATGCTGCTCTAGTTCAAATGTTTGCTCAACTTAAAATTTCTGACTAAGTTTCCTTATAAGGAATTTTTGCAAAATGACGCAATTGAACTTTCCATATTTGGAAATGAAAGAAAGATAATGACATCATTACCAAATAAAGGTGATCTGAAACAATAGAGAAAGTAAAATTGCAAGTCAAATCATTCAATTAATTTCTCTCTGTCACATTAAGTTGATAAAATGTCTCTCTCTCAAGTCTCTCCGTTTTACTCGAGTGCTCCGTCTATGTTTACCGATTCTCAACCTAAAACTGGAACTGATTCGGTTCCATTTTATATAGACTTTGGTTCTAACCCAAAAAGATTTGGGAGATTTACTGTGTCCCAGATTTTTAAAAACGGACAAAATTATTCCGAACCAACTTTCCAAGTCTTCAAAAAAGAGAATTCTGGAACATTTGAGAAGTACCAACAACTTCGAATAGGAGATTACGAATTCAAGAAATTCTGTTTCCTCAAGAACAATATCCTGGATGGGGAGTTGAAACTGAGTGAGCACCCGACTCAATTTGATAAGAACCCATGTATGGAGGATGTGCTGCAACGATGTCACAAAGTCAGAGAGGTCAGCATAGGACGAAATCGACGAATATATGTGACTTTCATTCAATACGTTCAGGAGAATCCAGCCTCCATTTATGTGCAGATTCGGCTCTTTTGTCGCAAGGAAAACAATGAGTTCAAGCAGGTGACTTATGTCAGCTACACTTTGGACGAGTTCAAGGAACTGATTCAAAATTTGAATGACTTTTCTAACATTGAACAATGTACATTTCAATAAAAATTGTTGTGTGATTTTGTAATATGTCTTTGTCTTCTCTACAATAAATTTTTCATTTTAAAAATCTTTGATCTGAGAATGAGTTGGGATATTGGCTGCTCAAGAAACATTTTGTTGAGTCTCAGAGACAAGTCAAAGGTTTTTCACGTTAGACTTCATTACGAACTTAAAAGATATTCCTATACTGTTCTTGAAGCTCAAAATTTTCCCAGATTAGAAAATTTGGACATAGAGTCCCAAATTTCAGAATTTAAGTGGGTTATTCACAACGGATTACGCAGAACAAGTCTTATATATCGTTCATATAAACAACAAGTTACCATTTCACAACATCGTTGGAACGGATATCAGTGGAGTTTTCCGACAAATATTGAATTAAAAAAAGAATAGTACGAGAACTTACTAGAGCATCTCCCTACACTTTTATCTTATATTGAAAAGTTTAAGAAAACTTGCATTGACATAGATGAAGGAACGCAAAATTGATGGATATTGTCATTCTTGTCAACATATTCAATTGCTACGGAAGCATCCTTTCAATGTTTCCCGAAAATGAAAAACGCAAAAACTGTTTTTTAGCGGCCTGTAAAATTTGGGACGAGAATATAAATTTGGAGGAAATTAACCAAAAATTTCCTCATGGAGGACTTATTGGTTATGGAAATTCCTTTTTAGATTTTTTCTTTGCTAGATTGAAAGTTTTTCGATTACATGCTATACTACACGATTCTGCTGGAGCGGTTAAAGCAACTACAAACAAGGGACCAGGATACTGTTACATGTTACCAAATTTTCCAAGCTCATGTTTCTTGGGACATTTAACTGGGTTAATCTTTTGTGTCTTTATTAAATTTTATCATCCTCAAATTTTCAAAATGCTAGACTGCTAATCATTTTTGTAATAATTCAACCTAGAAAAAAGAATGTCTCTCGTTGTGTTTGATATTGAGTGCTTGGAAGGGAAAATTGTCAAGGAGTTGGGTGGTTTCAAGGATGGAATTGTATTGGGATACAGTTTCCTCCCACCCAAAGACTATAAACCTACTTTTCAAGCAAAATGGAACACTAAAAATTTACATGGGATTAATTGGAACAATGGAAAACTGTAATACACTGAGTTGTCATCAATCATTCACCAACATTGTTCACCTACAACAGAATACTTTGCAAAAGGGTTAGAGAAGTGTAATCTTCTCTCAAATTACTTGTGTAAAGATGTGGAGAATCTAGATGATCTTGGTTGTCCAAAAGTTTTCAAACTTCTCAATAACTCGGATCCTGACTGGGATTGTAGCAATTATCCGTATCGACACAAAAAGACATTTCACTGTGCAGAGAAGAAAGCTTATGCTTACGGAACTTGGACTCTGGATTTTTTTGATAACGTATAATATTTGTAATTTCTATTTGTAATTTCTATTTGTATTTGTGATCGTTTTGTAATTTATTAATTTTATTTTACTACTTTTGAAATCAGAGAGAAGTTGCATTCCCAGTTCAAAAAATTGATTTTCCCTTAAAAATAAGGTATAAATGACCAAGCATACAGATAACGGTTTGAATTTAGGTAATTTTGTCTTTGATGATAATAACCAGGAACGACAATCGTGGAAATGTTTTGGACATACTTGTAATAGATCTCTGGTGGTTTTTGTCCCAATTTTTTGTTATTTTGTTAATATTAGCGTGCTGTATAGTAAGAATAACTCTTGCCGAAACCTGTGAAGAAACAACAGTTTGGATTGCTATCTTATCTAGTACAGTCGGTTATATTTTACCTTCTCCTAAACTATGAACAAAATAATCTCTACTAAGGAACGCATTTTTATTTCATTGGTGGGACCAAGCGGGTCTGGAAAATCTCATCTTATCCATGATTGGCTAACTATTGGAACTTTTCAACCCGATTTTGATAAAATTTACTATTTTTATCAACATTATCAATCACTTTACGGTCTAATGTCCAAAAACACTAAAAAAAATTCAATTTATTCAAGGAGTTGACTTTGAGTTCATTCAGAGTCTACCCAATAATGGAACAAAGTATTTGCTGATTTTTGATGGTTCTTGTGAAGAAATCTCAAGCTCGAAAGAATTTGTTAAAATCGCGACAGCTGGAAGACACAAAGTTCTTAGTACAATATATATAAAGCATAATCTTTTTCATCAGAGTAGGTTGGGAAGAGATATTGAGTTACAAAATACTCATATAGTTTTATTCAAGTCTCCTAGAGATGTTCTCCAGATTAACACTCTTAGTCAACAGCTCGGGTTAGGATCACAATTAAAAGATTGGTATACAAAAGCTACTTCAATCCCGTATGGTCACTTACTCATTGATCTAACTCCGAAAACAGTCGACTCTCTTAGATTTTGCAGAAACAGTGGTTCTATTCCCACTATTTTTTTTCTCCCTAAAACGAAACAAGAGATTACTTTTTTGAACGATGAACACACAACATCTCTCTACGCTGATAACGTTCCAAACGTATTCCCAGAACTTCAAGAAATCGTTCCTAAGAAATTGTCCAAAAGATTTCATTCAGTTTCTAAACGAATGCATAGTAAACCTTCTCGGGGGACAACTACAGGAAATACAAAAACAAGACGTAATAAAGTACAGAGACGAAATTCATCAACTCGTGCTAAATAGAACCGGAATAAATAAAAGAAGAGCAATTTTAAGTTCACGAAAAGGAATAGAGCTCATATCAATTTTGACACCATCTATCAATAATCGATTGTCTTGAAATGGAACAGTTTGTTTTGATTCCTCAACACCTTTACGAACAAAAATTCAAATTAGAAGTTGAAAAGTTGGACACTTTTGAGCAGAAACCAGTTTCTGTCCCAACACATTTGAACCCTAATTACAAGGAAATCAGCAACAAAACCAGATCTTTAAAGAACGAATCAATTGTAGATCAAATTTTGAATTCACCGCGAGTCAAGCTATCTCTCAACGACACAATTTTATTAGATGGAAGAGATACAGAAGTAGCTTTTGCAGATTTTATTTTTGCATTGAAAAGAAAGAACGTTGATTTTCCCGACATATATTACACAATACTTGATGCTACCGGAATAAATCCGCAAAAAGTAATAAACAAAGATGCCAAAAGCAAAGACAGAGGGAGCTGGATTCCTTTCAAAATCTGAAAAAGCCAAGCTACAAAGGCTGTATAGAGATGGAAAAGCCGCAGATGGATCAATTAAAAATCTACAAAAGGCAAGTGGGTTATCCAAAAAGAAAGTTGCCTACTTTCTACACAGTAAAGATTCCTACACAAAGTATCGTCATGCAACACGACATTTCAAAAGATTACCAGCATTTGCTAAGCGAATCAATGAGATCTGGTGTCTCGATCTAGCTTTTATGGATAAATTATCGGATACTAATAATGGAGTGAAGTATTTATTAGTATGTGTTGACGTCTTTTCTCGCTTTGTTCGTGTGCAACCAATGAAGTCAAAGTACTCTACCGATGCAGTTGTAGCTTTCAAAAAAATGTTGCGTAAAAAAAGTATGCCCGCGAAAGTATGGGTTGACCAGGGAACAGAGTTTAGTGGTGAGTTTCGAAAGTTTTGTATGGACAAGAAAATTAAAATTTACTCTACTAGAAGTGAAACGAAAGCTGCTGTAGCAGAACGAGCCATTAAATCCCTGAAAAACATTATTTATCGCTATATGGAAGAAGATGGTGTCAAATACATGAGAAAAATGGATTCCTTTGTCAAAACTATGAACACAAGAGTTAATCGCTCAACAGGTAAAGCTCCAAAAATGTAACAAACAAAGACTTTTTGTCAATTTTTTACAGAAATCCAATTAACCAATATAAACGACCACGTTTTAAAGTTGGTGAAAATGTTCGTATATGAAAAAAAGATATTCCATTCAGAAAAAGTTATAAATCACAGTTCACACATGAAATATTCAAAATTGTTAAAGTTGCTACTTTTAAACCGCCAACCTATAACCTTTGTGGAGAACAAGGTGATGAATTTCTAGGTAAATTTTATGAACAAGAGCTTTCAATGTGTATCATTTAAAGATGAGTTCTTTCACTGTTGAGTTGGTTTCCAATGCGTCGTTTGATTGTTACCCAAACAATACACTAAGTTCTTTCACGAATTTTCTACCTGAACAAATTAATCTTGATGGAGAATGGGAGGTAGCGATAACAGAACTGTCGTATCCTTCCTTGTACCAAAACATAACAGAGGGTAAATTCTTCTATCTAGATGAAGCAACACCAGATACAAAACCATCGGATTATTACACACTTGATCCAGGTCTATACCCCTCGATCTCTGATATTGTCAATGAAATGAATAGAAAAATTCAGGAACGTGAAAAATATGAAAAAACGCCCATCAAGTTACACGTTAACAAAATTACACAGCGAATTTCTTTGAGTCTTCCAAATCAAAACTCTTTACTTGTCATTTTTAGTGCCGATCTTTGTCATGTCTTTGGATGCGAAGAAGCTGTTTATGGTATGGGTGTTTTCATGAGTGGTGGTGGTCCACATTTTCCCAAGTTTCCTTATGACATTGTACGAATACACACCTTAATGATATATAGTGATATTGTTGAATACAATATTGTGGGTGATACAAAAGCTGCTCTTTTACGATGCATTCCGTTTATATCAAAAGTTAAGAATGGAGATATCATCTCAACGGGACAATACATGAATTATCAAAATTTTCCAAACTTACAATTTAAAAAAATTCTAAAAAACTCATTCCACAGCATAAAACTCGAGCTCCGGGACTCTTATGGTTAAAAAGTTCCTTTCAACTCTGTTGGTGTGACAAGAGCGGTACTAATGTTTAGAAAAACTTCTGACAATCATTTTTAGATTTAAAGTTGTAGAAAATGGTTGCTGATAGTGATTTACCGTATTTTCGTGGTTATTCAAGACAGAGGGGAAGAGGATTCGGAGCGTTAGCACAAACAATTGGGAGGACAGCTATTCCATTCTTGAGGAGATATGTTGTCCCAGCAGCAAAAAGAGTTGGTGCTGATTTGCTTGATATAGCTGCAACAGAAATTGGAAATGTTCAAACTGGAAAGAAAAAATTCAAATCTGTGGCTGCAGATGTTGGAAAGAAAACATTACGTAAACAGCTAGGTGGTGGAAAAATTAGGAAACGGCGCATAATTCGAAGAATTACCCCAAAAACCAGTCGACGTCGTCGAACTAGAAGAGATATTTTTTCTAAGCTAAAATGAATACTAGATCAACAAACGATAGCAACTTTCGTTATGGTCACTTTACGAACTCTTGCTTGGAGATTTTTGACAAAATTCCTGTTTTGGAACCAATTGAATCTTCTCACGTTCAAGAAGTTTATCCCAGTACTTCATTGGATGAAAGCAGCATTGAGTTCGAGTTTGAAACAGATAGAAGCATATATCTTGATATGAGAGATATCCACCTTCAAATCAAAGTTGGATTACAAAAGGGAAGATTGTTTGATGACTTTATGAAAAAAGACGAGCATGGAAAAGCAGATATGGGAATGTCTTTCACAGATGATGATTTACATTATCTAACTCACATCAACAATTTATTGCACTCGCTCTTTTCCAACTGTGAGGTGTATCTGAACAATCAACAGGTTTACAACTCAAATGGTCTCTATGGACACAAAGCTATATTTTCCAATGAATTTAACGCTTCCACAAGAAATAATGAAGGTATTTTGGCTTGTTATGGATATGAACTTGAAAAAGAACACAGCGATTTTGAGAAAAGCCCTTTTATAGATCGAGAGGAAGAACTTTTGCTGAAAAATTGAACTACTTATTACGGTAAATTAGCAATTGATTTGTTCCAATGCTAAAAGTTACTGCTTCCAAATACAAAAGTTAGACTGAAATTGATTCGTGCAAGACCCAATTTTTACATGATCTCCTACAATCCTCACGTCTCCCTTAAAGTTCTTGACTGTTCCCTGTTTACAAGACGTGTTGTTGTTAACGAAGTGTATCACCAGACTATCAATTATCAATTAACTCATCAACCTGCTTGTTACAACTTTATGGAAACAATTGCACGCACATTTATTACTCCTTCAGGACAGAACCAGTTTATTCAGGAAAATGTTTTTAACAATGCTCCAATCAGAAGAGTAGCTATTGCGATGAACACAGATTCAGCATTCACAGGACATTTTCAAGAAAATCCTTTCCATTATCAGAAATTTGGTTTACGAGAACTAAGAATTGTTCGAGGAGGTAGAGCTATAGTATCAGTTGATACAACCAATGACTGTAGGGCATATGTAACAACAATGAAAGCAATGAATTTTAACGAAGAGATTCCCGCGTTACCACATAATCTATTTCAGAACCATTACGTGCTTGTATTTGATCTCACTTCACTTCAAGATGCTGGAGAAAGTATTCATTATCCTGAGCTCAGCGGTGAAAGTATCCGATTAGAAATGTTTTTCGACCGCCCGCTAAGAAGCGTGACAGAATTAATTGTTCTAGGAGAAAGGATGTCCACTGTTAAAATTGATCAGTTCGGAACGGTTGCTAAAAATGTCTGAAGATTTTTGCGTTAACGAAAATTTTTTCATATTTTTTTCAGTTTTTTATGGGTTTTACATCATTGCTTTCTGCATAGGAAAATTTTTGGGTTATATATTATCGTCACCCAGTTGCCATTCTCTTCACCAAATAATTTCTTAAAATGGACGTTAACTGGGGGCGAACTAATTCAAACTTTTTTGTTTACGTTCCTCTCCTAATTTTTCTGCTACTTCTTTTTATAATTATTTTATTCTACCCCATATCCCATAACAATTCTGTTGACAAAATTAAAAAGTCAAGCAACCTTTTATTAGAGCTAGAAAAAAAGTCCAATGATTGTTGCTTTTATGAAGAGAATGAGTCTTTTCAGCTTGACTGTACAGTTAGAAATCCGTGTGTTAATGGTACTTGCGAAATAAAGCAGAGAAAAATTGTTTGTCATGGATAACACTTCCCTGATACAGATTATTGAACGAATCCCAGAACTCAAATACCGCTATATTGGATCGTTTCCAGCAGATTGTGTTCCAAGGCTACCCACATTCAGTTTTGCTATCATCAACACTTCTCCGAGCAGTGAAGCTGGAGAGCATTGGATAATGATTGCTCGACTCAATCGAACTTATTACTATGCTGATTCTTTGGCTCGTCCAATCACAAAATACAATTTTTTGAATAAAAAGTATCAGAAAATGATACAACAACCAGTTCAGAAAACTGATAATTTGTGTGGATTTTACACAATATTTGCAGCATTTCAACTATTTAAATTTTTTCAAACGAAACTGAACAAGGTTCATGACGTTCATGTTTTAAACTTTATAAGTAACTATATGTGAATTAGATAAATTTAATGTAAAATAAGTCGAAGTGTAATAAAGTCGACAGCAATTTTTTTCTAAATTCCTTAATTCTTCGTTAGTTACTCAAATTTTTGTTGTCGACTTTATTAACTACTCGGCTAAATGTACTTTAATACTCTTTTCTTTTGTACTATCATCATGTAAACGTTTGATTAAATTTGTATTTGCATGTGCTTAATTTGTACTGTGTCTGTTATTTTGTACTTATTAATTCAATTTTTTTCTTTTATTTAACTTTTTTCCATGTTATGAGCGCGTAAAAGTCCACTAGTACTGTGACAATGCCAGATCAGCAAGAGGTAGTTTCGATCTACCGACCTCTGAGTTATGAGCCCAGCACGCTTCCGCTGCGCCATCTTGCTATTTAGGGTCGGCTATACCTAATCTTAATACATTGCGGCGGCTATACCTAATCTTAAAACATTGCGGCGGCTATACCTAATCTTAATACATTGCGGCGACTATACCTAATCTTAATACATTGCGGCGGCTATACCTAATCTTAATACATTGCGGCGGCTATACCTAATCTTAATACATTGCGGCGGCTATACCTAATCTTAATACATTGCGGCGGCTATACCTAATCTTAATACATTGCTGTGGTTAAACCAAAAAATGTTGAAGTTTACTGCGAGGGAAATTATCCGTTAATGCGCGCTGCCTGTACAATTCCCCGCCTGTACGTACGCGCTGACTTTACAATTCCCTGCGCGCTGCATGTATAATTCCCCGCCTGTACGTACGCGCTGACTGTGCAATTCCCTGCGCGCTGCATGTATAATTCCCCGCCTGTACGAACGCGCTGACTGTGCAATTCCCTGCGCGCTGCATTTATAATTCCCTGCTAATCCCTAAATGACCTCTAAAATCACGTGACAAGTGGCTCCAAAAAATCACCCTGATCTGCTCCCACCTTACTACTCACCCCCCGGAACACCCCTAGATTTATCCCCAATCTTAATACATTGCGGAGAATATTCCTAATCTTAATACGTGGCGGCCGCTATAACTAATCTTAATACGTGGCGGCCGCTATTACTAATCTTAATACGTGGCGGCCGCTATTACTAATCTTAATACGTGGCGGCCGCTATTACTAATCTTAATACGTGGCGGCCGCTATTACTAATCTTAAAACATGTACGCCGCCTATACCCTATCTTAATACATTAGTGTAGACCCTCTCTCAAAAATTACTCCTATACCCTATCTTAATACATGGGGTCTACACCCCCCGGGGAGACTTGCTCACCCTATTACTACTCTTTTTCTTTTTTTCGAAAACAATTAATTTCACAGTTATTAATGTCATTAGATATCAACTGAGATCACTAATATGTTCAGTTATATCAGCATAGAAAACAATTGAGATTTGTAACTATCCAACGATTGATTGCGCAATTTTTCAAAGCCAACGGGATTAACGATTATTGTTATAATTGAAAAAGAAACCAAAAAACTTTTGAAATGTAAAAATATATAAAAATCTAACATTTTATGAAATCTCTCAGTAACGGTAGTAACAAAGGCGTGAAACAAATGTTTGAAGCTAAAATCGTCATAAATATTAAAAAATAGCTCACGAGAAACGGGTTGTCCCCTGTGTTTACAGAGACTTAGCTACAAATCGACCAAAAAAAAATTATAAAAAAGGCGAAGCTCAAAAACCCAATTTTAATTTTGAAAAACTAATGATTTCAAAAATCACAACAAACCTAGGATTACAATAAAAAGCAAAGGATGCAGTCAACTCCTCAGGAAGCCAATTGGGCCTGTTAATTATGACACTAAATCACGAACCCAAAAAAACAATTACATAAAAAAGCCAAAACTTCAAACAAATTTAAGACATGACACTGCAATTATAAGATATGTTATGCAAGAACTGTAAATCGGCTTTTTCCTTTCATCTTATAACCACCGAGTCTTTTAATGAAAAGACTATTTAGACATGACAACAAAAAGAAACCCAAAAATTGAACAGCTTAGAAATCTCGAAAATGGTCGAAGGAGACAGTCACAACGTAGAATCAAGCGTGAAAAAAAATTTAAATCATCAAACGTAATTGAAACTTCTATTTAGTGAGATTGATTTTCATGGTGACAAAATTGAAAGCAAAAAGGAGACATTTGGAAAAAATATTTTAATTTTTTAATTCAATTTGAAAGTCATTAAAACAAACAGCTATAAATTGAAATTTTTAACTAGGTTAAATAATAAGTCTTGGAGAAGCAATTACGATCTGTCGTTACCGGGTACATGGCGTACAACATCGTTAAGAAAGACAAACATAGGCAAAATAAAAAAACCACAAAATTTTGCGATATAACTGTGTCTCAGCCCAAAAAGCGTAAACTATTCAACAAAAATAAATAACATATTCAGAAACGCCTTTCGCCAATTTTCCGAATTTTTACCTACAATTCCTTCCTTTAATTAGACATGTCAAAAATTGTGATAATTCGACAAGGAAACAAAATGAACAAATTAAACTCTTATGATAAAAAAAACTGAAAACGTGAAGTACCAATACAAAGAAATCAATAGTTGAATATAAACCCGTAACTGACATTAATATTTAACTCACAGAAAGTCGGTTTCCGGCTGTTTTTTGCAAAGACTGTGCCCCAAGTTGGGACAAATAATATAAAATAGTGGCAAAGTTCAAAATTCACCGATATTTTCTCAAAACAAATCTATTCCAAGTCAAAACAGACATTAAATAACATCTGAAAAAAAGTCTAGGCTCTTTTATACCCTATAAAAGTTATCTGGATCTCTGATTGGGGACACTAAGTCACTGGGTTACAAAAAAGTATAAAAAATTAAAGCAAAACGCACGAAGTCTACAAAAGTTTTACGAAAACTATTGGTCAGAGCCTTAAAAACCATGAGCTTAACGCTGAAACCATAAAACAATCTCGCAATATTGCTGGGTCTCGTTCATTGTAAATATTATTTGTCATTAATTGAGCCCTGATTTGAAATTTCTGTCCGTAATTTACATAAAAAGCATTTACATAGCGGAGATATTTTGAGAAAAAGGTCGCGCCACATTGAAATCTAAAAAAGGAGCCATGGTAAGATCAAGATCAGCCCAGGTATTGCAGGGCGTCTAACAAAACACTCAATTATTGAAACGGTTGCGAAATAGATCAGTTCAATATACTAAAGTTTTTCGGTTTGTCAAAAATAAAAAATGCATTTTGTATAATTTTCGAGTTTAAATTAGCAAAAATTTGGCAAACTTATAATTCCAGAAGACCCCTAAAGCCAACGGAGTGTACAACTAGCTCTCTTTTGAGCGTAATCAGAATATGGCCGCAGTCTTAAGGTGTCTACTTTCAGCAAATTTAAAGCAAGTGAGCTGAAGAAAAGCCTTCAGCAATTCAGCAACCCTCCTCTATCTTTAGAGATAAAATTAATAACACTACAGTTAACCATTTTAACATATCTTAACAAAATTGACGAAACTTCGGTCAAAATTGTCGAAAGTTTGGTCAAAGAGTGAATAAAAACAGCTGAATTACCTCTAATATTCACAAAACCTTCAACCTCGATAACTCCCTATAAAAAACGAAAATTGGTAAAATCTTTTTAATTCCATATTCCACGCTGGACGGGCTTTCTAATGATGCCACTCACAACTCTACGATTATTATATCGATCGGCCAAAATTTACTGAACAAAAAAACCCACTTGAGAATATAGTTCTCCCCCCCCCACAAGTGGGGTCGGAACAATAATGTAGAATCATTTGAAGAACTTTATGAATAATTCATGTTTGGCTGCTCTTTTTCTACGTAAAGGTATGACTGACATGAATGGTTCCGGTTTTTTGTAAGTGGAGTACATTTAAGCCACCTTTTCAAAAGTTCTGAAAGTTTTGGTTTATAATTTCCATTGCATTTGTTGATCTTGGTAGTTTATTCAATAAATTGGTTTTTCAACAAAACGATCTGATGTCTTGTTTTTGCAAAATAGATTGTTTTTGTTTCAATTGAATTGCAAACTAAATTAGAGTTTTGAAAAGTTTTGAAAACAAGAAAAGTTGTAAAACCTAGTCGCTTGATTTTAGGAGATTTCGTCATGCTAAAACTTTTTGTGTTCAAATGGTTTTTGTATTTTTTAGCCTGTGAGAAGTTTCCATCAACGTCCAGGGACGCAAAGGGGCTCTGCGTGCAGTCATCTTTTTGAGGTTTCTGTCTATTGTTTAGTAAAACCAGCTATCAGATTTGTACATGAAAGCCATTTTTGCAGTGGCAAAATATTTAAAAAGTTTCTTTTCAACTGCTCAACTGAAGACATCTCAGCTAACGTTTTTCAGCTTTTTGCTTCTTTTTGTTAGTCGATTCAAAATTTTCAGGTCAAGCAAAAATGGCTGTGTCAACTGTGTGGTATGTTAGAGGATAGAATTTGAAAATCCCATTGTCTACCTTTGAGCAGACACTTTGTGTTAATATTGATAAGATTAACATCAAACTGGTTGTTTCTGTCCGTAATTTACATAAAAAGCATTTACATAGCGGAGATATTTTGAGAAAAAGGTCGCGCCACATTAAAATCTAAAAAAGGAGCCATGGTAAGATCAAGATCAGCCCAGGTATTGCAGGGCGTCTAACAAAACACTCAATTATTGAAACGGTTGCGAAATAGATCAATTCAATATAAAGTTTTTCGGTTTGTCAAAAATAAAAAATGCATTTTGTATAATTTTCGAGTTTAAATTAGCAAAAATTTGGCAAACTTATAATTCCAGAAGACCCCTAAAGTCAACGGAGTACAACTAGCTCTCTTTTGAGCGTAATCAGAATATGGCCGCAGTCTTAAGTTGTCTACTTTCAGCAAATTTAAAGCAAGTGAGCTGAAGAAAAGCCTTCAGCAACTCAGCAACCCTCCTCTATCTTTAGAGATAAAATTAATAACACTACAGTTAACAATTTTAACATATCTTAACAAAATTGACAAAACTTCGGTCAAAATTGTCGAAAATTTGGTCAAAGAGTGAATAAAAACAGCTGAATTACCTCTAATATTCACAAAACCTTGAACCTCGATAACTCCCTATAAAAAACGAAAATTGGTAAAATCTTTTTAATTCCATATTCCACGCTGGACGGGCTTTCTAATGATGCCACTCACAACTCTACGATTATTATATCGATCGGCCAAAATTTACTGAACAAAAAAACCCATTTGAGAATATAGTTCCTCCCCCCCCCCCCCCCCCCCACAAGTGGGGTCGGAAAAATAATGTAGAATCCTTTGAAGAACTTTATGAATAATTCATGTTTGGCTGCTCTTTTTCTACGTAAAGGTATGACTGACATGAATGGTTCCGGTTTTTTGTTAGTGGAGTACATTAAAGCCACCTTTTCAAAAATTCTGAATGTTTTGGTTTATAATTTCCATTGCATTTGTTGATCTTGGTAGTTCATTCAATAAATTGGTTTTTCAACAAAACGATCTGATGTCTTGTTTTTGCAAAATAGATTGTTTTTGTTTCAATTGAATTGCAAACTAAATTAGAGTTTTGAAAAGTTTTGAAAACAAGAAAAGTTGTAATTCTAGTCGCTTGATTTTAGGAGATTTCGTAATGCTAAAACTTTTTGTGTTCAAATGGTTTTTGTATTTTTTAGCCTGTGAGAAGTTTCCATCAACGTCCAGGGACGCAAAGGGGCTCTGCGTGCAGTCATCTTTTTGAGGTTTCTGTCTATTGTTTAGTAAAACCAGCTATCAGATTTGTACATGAAAGCCATTTTTGCAGTGGCAAAATATTGAAAAAGTTTTTTTCAACTGCTCAACTGGAGACATCTCAGCTAACTTTTTTCAGCTTTTTGCTTCTTTTTGTTAGTTGATTCAAAATTTTCAGTTCAAGCATAAATGGCTGTTTCATTTGTGTGGTGTGTTAGAGGATAGAATTTCAAAATCCCATTGTCTACCTTTGAGCAGACACTTTGTGTTATCATTGATAAGATTAACATCAAACTGGTTGTTTATCAAGTTGCTTAGATTCAGACAAAAGATATTTTTGCACAAGATGTACAGATTGATTTGCTGAAACTCGACCTGAAATTCTCTACAATCTTAGTTAGACTGACCATAAAACTATTGTCACAGGTCACGAATCAGCCGGCATTCTTCGGTTTCGGTTGTTCGTTGATCGAGATTTCTACTAGCCTGGACGTTGCTTCATTTTGCCAAGTGTAAAGACTGTTATCAGGCTGATTGAAGACAGCATAGTAGAGTGAAAACAGTTCACTAGTTACAATTCTCAATGTGAATTGATCTTGTCCTTAGGTCAATTGTATCTTGTGATTGTTTTATGTGACTTTTAACTCCTATCATACCTCCTCCATATTTTTCTTTGACAATTGCATTGTGTCAGTGTCATCTATGAAGACTGTTTTTTCCTATGAAAGAGCGTTTAAATCGGGAATGTATCTGTAAGCCGTGTTTACGTGAGACTCGTAATGTCGCGTATTCAGAGGCAAAAAAAACTATTGCCATATGACAGCCCGCCTTTTTGCTTAACTAGACTACTCCGCAGAAACTTTCACAGAAACTCCAAAAATATAAAGTAACTTCGTGATACTTGTCCCATCATGCATAAATTTTAGTCGCTGGTGTTGATTTCAGGTTCAGGCAAACCTTTGATTCTGTTGCGCCGAGACTTGCTTCTTAACCGATTAAACAGAGTTATGATTTGTCAGGCCTCAGAAAATCCAATTACGTTGGCAATGTTTATTTCCCCCCATTCGTCTTGGCATCCCTTTGTAACTTTGGCCCTCTGTTCATCTACTTTTCCCCAGGATTGTTGCATTGATGCCGCAAATTAGGTCATTCTTCACTCTTAACTGAATTGAGGTTCGCGTTGAGTTGATTGGAATTGCTGCTTACTGTTTTCAGTTATTTCCTAGGCCAGCATTGTTTGCATATAAGCAGAAAATTATCGTTTAACTCAGCAAACGCACTGATATTTTTTTAATCAAACCCTGTGCATTTACTTGTCATGTGCAGCATGCATCCATATTATCAGCACATAAGCGTGATTCTGTGAGCCATTATAATTACTGCAGGTTTTACATTGTTGCGCCCGGTTAGATACCCGGGTCGAATGTCCTCCCTAAAATCCTCCCATTTTGTTGTAAGAGTGGGGGGATTTGTCTATAGGGGGTAAATTGATGTAAGAGTGTGGGGGTAATTTGTTCAGAGGGGGTAAAATGATGTAACCCTAGTCGGAAAAAAAGTTTATCTTGCAAGATCTTACAAGACAAACTTTTTTCTTACAAAAATCTTAGAAGATAAACTTTTTCTTTCAAGAATCATACAAGATACCCTTTTTTAATTTCAAAATTAATTTTCCGCCTCTAGCACCTATTTTTTTGACCTGTACCCGAAGAAAAAAATATAAAACGTCGCAAGATATGAATGTACACATATTTTGTCATCGACAAAAGGAAGCCGAGAAGTAAAAGCATCAGAAAAATATTTATCGAAGGCATAACAAAAGGGTCTTTCGATCTTCGTTTTAAAAAGCCTTTCGTGATTTTTCAATTCTGTTTTCTCGGTTTTCTGTTTTCTTGGTTTTCTTCATTTGTTTCAGGGTTTCCTGGCAAAAAAGTGGTTGAAGATGGTTCCCGCCAAGGATGGTTTCTTGACGAAATTTTTCAAAAACATATACATTATTTAAAAACCCGAAACTGGCAAAAAAGAAGGGGCACGGTGTGCCTCAAAAAACAAACAGAGAAAAACAAAAAACGGACACGATGTGCCCAAAAAACAAAAAACACAGAAAAACGCTTAAAAAGGGACACGATGTGTCCAGAAAAAAACGCAAACACAGGAAAAACGCCTAAAAACGAACACGACGTGTCTTAACAGTTGGGCTGGAATGAGAGGATTTTTGAGGAAATAACCCCCCTGATTTGCATGTAAAAGTAAGCTGAAATGGGCTGCAATGGGGGGAACTTTGAGAAATTACCCCCTGACTAAAATTGCCATGTAAGAGTGGGCTGTAATGGGCTGCAATGGGAGGACTTTTCAGGAATTACCCTCCCCCTGACTGAAATTGCCATGTAAGAGTGGGCTGCAATGGGCTGCAATGGGAGGACATTTCAGGAATTAACCCCTGGCTGAAATTGCCGTGTAAGAGTGGGCTGTGATGAGCTGCAATGGGAGGACTTTTCAGGAGTTAACCTCCCGCCTGACTGAAATTGCCATGTAAGAGTGGGCTGAGATGGACTGCAAAAGGAGGATTTTTGAGGAATTACCCCCTGATTGAAATTGCCATGTAAGGGTGGGCTGTAATGGGCTGCAATGGGAGGACTTTTCAGGAATTACCCTCCCCCTGACTGAAATTGCCATGTAAGAGTGGGCTGCAATGGGCTGCAATGGGAGGATTTTCAAGGAATTACCCCCATGACTGAAATTGCCATATAAGGGTGGGCTGTAATGGGCTGCAATGGGAGGACTTTTCAGGAATTACCCTCCCCCTGACTGAAATTGCCATGTAAGAGTGGGCTGCAATGGGCTGCAATGGGAGGACTTTTCAGGAATTACCCCCTGACTGAAATTGCAACGTAAGAGTGGGCTGAGATGAGCTGCAATGGGAGGGCTTTTCAAGAAATAACCCTGACTGAAATGGCCATGTTGGAGTTGGCTGCAATTGGATGCAATGTGAGGACTTTTGAGGAATTACCCCCTGACTAAAATTGCCATGTAAGAGTGGGCGGCAACGGGCTGCAATGGGAGGAATTTTGAGGAATTACCCCCTGACTGAAATTGCCATGTAAGAGTAGGCTGCAATGGGCTGCAATGGAAGGACTTTTCAGGAATGTCCCCCTGACTGAAATTGCCATGTAAGAGTGGGCTGCAATGGGCTGCAATGGGAGGACTTTTGAGGAATTACCCACTTACTAAAATTGCCATGTAAGAGTGGGCTGCAACGGGCTGCAATGGGAGGACTTTTCAGGAATTACCCTCCCCCCTGACTGAAATTGCCATGTAAGAGTGGGCTGAGATAGGCTGCAAAGGAAGGATTTGTGAGGAACTACCCCCTGACTGAAATTGCCATGTAAGAGTGGGCTGCAATGGGCTGCAATGGGAGGACATTTCAGGAATTACCCCCTGGCTGAAATTGCCGGGTAAGAATGGGCTGAGATGAGCTGCAATGGGAGGACTTTTCAGGAATTACCCTCCCGCCTGACCGAAATTGCCATGTAAGAGTGGGCTGAGATGGGCTGCAATGGGAGGATTTTTGAGGAATTACCCCCTGACTGAAATTGCCATGTAAGAGTGGGCTGCAATGGGCTGCGATGGGAGGACTTTTCAGGAATTACCCCCCTGACTGAAATTGCCATATAAGAGTGGGCTGTAATGGGCTGCAATGGGAGGACTTTTCAGGAATTACAATCCCCCTGACTGAAATAGCCATGTAAGAGTGGGCTGCAATGGGCTGCAATGGGAGGAATTTTCAGGAATTACCCCCTGACTGAAATTGCCATGTAAGAGTGGGCTGCAATGGGCTGCAATGGGAGGACTTTTGAGGAATTACTCCCTGACTGAAATTGCCATGTAAGAGTGGGCTCGAATGGGCTGCAATGGGAGGACTTTTGAGGAATTGCCCCCTGACTAAAATTGCCATGTAAGAGTGGGCTGCAATGGGCTGCAATGGGAGGACTTTTGAGGAATTATCCCCTGAATAAAATTGCCATGAAAGAGTGGGCTGCAATTGGCTGCAATGGGAGGACTTTTCAGGAACGACCCCCTGACTGAAATTTCCATGTAAGAGTGGGCTGCAATGGGCTGCAATGGGAGGACTTTTGAGGAATTATCCCCTGACTAAAATTGCCATGAAAGAGTGGGCTGCAATTGGCTGCAATGGGAGGACTTTTCAGGAACAACCCCCTGACTGAAATTTCCATGTAAGAGTGGGCTGCAATGGGAGGACTTTTCAGGAATTACCCTCCCCCTGATTGAAATTGCCATGTAAGAGTGGTCAACAATGGGCTGCAATGGGAGGATTTTTGAGGAATTACCCCCTGACTGAAATTGCCATGTAAACGTAGGCTGCAATGTGCTGCAATGGGAGGACTTTTCAGGAACGACCCCCTGACTGAAATTTCCATGTAAGAGTGGGCTGCAATGGGCTGCAATGGGAGGACTTTTGAGGAATTATCCCCTGACTAAAATTGCCATGAAAGAGTGGGCTGCAATTGGCTGCAATGGGAGGACTTTTCAGGAACGACCCCCTGACTGAAATTTCCATGTAAGAGTGGGCTGCAATGGGAGGACTTTTCAGGAATTACCCTCCCCCTGATTGAAATTGCCATGTAAGAGTGGTCAACAATGGGCTGCAATGGGAGGAGTTTTGAGGAATTACCCCCTGACTGAAATTGCCATGTAAACGTAGGCTGCAATGGGCTGCAATGGGAGGACTTTTCAGGAACGACTCCCTGACTGAAATTTCCATGTAAGAGTGGGCTGCAACGGGCTGCAATGGGAGGACTTTTGAGGAATTATCCCCTGACTAAAATTGCCATGAAAGAGTGGGCTGCAATTGGCTGCAATGGGAGGACTTTTCAGGAACGACCCCCTGACTGAAATTTCCATGTAAGAGTGGGCTGCAATGGGCTGCAATGTGAGGATTTTTGAGGAATTACCCCCTGACTAAAATTGCCATGTAAGAGTGGGCTGCAATGGGCTGCAATGGGAGGGCATTTCAGGAATTAACCCCTGGCTGAAATTGCCGTGTAAGAGTGGGCTGAGATGAGCTGCAATGGGAGGACTTTTCAGGAATTACCCTCCCGCCTGACTGAAATTGCCATGTAAGAGTGGGCTGAGATGGGCTGCAATGGGAGGATTTTTGAGGAATTACCCCCCACCCCCCCCCCCCCCCGACTGAAATTGCCATGTAAGAGTGGGCTGTAATGGGCTGCAATGGGAGGACTTTTCAGGAATTACCCCCTGACTGAAATTGCAATGTAAGAGTGGGCTGAGATGAGCTGCAATGGGAGGGCTTTTCAAGAAATAACCCTGACTGAAATGGCCATGTTGGAGTTGGCTGCAATGGGCTGCAATGTGAGGACTTTTGAGGAATTACCCCCTGACTAAAATTTCCATGTAAGAGTGGGCTGCAATGGGCTGCAATGGGAGAACTTTTGAGGAATTATCCCCTGACCAAAATTGCCATGAAAGAGTGGGCTGCAATTGGCTGCAATGGGAGGACTTTTCAGGAACGACCCCCTGACTGAAATTTCTATGTAAGAGTGGGCTGCAATGGGCTGCAATGTGAGGATTTTTGAGGAATTACCCCCTGACTAAAATTGCCATGTAAGAGTGGGCTGCAATGGGCTGCAATGGGAGGGAATTTCAGGAATTACCCCCTGACTGAAATTGCCATATAAGAGTGGGCTGTAATGGGCTGCAATGTGAGGACTTTTCAGGAATTACCCTCCCCCTGACTGAAATTGCCATGTAAGAGTGGGCTGCAATGGGCTGCTATGGGATGATTTTTGAGGAATTACCCCCCCCCCCCCCGACTGAAATTGCCATGTAAGAGTGGGCTGTAATGGGCTGCAATGGGAGAACTTTTCAGGAATTACCCCCTGACTGAAATTGCCATATAAGAGTGGGCTGTAATGGGCTGCAATGTGAGGACTTTTCAGGAATTACCCTCCCCCTGACTGAAATTGCCATGTAAGAGTGGGCTGCAATTGGCTGCAATGGGAGGACTTTTCAGGAATTACCCTCCCGCATGACTGAAATTGCCATGTAAGAGTGGGCTGCAATGGGCTGCAATGGGAGGACTTTTCAGGAATTACCCCCCTGACTGAAATTGCCATGTAAGAGTGGGCTGCAATGGGCTGCAATGGGAGGACTTTTGAGGAATTACCCCCCCCCCCCGACTGAAATTGCCATGTAAGAGTGGGCTGTAATGGGCTCCAATGGGAGGACTTTTCAGGAATTACCCCCTGACTGAAATTGCCATATAAGAGTGGGCTGTAATGGGCTGCAATGTGAGGACTTTTCAGGAATTACCCTCCCCCTGACTGAAATTGCCATGTAAGAGTGGGCTGCAATGGGCTGCAATGGGAGGACTTTTCAGGAATTACCCCCCTGACTGAAATTGCCATGTAAGAGTGGGCTGCAATGGGCTGCAATGGGAGGACTTTTGAGGAATTACCCCCTGACTAAAAATGCCATATAAGAGTGGTCTGCAATGGGCTGCAATGGGAGGACTTTTCAGGAATTACCCTCCCCCCTGACTGAAATTGCCATGTAAGAGTGGGCTGAGATGGGCTGCAATGGGAGGATTTTTGAGGAATTACCCCCTGACTAAAATTGCCATGTAAGAGTGGGCTGCAACGGGCTGCAATGTGAGGATTTTTGAGGAATTACCCCCTGACTGAAATTGCCATGTAAGAGTAGGCTGCAATGGGCTGCAATGGGAGGACTTTTCAGGAATGACCCCCTGACTGAAATTGCCATGTAAGAGTGGGCTGCAATGGGCTGCAATGGGAGGACTTTTCAGGAATTACCCCCCTGACTGAAGTTGCCATGTAGGAGTGGGCTGCAATGGGCTGCAATTGGAGGACTTTTGAGGAATTACCCCCTGACTAAAATTGCCATGTAAGAGTAGGCTGCAATGGGCTGCAATGGGAGGATTTTCAGGAATGACCCCCTGACTGAAATTGCCATGTAAGAGTAGGCTGCAATGGGCTGCAATGGGATGACTTTTCAGGAATGACCCCCTGACTGAAATTGCCATGTAAGAGTGGGCTGCAATGGGCTGCAATGGGAGGACTTTTCAGGAATAACGCCCCTGACTGAAATTGCCATGTAAGAGTGGGCTGCAATGGGCTGCAATGGGAAGACTTTTGAGGAAATACCCCCTGACTAAAATTGCCATATAAGAGTGGTCTGCAATGGGCTGCAATGGGAGGACTTTTCAGGAATTACCCTCCCCCTGGCTGCAATTGCCGTGTAAGAGTGGGCTGAGATGAGCTGCAATGGGAGGACTTTTCAGGAATTACCCTCCCGCCTGACTGAAATTGCCATGTAAGAGTGGGCTGCAATGGGCTGCAATGGGAGGACTTTTCAGGAATTACCCCCCTGACTGAAATTTCCATATAAGAGTGGGCTGTAATGGGCTGCAATGTGAGGACTTTTCAGGAATTACCCTCCCCCTGACTGAAATTGCCATGTAAGAGTGGGCTGCAATGGGCTGCAATGGGAGGACTTTTCAGGAATTACCCCCTGACTGAAATTGCCATGTAAGAGTGGGCTGCAATGGGCTGCAATGGGAGGACTTTTGAGGAATTACCCCCTGACTAAGATTGCCATATAAGAGCGGTCTGCAATGGGCTGCAATTGGAGGACTTTTCAGGAATTACCCTCCCCCCTGACTGAAATTGCCATGTAAGAGTGGGCTGAGATGGGCTGCAATGGGAGGATTTTTGAGGAATTACCCCCTGACCAAAATTGCCATGTAAGAGTGGGCTGCAACGGGCTGCAATGTGAGGATTTTTGAGGAATTACCCCCTGACTGAAATTGCCATGTAGGAGTAGGCTGCAATGAGCTGCAATGGGAGGACTTTTCAGGAATGACCCCCTGACTTAAATTGCCATGTAAGAGTGGGCTGAGATGGGCTGCAATGGGAGGATTTTTGAGGAATTACCCCCTGACCAAAATTGCCATGTAAGAGTGGGCTGCAATGGGCTGCAATGGGAGGATTTTTGAGGAATTACCCCCTGACTGAAATTGCCATGTAAGAGTAGGCGGCAGTGGGCTGCAATGGGAGGACTTTTGAGGAACTACCCCCTGACTAAAATTGCCATATAAGAGTGGTCTGCAATGGGCTGCAATGGGAGGACTTTTCAGGAATTACCCTCCCCCTGACTGAAATTGCCATGTAAGAGTGGGCTGAGATGGGCTGCAATGGGAGGATTTTTGAGGAATTACCCCCTGACTAAAATTGCCATGTAAGAGTGGGCTGCAACGGGCTGCAATGTGAGGGTTTTTGAGGAATTACCCCCTGACTGAAATTGCCATGTAAGAGTAGGCTGCAATGGGCTGCAATGGGAGGACTTTTCAGGAATGACCCCCTGACTGAAATTGCCATGTAAGAGTAGGCTGCAATGAGCTGCAATGGGAGGACTTTTCAGGAATTACCCTCCCCCCTGACTGAAATTGCCATGTAAGAGTGGGCGGCAATGGGCTGCAATGGGAGGATTTTTGAGGAATCGCCCCCTGACTGAAATTGCCATGTAAGAGTAGGCCGCAATGGGCTGCAATGGGAGGACTTTTCAGGAATGACCCCCTGACTGAAATTGCCATGTAAGAGTGGGCTGCAATGGGCTGCAATGGGAGGACTTTTCAGGAATTACCCTCCCCCTGACTGAAATTGCCATGTAAGAGTGGGCTGAGATGGGCTGCAATGAGAGGATTTTTAATGAATTACCCCCTGACTAAAATTGCCATGTAAGAGTGGGCTGCAACGGGCTGCAATGGGAGGACTTTTCAGGAATTACCCTCCCCCCTGACTGAAATTGCCATGTAATAGTGGGCTGAGATGGGCTGCAATGAGAGGATTTTTAAGGAATTACCCCCTGACTAAAATTGCCATGTAAGAGTGGGCTGCAACGGGCTGCAATGGGAGGACATTTCAGGAATTACCCCATGGCTGAAATTGCCGGGTAAGAGTGGGCTGAGATGAGTTGCAATGGGAGGACTTTTCAGGAATTACCCTCCCGCCTGACTGAAATTGCCATGTAGGAGTGGGCTGAGATGGGCTGCAATGGGAGGATTTTTGAGGAAATACCCCCTGACTGAAATTGCCGTGTAAGAGTGGGCTGAGATGGGCTGCAATGGGAGGATTTTTGAGGAACTACCCCCTGACTGAAATTGCCATGTAAGAGTGGGCTGCATTGGGCTGCAATGGGAGGACATTTCAGGAATTACCCCCTGGCTGAAATTGCCGGGTAAGAGTGGGCTGAGATGAGCTGCAATGGGAGGACTTTTCAGGAATTACCCTCCCGCCTGACCGAAATTGCCATGTAAGAGTGGGCTGCAATGGGCTGCAATGGGAGGACTTTTCAGGAATGACCACCTTACTGAAATTGCCATGTAAGAGTGGGCTGCAACGGGCTGCAATGGGAGGACTTTTCAGGAATGACCCCCTGACTGAAATTGCCATGTAAGAGTGGGCTGCAATGGGCTGCAATGGGAGGACTTTTCAGGAATTACCCTCCCCCCTGACTGAAATTGCCATGTAAGAGTGGGCGGCAATGGGCTGCAATGGGAGGACTTTTGAGGAATTACCCCCTGACTAAAATTGCCATATAAGAGTGGTCTGCAATGGGCTGCAATGGGAGGACTTTTCAGGAATTACCCTCCCCCCTGACTGAAATTGCCATGTAAGAGTGGGCTGAGATGGGCTGCAATGGGAGGATTTTTGAGGAATTACCCCCTGACTAAAATTGCCATGTAAGAGTGGGCTGCAACGGGCTGCAATGTGAGGGTTTTTGAGGAATTACCCCCTGACTGAAATTGCCATGTAAGAGTAGGCTGCAATGGGCTGCAATGGGAGGACTTTTCAGGAATGACCCCCTGACTGAAATTGCCATGTAAGAGTGGGCTGCACTGGGCTGCAATGGGAGGACTTTTCAGGAATTACCCTCCCCCCTGACTGAAATTGCCATGTAAGAGTGGGCGGCAATGGGCTGCAATGGGAGGATTTTTGAGGAATTACCCCCTGACTGAAATTGCCATGTAAGAGTAGGCCGCAATGGGCTGCAATGGGAGGACTTTTCAGGAATGACCCCCTGACTGAAATTGCCATGTAAGAGTGGGCTGCAATGGGCTGCAATGGGAGGACTTTTCAGGAATTACCCTCCCCCTGACTGAAATTGCCATGTACGAGTGGGCTGAGATGGGCTGCAATGAGAGGATTTTTAAGGAATTACCCCCTGACTAAAATTGCCATGTAAGAGTGGGCTGCAACGGGCTGCAATGGGAGGACTTTTCAGGAATTACCCTCCCCCTGACTGAAATTGCCATGTAATAGTGGGCTGAGATGGGCTGCAATGAGAGGATTTTTAAGGAATTACCCTCTGACTAAAATTGCCATGTAAGAGTGGGCTGCAACGGGCTGCAATGGGAGGACATTTCAGGAATTACCCCATGGCTGAAATTGCCGGGTAAGAGTGGGCTGAGATGAGTTGCAATGGGAGGACTTTTCAGGAATTACCCTCCCGCCTGACTGAAATTGCCATGTAGGAGTGGGCTGAGATGGGCTGCAATGGGAGGATTTTTGAGGAATTACCCCCTGACTGAAATTGCCATGTAAGAGTGGGCTGAGATGGGCTGCAATGGGAGGATTTTTGAGGAACTACCCCCTGACTGAAATTGCCATGTAAGAGTGGGCTGCATTGGGCTGCAATGGGAGGACATTTCAGGAATTACCCCCTGGCTGAAATTGCCGGGTAAGAGTGGGCTGAGATGAGCTGCAATGGGAGGACTTTTCAGGAATTACCCTCCCGCCTGACTGAAATTGCCATGTAAGAGTGGGCTGCAATGGGCTGCAATGGGAGGACTTTTCAGGAATGACCACCTGACTGAAATTGCCATGTAAGAGTGGGCTGCAATGGGCAGCAATGGGAGGACTTTTCAGGAATGACCCCCTTACTGAAATTGCCATGTAAGAGTGGGCTGCAATGGGCTGCAATGGGAGGACTTTTCAGGAATTACCCTCCCCCCTGACTGAAATTGCCATCTAAGAGTGGGCGGCAATGGGCTGCAATGGGAGGACTTTTGAGGAGTTACCCCCTGACTGAAATTGCCATGTAAGAGTAGGCTGCAATGGGCTGCAATGGGAGGACTTTTCAGGAATCAACCCCTGACTGAAATTGCCATGTAAGAGTGGGCTGCAATGGGCTGCAATGGGAGGACTTTTCAGGAATTGCCCTCCCGCCTGACTGAAATTGCCATGTAAGAGTGGGCTGCAATGGGCTGCAATGGGAGGACTTTTCAGAAATTACCGCCTGACTGAAATTGCCATGTAAGAGTGGGCTACAATGGGCTGCAATGGGAGGACTTTTCAGGAATTAACCTCCCCCCTGAGTGAAATTGCCATGTAAGAGTGGGCGGCAATGGGCTGAAATGGGAGGATTTTTGAGGAATTACCCCCTGCCTGAAATTGCCATGTAAGAGTAGGCTGCAATGGGCTGCAATGGGAGGACTTTTCAGGAATGACCACCTGACTGAAATTGCCATGTAAGAGAGGGCTGCAATGGGCTGCAATGGGAGGACTTTTCAGGAATTACCCTCCCCCTGACTGAAATTGCCATGTAAGAGTTGGCTGAGATGGGCTGCAATGGGAGGATTTTTGAGGAATTACCCCCTGACTAAAATTGCCATGTAAGAGTGGGCTGCAACGGGCTGCAATGGGAGGACTTTTCAGGAATTACCCTCCCCCCTGACTAAAATTGCCATGTAATAGTGGGCTGAGATGGGCTGCAATGGGGGGATTTTTGAGGAACTACCCCCTGACTGAAATTGCCATGTAAGAGTGGGCTGCATTGGGCTGCAATGGGAGGACATTTCAGGAATTACCCCCTGGTTGAAATTGCCGGGTAAGAGTGGGCTGAGATGAGCTGCAATGGGAGGACTTTTCAGGAATTACCCTCCCGCCTGACTGAAATTGCCATGTAAGAGTAGGCTGAGATGGGCTGCAATGGGAGGATTTTTGATGAAATACCCCCTGACTGAAATTGCCATGTAAGAGTAGGCTGCAATGGGCTGCAATGGGAGGACTTTTCAGGAATGACCCCCTGACTGAAATCGCCATGTAAGAGTGGGCTGCAAAGGGCTGCAATGGGTGGACTTTTCAGGAATTACCCTCCCCCCTGACTGAAATTGCCATGTGAGAGTGGGCGGCAATGGGCTGCAATGGGAAGATTTTTGAGGAATTAACCCATGACTGAAATTGCCATGTAAGAGTAGGCTGCAATGGGCTGCAATGGGAGGACTTTTCAGGAATGACCCCCTGACTGAAATTGCCATGTAAGAGTGGGCTGCAATGGGCTGCAACGGGAGGACTTTTCAGGAATTACCCTCCCCCTGACTGAAATTGCCATGTAAGAGTGGGCTGAGATGGGCTGCAATGGGAGGATTTTTGAGGAATTACCCCCTGACTAAAATTGCCCTGTAAGAGTGGGCTGCAACGGGCTGCAATGGGAGGACCTTTCAGGAATTACCCTCCCCCCTGACTAGAATTGCCATGTAATAGTGGGCTGAGATGGGCTGCAATGGGAGGATTTTTGAGGAACTACCCCCTGACTGAAATTGCCATGTAAGAGTGGGCTGCATTGGGCTGCAATGGGAGGACATTTCAGGAACTAACCCCTGTCTGAAATTGCCATGTAAGAGTGGGCTGCAATGGGCTGCAATGGGAGGACATTTGAGGAATTACCCACTGACTGAAATTGCCATGTAAAAGTAGGCTGCAATGGGCTGCAATGGGAGGACTTTTCAGGAATTACCCCCTGACTGAAATTGCCAAGTAAAAGTGGGCTGCAATCGGCTGCAATGGGAGGACTTTTGAGGAATTACCCCCTGACTGAAATTGCCATGTAAAAGTAGGCTGCAATGAGCTGCAATTGGAGGACTTTTCAGGAATTACCCCCTGACTGAAATTGCCATGTAAGAGTGGGCTGCAATGGGCTGCAATGGGAGGACTTTTGAGGAATTACCCCCTGACTGAAATTGCCATGTAAGAGTAGGCTGCAACGGGAGGACTTTTCAGGAATGACCCCCTAACTGAAATTACCAATTTAAGAGTGGGCTGCAAAGGGCTGCAATGGGTGGACTTTTCAGGAATTACCCTCCCCCCTGACTGAAATTACCATGTGAGAGTGGGCGGCAATGGGCTGCAATGGGAAGATTTTTGAGGAATTACACCATGACTGAAATTGCCATGTAAGAGTAGGCTGCAATGGGCTGCAATGGGAGGACCTTTCAGGAATTACCCTCCCCCCTGACTAGAATTGCCATGTAATAGTGGGCTGAGATGGGCTGCAATGGGAGGATTTTTGAGGAACTACCCCCTGACTGAAATTGCCATGTAAGAGTGGGCTGCATTGGGCTGCAATGGGAGGACATTTCAGGAACTAACCCCTGTCTGAAATTGCCATGTAAGAGTGGGCTGCAATGGGCTGCAATGGGAGGACATTTGAGGAATTACCCACTGACTGAAATTGCCATGTAAAAGTAGGCTGCAATGGGCTGCAATGGGAGGACTTTTCAGGAATTACCCCCTGACTGAAATTGCCAAGTAAAAGTGGGCTGCAATCGGCTGCAATGGGAGGACTTTTGAGGAATTACCCCCTGACTGAAATTGCCATGTAAAAGTAGGCTGCAATGAGCTGCAATTGGAGCACTTTTCAGGAATTACCCCCTGACTGAAATTGCCATGTAAGAGTGGGCTGCAATGGGCTGCAATGGGAGGACTTTTGAGGAATTACCCCCTGACTGAAATTGCCATGTAAGAGTAGGCTGCAACGGGAGGACTTTTCAGGAATGACCCCCTGACTGAAATTACCAATTTAAGAGTGGGCTGCAAAGGGCTGCAATGGGTGGACTTTTCAGGAATTACCCTCCCCCCTGACTGAAATTACCATGTGAGAGTGGGCGGCAATGGGCTGCAATGGGAAGATTTTTGAGGAATTACCCCATGACTGAAGTTGCCATGTAAGAGTAGGCTGCAATGGGCTGCAATGGGAGGACTTTTCAGGAATGACCCCCTGACTGAAATTGCCATGTAAGAGTGGGCTGCAATGGGCTGCAATGGGAGGACTTTTCAGGAATTACCCTCCCCCTGACTGAAATTGCCATGTAAGAGTGGGCTGAGATGGGCTGCAATGGGAGGATTTTTGAGGAATTACCCCCTGACTAAAATTGCCCTGTAAGAGTGCGCTGCAACGGGCTGCAATGGGAGGACCTTTCAGGAATTACCCTCCCCCCTGACTAAAATTGCCATGTAATAGTGGGCTGAGATGGGCTGCAATGGGAGGATTTTTGAGGAACTACCCCCTGACTGAAATTGCCATGTAAGAGTGGGCTGCATTGGGCTGCAATGGGAGGACATTTCAGGAATTAACCCCTGTCTGAAATTGCCATGTAAGAGTGGGCTGCAATGGGCTGCAATGGGAGGACTTTTGAGGAATTACCCACTAACTGAAATTGCCATGTAAAAGTAGGCTGCAATGGGCTGCAATGGGAGGACTTTTCAGGAATTACCCCCTGACTGAAATTGCCAAGTAAAAGTGGGCTGCAATCGGCTGCAATGGGAGGACTTTTGAGGAATTACCCCCTGACTGAAATTGCCATGTAAAAGTAGGCTGCAATGAGCTGCAATTGGAGGACTTTTCAGGAATGACCCCCTGACTGAAATTGCCATGTAAGAGTGGGCTGCAATGGGCTGCAATGGGAGCACTTTTGAGGAATTACCCCCTGGCTGAAATTGCCGTGTAAGAGTGGGCTGAGATGAGCTGCACTGGGAGGACTTTTCAGGAATTACCCTCCCGCCTGACTGAAATTGCCATGTAAGAGTGGGCTGAGATGGGCTGCAATGGGAGGATTTTTGAGGAACTACCCCCTGACTGAAATTGCCATGTAAGGGTGGGCTGCATTGGGCTGCAATGGGATGACATTTCAGGAATTACCCCCTGGCTGAAATTGCCGGGTAAGAGTGGGCTGAGATGAGCTGCAATGGGAGGACTTTTCAGGAATTACCCTCCCGCCTGACTGAAATTGCCATGTAAGAGTGGGCTGAGATGGGCTGCAATGGGAGGATTTTTGAGGAATTACCCCCTGACTGAAATTGCCATATAAGAGTGGGCTGTAATGGGCTGCAATGGGAGGACTTTTCAGGAATTACCATCCCCCTGACTGAAATTTCCATGTAAGAGTGGGCTGCAATGGGCTGCAATGGGAGGACTTTTCAGGAATTACCCCCTGACTGAAATTGCCATGTAAGAGTGGGCTGCAATGGGCTGCAATGGGAGGACTTTTGAGGAATTACCCCCTGACTGAAATTGCCATGTAAGAGTAGGCTGCAACGGGAGGACTTTTCAGGAATGACCCCCTGACTGAAATTGCCATGTAAGAGTGGGCTGCAATGGGCTGCAATGGGAGGACTTTTGAGGAATTACTCCTTGACAAAAATTGCCATGTAAGAGTGGGCTGCATTGCGCTGCAATGAGAGGACTTTTCAGGAATTACCCTCCCCCTGACTGAAATTGCCATGTAAGAGTGGGCTGCATTGGGCTGCAATGGGAGGACATTTCAGGAATTACCCCCTGGCTGAAATTGCCGGGTAAGAGTGGGCTGAGATGAGCTGCAATGGGAGGACTTTTCAGGAATTATCCTCCCGCCTGACTGAAATTGCCATGTAAGAGTGGGCTGAGATGGGCTGCAATGGGAGGATTTTTGAGGAATTACCCCCTGACTGAAATTGCCATGTAAGAGTTGGCTGCAATGGGCTGCAATGGGAGGACTTTTGAGGAATTACCCCCTGACTGAAATTGCCATGTAAGAGTAGGCTGCAATGGGCTGCAATGGGAGGACTTTTCAGGAATTACCATCCCCCTGACTGAAATTGCCATGTAAGAGTGGGCTGCAATGGGCTGCAATGGGAGGACTTTTCAGGAATTACCCCCTGACTGAAATTGCCATGTAAGAGTAGGCTGCAATGGGCTGCAATGGGAGGACTTTTCAGGAATGACCCCCTGACTGAAATTGCCATGTAATAGTGGGCTGCAACGGGCTGCAATGGGAGGACTTTTGAGGAATTACCCCTTGACTAAAATTGCCATGTAAGAGTGGGCTGCAATGGGCTGCAATGGGAGGAGTTTTCAGGAATTACCCTCCCCCCTGACTGAAATTGCCATGTAAGAGTGGGCGGCAATGGGCTGCAATGGGAGGATTTTTGAGGAATTACCCCCTGAATGAAATTGCCATGTAAGAGTGGGCTGCAATGGGTTGCAATGGGAGGACTTTTGAGGAATTACCCCCTGACTGAAATTGCCATGTAAGAGTAGGCTGCAATGGGGTGCAATGGGAGGACTTTTCAGGAATTACCATCCCCCTGACTGAAATTGCCATGTAAGAGTGGGCTGCAATGGGCTGCAATGGGAGGACTTTTCAGGAATTACCCCCTGACTGAAATTGCCATGTAAGAGTGGGCTGCAATGGGCTGCAATGGGAGGACTTTTGAGGAATTACCCCTGACTGAAATTGCCATGTAAGAGTAGGCTACAATGGGCTGCAATGGGAGGACTTTTCAGGATTGACCCCCTGACTGAAATTGCCATGTAATAGTGGGCTGCAATGGGCTGCAATGGGAGGACTTTTGAGGAATCACCCCTTGACTAAAATTGCCATGTAAGAGTGGGCTGCAATGGACTGCAATGGGAGGAGTTTTCAGGAATTACCCTCCCCCCTGACTGAAATTGCCATGTAAGAGTGGGCGGCAACGGGCTGCAATGGGAGGATTTTTGAGGAATTACCCCCTGAATGAAATTGCCATGTAAGAGTAGGCTGCAATGGGCTGTAATGGGAGGACTTTTCAGGAATGACCCCCTGACTGAAATTGCCATGTATGAGTGGGCTGCAATGGGCTGCAATGGGAGGACTTTTGAGGAAATACCCCCTGACTGAAATTGCCATGAAAGAGTGGGCTGCAATGGGCTGCAATGGGAGGACTTTTCAGGAATTATCCTCCCCCCTGACTGAGATTGCCATGTAAGAGTGGGCTGAGATGGGCTGCAATCGGAAGATTTTTGAGGAATTACCCCCTGACTGAAATTGCCATGTAAGAGTGGGCTGCAATGAGCTGCAATGGGAGGACATTTCAGGAACTACCCCCTGGCTGAAATTGCCGTGTAAGGGTGGGCTGAGATGAGCTGCAATGGGAGGACTTTTCAGGAATTACCCTGCCTCCTGACTGAAATTGCCATGTAAGAGTGGGCTGAGATGGGCTGAAATGGGAAGATTTTTGAGGAATTACCCCCTGACTGAAATTGCAATGTAAGAGTGGGCTTCAATGGGCTGCAATGGGAGAACTTTTCAGGAATTACCCCCCTGACTGAAATTGCCATATAAGAGTGGGATGTAATGGGCTGCAATGGGAGGACTTTTCAGGAATTACCCTCCCCCTGACTGAAATTGCCATGTAAGAGTGGGCTGCAATGGGCTGCAATGGGAGGACTTTTCAGGAATTACACCCCTGACTGAAAGTGCCATGTAAGAGTGGGCTGCAATGGGCTGCAATGGGATGACTTTTGAGGAATTACCACCTGACTAAAATTGCCATGTAAGAGTGGTTTGCAATGGGAGGACTCTTCAGGAATTACCCTCCCCCTGATCGAAATTGCAATGTAGGAGTGGGCGGCAATGGGTTGCAATGGGAGGATTTTTGAGGAATTACCCCCTGATGGAAATTGGCATGTAGGAGTAGGCTGCAATGGGCTGCATTGGGAGGACTTTTCAGGAATGACCCCCTGACTGAAATTGCCATGTATGAGTGGGCTGCAATGGGCTGCAATGGGAGGACTTTTGAGGAATTACCCCCTGACTAAAATTGCCATGAAAGAGTGGGCTGCAATGGGCTGCAATGGGAGGACTTTTCAGGAATTATCCTCCCCCCTGACTGAAATTGCCATGTAAGAGTGGGCTGAGATGGGCTGCAATGGGAGGACTTTTCAGGGATGACCCCCTGACTGAAATTGCCATGTAAGAGTGGGCTGCAATGGGCTGCAATGGGAGGACTTTTCAGGAATTACCCTCCCCCCGATTGAAATTGCCATGTAAGAGTGGGCGGCAATGGGCTGCAATGGGAGGATTTTTGAGGAATTACCCCCTGACTGAAATTGCCATGTAAGAATGGCCTGCAATGGGCTGCAATGGGAGGACATTTCAGGAGTTACCCCCTGGCTGAAATTGCCGTGTAAGAGTGGGCTGAGATGAACTGCAACGGGAGGACTTTTCAGGAATTACCCTCCCGCCTGACTGAAATTGCCATGTAAGAGTGGGCTGAGATGGGCTGCAATGGGAAGATTTTTGAGGAATTACCCCCTGACTGAAATTGCAATGTAAGAGTGGGCTGCAATGGGCTGCAATGGGAGGACTTTTCAGGAATTGCCCCCTGACTGAAATTGCCATATAAGAGTGGGCTGTAATGGGCTGCAATGGGAGGACTTTTCAGGAATTACCCTCCCCCTGACTGAAATTGCCATGTAAGAGTGGGCTGCAATGGGCTGCAATGGGAGGAATTTTCAGGAATTACGCCCCTGACTGAAATTGCAATGTAGGAGTGGGCGGCAATGGGCTGCAATGGGAGGATTTTTGAGGAATTACCCCCTGACTGAAATTGGCATGTAAGAGTAGGCTGCAATGGGCTGCATTGGGAGGACTTTTCAGGAATGACCCCCTGACTGAAATTGCCATGTAAGAGTGGGCTGCAATGGGCTGCAATGGGAGGACTTTTCAGGAACTATCCTCCCCCCTGACTGAAATTGCCATGTAAGAGTGGGCTGAGATGGGCTGCAATGGGAAGATTTTTGGGGAATTACCCCCTGACTGAAATTGCTATATAAGAGTGGGCTGTAATGGGCTGCAATGGGAGGACTTTTCAGGAATTACCATCCCCCTGACTGAAATTTCCATGTAAGAGTGGGCTGCAATGGGCTGCAACGGGAGGACTTTTGAGGAATCACGCCCTGACTAAAATTGCCATGTAAGAGTGAGCTGCAATGGGCTGCATTGGGCTGCAATGGGAGGACTTTTCAGGAGTTTCCCCCCTGACTAATGGGAGGACTTTTCAGGAGTTACCCCCCCCCCCCCCTCCTGACTAAAATTGCCATGTAAGAGTGGGCTGCAATGGGCTGCATTGGGCTGCAATGGGAGGACTTTTCAGGAGTTTCCCCCCTGACTAATGGGAGGACTTTTCAAGAATTACCCCCCCCCCCCCACACCACTGACTGAAATTGCCATGTAAGAGTGGGCTGCAATGGGTAAATTGTTGTAAGAGTGAGGGGGTAGTTTGTTCAGAAGGGGTAAAATGATGAAAGAGTTGCGCTGCCAAGGTGGGTAAAATGGTGTGAGAGTGAGGGGGTAATTTGTCCAGAGGGGGTAAAAAATGTTTTTATAAAATTTTGGAAATTAGTTCAGACCGAAACTGATACCTTCCCAGTGGAACCTCAGCGAACAGGGGGAAAGGAACACAAAGAAACGAAAAAAGTAACTACTATTTGGGACAAGGATTACGAGATTGAAAAAACACCGTTGCACACGTTTCCAAGGCACTCAGTTGTCATCAGATGTGCTTGCTTGTTTAGTTCGATGTTGTACTTCTTTACACTATCTTTTGCCTGATGATTTCATTGAAATTCCAGCGCCCTTTTTCGTTCAGGTGATACAGAGGACAGCAATTTCCTTGCTTCTAGCTACGAGAAAATTTGCAAACGTGATCAGCTCGTGGGCTCACGTTTTGTCCAAGGAAGGACTTTTGGAGAACAGGTCGTGTCCACCGACAAACAAGATAACCTTGTAAAGAAGATTAGCTGAAGGAATGATGTTGCATGCGTCTTTGAGTTGGGCACCCGGAAAGACGACAAAAGACGATTTATCATCCTCCATCTTTGTTTTATAATGATTTTTTTATATTAATTTTGTTTGAAATTAGTAACAGAAAAGAACAGAACGTATGACATGCTTGTACATAAAAAAGTAAAGGCACCATTTAAAAATTTTACAATTAATAATACAACAAAAAGAGATAGTGTTCAAGAACAAACTGGATTTAGCAAAACAAAATGACGAGTATCATAAATTATGATGGTAATCATCACGGATTTTGATCTTGACGGGATATGTCAAAGACTGTTTGTTCTTGACGTGAATCGCCATGCAAGTAAACCTGTTATCTGTTAGTTTAACTATCATGTACCCATGCAATTGAGAACATCCATGAGGAAATGCCAAACCAGTTAGAGGATTTGATAAAAATAACCCGAGATAAATTAAGCATTGATATGACAACAACCAACGACCATAATCAAAACCTCAAATCATGAAACTGAGCTGCTTTTCTCCTAAGCAATAGAGCTCTTTCATCTTTGCATCTGTAATAACTCTTCTTTCAAATTTTTTCTCTTAACTTATTTTGATGTAATTCTGTAACAACCCGCTGAATATTTCTTTTTTGCAAAATATGTAAAGGCTTTGATTTTGAACAATTTTTAAAAGCTTAAAATCAAGAAGTAAAGTGCTTTGGAAACCCCCCAACCAAAACAGTAACAGCATAAAGTGCATGCAAGTTATAGTGGCAACAGAGATTTAAAGTCAGTTAAATATTTCAAAAACCTTAACAAAGTTGTCAGTAGGAAGACAAGCAAAAAAATAATTGACAGCATAAAACTCGAAAAGTGAATCAAAGTGTGAAAAACAACAAGATTTGGGCTAACAATCATAATTGAAAAGAGCTCTTCATTGTTATCGCGTACGTTAATAGTACCATGTTTCCACAATTATCAGTTTCCAGACTGAGCCCTAATGAGAAATTACTCGTCTGGGAGCTATATTTCACTTGTTTGAAAAAAAAGAGTAGCACTATGCAGGGAAAGAGTACAACTTATCAAGTGAGAAGAAATAACAGATTTACAAAATTGTTGTTGTTGATAACTTAAAGTGCGCGCCACTCTGGTAGTTTTGTTATTTTTAGTTCCCGACGGAAGTCATTGGTAAGGTATTCATCTTTTTCTTGTTTGAGGAAAAGAGAAGTACAGTGAGGGGAAAGAGTAGAAATTATCAACTGAGAAGAAATAACAAATTTAAGGTTTTTGTTGTTGTAGTTAAAAATAACTCTAAGTACGCAGCACCCTGGTAGTTTTGTTAGTTTGAGTCAAAATTTTATTTCGATCTTGGTTGTAATTGTGAGTTGTTAAGAAAGAAGGACGGAACGAAAAGAAAACAAAACATTAAAACTGCAGGATAATTGTGCTGTAAACGATGTTTTCGTAGTGAATACAACAAAACTGTTTTAAGATCAAAAAACGGAATAATAACAGAAAAAGATGCACCTAGTTTTGTTTCTCAAGTAACTAGAGCAAAAAAAGAAAAGAAATTTTAAAAGAAAGACAAATTGGAGTCCTCGGAAACTGCTTTGAAAATTACAATAACCTAATTGGGACAAAAATCAATAATAAGACTGTATATTCAAATTACATTTCGGAGATAAATAGATTTTTAAACAGCAAAATAAATCATAAAAAATAATTTTTCAAAATATGGAGAGAAGAAACTTCATTGACGATCAATTCATTAAGTACTTTTGAGAAACTACTCTTGTAAACATCAAAAAAGGGTCTTAAATAGAGTACAGTTTAGGTAAGGGAATGGTAAAAAGGCAACGGGCTCGACCTAAAGAATGATAATACCAGAAGCGTTCACAGGAACGAACAAACAAACATGAGAGATACGTGACGCACTTTGAGCTGCTAGTGGAATTACCAAGTGGAAAAGAACAGAAAGAGATCCAGCCCGCCAAGTTGATGAACGTTCGCTATTTTTGCACGTACGCTACAAAAAACTGCCATAGAGTTCCATCGCACTTTTTCCGCAAGCTACAGAAAAAATTTTGATGAATGCGATAAAAACTTTGGATAATACTATAGCAAAAAGTTGGTCGTTTTCTGGGGCAACTACCTCGTCGTGTGCATTAACAGGAAGAAAAACTAACAGATTTTCTGAGAGACATAAAGCAGTTGGCTCCCTCCGAAGGCTTATCTAACAATGTCGCAAAATATTAGAGATCATCTGGCTTTGATCGGTTTCCTGGAAGAACTTAGCCAACCTCAGGTAACGTTAGATCTCAAGAAACAGTTCGGCGACAAAGATATGAAAATTGAAAAGTTTTTAAACAAGCATTGCGTCTGGAAGCTGTTACTAGGATAGAAGAGGAAGAGCATACACCAAACATTGCAGATAAATGACGGGATGAAACGAAGGATTTAGTTGAGGCCGTGAGCAAACTAGTGAAACAGTTGTCAGTAGATGACAAACAGCTTGAAAACCATCGGAATCAACCAAGTGAGCGAAGGACTTCTCGGGAACCGTAGCGTGACGGCAGACATGATAGAAGAGAGCAACAAAATTGCGGGCCCATATCGATAAATTTTTGAAGTTGTTTCCTAAGTGGATGTTTCCAAACACTTGAAAAAAACTGTTCCTTCAAAGAAAAAATCAACTGAGATCTGTATTGTTATTAGAGTATGTTTGACAAATCTATTTAGATATCAAAACGCATAAATCCTTCTTCGTGGGAACAGATGCGTTAGGCTAATAGACAGTGGAAGTAGTATATCGCTTTTGAGCTTGTTCACATACAAAAAACTGGGAAAACCAAAAAATCTGCAAACATAAACGAAACGAGTGATAACAGCCAGTAACTCAGCCGTGAAAATAAAAGAAAGATTAATTCTATTGGTGCAGTTAAGGCAAAGACTACAGGAGGTAGAACAAGAATAACGGTTTTTGTGATAACGGCAGACCAAAGTATAGAATGTCTGCTGGGAATTGACTTCCTGGAAACCAAAAAATGTGTATTGCACGTATACGAAGAAAAGTTATATGGTAGTCGGTTTCAAATTTGAGTACTACTTACCATAGAGAAAACGCAAGAAGTTCATGTTTTCGCAATTGCGGGAGAAGAGATTTAAAGTCAGAGTAAAATAGAATGTGTGATGAGAATTAGATTAGCTAATGAAACGGAGACAAATTTCCCGGAATGGAAAGATTAATGGAAGCAATTGAAGATTTCGATTTGAAGACTAGCTTCTTTTAGCGGCCTGTATGATATCAATGAAAGATGGTTCCAGCTTGATAAAAATCAGAAATCTCACAGACGCACCAGTAAATGTGTACAAGAGCACAATAGTTGGAAGCTATCTCATAAACAAACAATACTTAAATGTGAATGGAGTTTTCACAAATCAAAGTCAGCTGAAAAAATTTATTCAAATGGAAAAACACTCAAGTTTGGATGGATATAATCTAAACAATCAGCAGAAATAGAGTGTACAGGAACTGTTCATAGGAAATCAACAAGTATTCTCCCAAAACTTGGATCTTGGATAACTTAGGATAATGAAACAAAAGTAAACAAAAATTTTTGGACTCAATAATTGTGCACAGCTGTACAAAATTTTTTTATGCAGTAGGAGCCTTGATAAAAAATACAAACTTTGAAGAATATTATCGAAGATCTAGAGGATATAAAGCTAATAGAACCAACGCATTCATATTGGTCAGCACCATTAACATTGCTTGATAAGAAAGATGGCAGCCACAGACGAGTTGTAGAATACAGAGGTTTGAACAAACAAACCGAGAAAACCAGTGGGCCGCTACCAAGTGTAAATGACGTTGTTGAAACTCTAGACTGAAATCACTTTTCCGATATCAATTTGACATCGAGTTGCCTTCCTATTGCGTTGGATGAAGAGTCACTGAACGTGACAGTTTTTTAACACCAATGGGACTCTACAAGTGGAAGTGACTGCCAATGGGTTTGCTGTCTGCACCAGAGAATTTCCAAAATATAATAGTGCTGACCATGGCGGTACTCTCCTATGAAGTGGCTTTAGAATACTTGTACGACGTAATCATCTTCGTTAGATGTTTTGAGGAACATCTCAGCCGTCTAGATCTTGTACTTGGACGTTTTGTAGACGCTGGTTTAAAAATAAAAGACTCAAAATGTAATTTTAGAAATGAATGATATGATTTTAGAAGAAAACAGAGCCGCGTCACGCTCTATTAAACAAAAAAGAAAGTTTCTCTTCGAGCGAAGAGATTGAATTAGCCACTGAACAACTAAACAAGGCAATACAGAAAGCAACATTTTCGGGTTAGCCGAATCAAATTGACCCCTATACGTTAACCACGGACGCTTCTCTGTTTTGCATTGGCGCAATTATTTATCAGAGACAACAGTCAGGTGAAAAAGTTGAGGCATAAGCAAGCAAAAAGATCAGTAAAATTAAATAAAACTACTCTGCGACAAAACGCCAGCGTTTTGCGATGGTTTATTGTGTTAGCACTTCAGAAATTAATTTCAGGAACCAGTCATGGGCCCTCACGTAGTTATATAGTTCTAAGGAACCAGACGGATTCTTCTTCAGATGGATCGAAAAACTCGGACAAATTGATATTGAAATCAAACACCAAGTTGGAAAGAATATTCCAAACCCAGGCTGTCTGTCAAGACTCCCACAGACTGAAGACGAAAACGACAATTGCGGTCAAGAGAGGGGAGTAAACACAAAAGACAAAAACCGCTGGCCCTTGGGGCTAGGAAAATCTGTGGAACAATTAGTGGAACATTAGCAGAATAAGTTGAAATTGCAGTCAAAATTATTGTACGGAGAAACTGAATTGAGTTCGGGTAACGTCTTGAATAGAAAAACGTGACAGGAGCTTCTAGGGCATCTTGGAAATTTCGACTGATTTCAGAAAAATGAAAAATAAAAAATATCTAATTAAGAGAGTCAAAAGAGAGAAAACTTAACAATTTAACAGAAATAGTTATTCAGAGATCACAATTTAATTATTTTCTATCTCTTTCAAAAACATTGCGGATCAAGATTGGAAAAATTTTGCGAAGTATGCAGTTGAAAGGCGTTGCCGCACCAGAAACACATACACAGTCTGACCACTTGAAAAACAAGTCATCATTTTTGGCAAGTTGCCTTAGACATTACAGGGCTTCTATTCGAGCGAAGTGGGAAAACATAAATTCTGTTAATTGGAGATCAGTTTACAAAAAGGTATGAAGCAATTCTCTTGAGCAATCTTTAACAGTAGCTAAGGCCATTGTAAATGAATGGATCTCAAAAATTGGTTGTCAGGCTAGTCTTTTTAATGAAAAGGGCAGTAATAGTTCGAATTTCTTCAAGACTCAAACGTTTTCACAGTAGAAGTGGTACAACCGTGGAACAAACTAAGGAGGCAAAGGATGAACCGAAAATACCTCAAAATGACCCTACGGAGGAGAACAATTTTGAGGAAAATTAAGTAAGGACTTCAAATAAAAAAGACACAGAAAAGAAGAAGTTACACCTGAAGGTGAGAATAGTCAAATTAAACTTAGTACGGGAATTCACAATGAGACAGTCAAAGAGGAACTTTTTGAAACACCATGAAGTGGGAGTACAAAAAAATCAATATCTATTGACACAAACAACATAAGAAGAAGTACAAAGATGACTGCGCCCAAAATAGTAACACAGCAGAAACGCGATAGCTTGGCGGAAACAACCGAAACAAATAAATAGGAACAATTTCAAAATGGAAACGCAGCTTCTACAGCGCAAAATGTTGGGAATAACAAAAAAGAGGAAATTGAAAGATTGAAATTTTTATTCAAAAATAAAATTTAGAGGAAAAATTTGATAATTATGTATTTGTTTAAGAAGAAACGACGAAATGCAGAAAGCGTGGAACTCATAATGGAACTCGCAGCTGAAGTGCAAACTTTTCAGATCGTTTAGTACCTTAAGATTTTTACAGTCTGTAGAGGTTGTGGTGGTTGACTTTGAAAAAGTTCTGCAAACGCAGAAGTATGCCACGCCCGAACGGACCAAATGCGACACAAATCAAACAGGAGCAGGTAATTAAAGGATGACTCATCCACTCTGAGAGTAGCAAGAGTAAATTAAAGTACTGCATATACGGAGCCGCATATCCTGTAACTGCGCTGAAAAAAGTGGTTGGTGTGACGATGCAACATACCTCAACGAAAAAGGAGTTTATATCACTGTTTTTAACTTTGAAGGAATCAGTCTGCCAAAACCTATGGCAGGGATACAAAGTACTGTTACCGGGGCAAGCCGACCTTGAACTCAGTGCTCCTAAGGAAATCATTAATGGGATGGTGGGTGGCAAAGGGGACTCAGAGTTTGTCCAGAGAGTATCAAAAACAAACAGAAAAGGCGGAGATGAGAAAGGAGTGAACTATGACAACCATATGTACTGGATTAACACAAAAAGTAAACAACAAATAAACATCATGATAAATGCCGAATTTGTCATGAGAACTTTGTTCAATGAATCTAGGGGGGGGGGATGAAAGAACTTGGATATATTTTAAAGATCCTTTGAAACAAGAGCAAACATTGTTATGCCAAATTGATACATTTGAATTAGTTTCAGTATAAAATATATTTGACCACGTTAAAAGACCAAATGAGTTTACAATATTTAATTTTCCGAACTCGAAAACGCCATATACAGTCAACGCTGGAAACTAGAGGTACCTGAAGAGCAAAGTAGACGGAATACGAAAATTATTATTTCAGCTGGAAAACAGGTAAAAACAGGTAGACGATTTTCAACTTTTTGAAACAAACTACCGAAAATTAAGTTTGAAAAAATAAAATATTGAGGCTCACGCAACGTTATTTCTCACCAACAGATATACCTGAGACAGATTTCAAGGACTCTAATTTAGACCAATTCTTTGTTGGGTGTTTCGGGGTATGTTCGAAACTTTTAAACATCTCTATTTGGTTGGCATATTAGGATTTTCACTATCGGTAGAGATTGGGGTGTATGAATCCGAGAATTTTCTGCAAACGCAAAAATTGGCCATGCTGGAACGGACCAAATGCAAAACGTCACATATCAAGCAGGAGCAGGTAAACACAGCAGGAGGCATCTACTCTGAGAATAGCTTGAGGAACAAAAATGATGCACTTTGAGAGCCGCACTTACTGTAACTGCGCTGAAGAAAAGTGGTTGGTGTGATAATGCAACTCACTTCAACAAAAAAAAAAAATTAATTCACAGGTTTTAACCTTTAAAGGAATCAGTCTGCCGAAACCTATGGCAGGGATGCAAAGTGCTGTTACCGGGGCAAGCCGACCCTGAACTCACTGCTCTTAAAGAAATCATTAATAGGATGGTGGGTGGCAAAGGGGACTCAGAGTTTGTTCAGAGAGTATCAAAAACAATCAAAAAAGGTAGAGATGAGAAAGGAGTGAATTATGACTACCATATGTACTGGATTAACGCAAAAAGTAAACAAAAAATATACATCATGATAATTGCTGAGTTTGTCATGGGAACATTGTTCAATGAATCCAGGTAAACAAGTGATGGAATTGGTATATGTTTTACAGACCCTCTGAAACAAGAGCAAACTTTGTTATGCCAAAATGATACATTTGAGTTAGATTCAGTATAAAATTTAATTGACCACGTTAAAAGACCAAATGAGTTTAGAATATTTAATTTTTTGAACTCGAAAACGCCATATACAGTCAACGCTGGAAACTAGAGCTACCTGACGAGCAAGTTAGACAGAATACGAAACTAAGTAATTCAGCTGGAAAACAGGAAAAAACAGGTAGACGATTTTCAACTTTTTGAAACAAACTACCGAAAATTAAGTTTGCGAAAATAAAATGTTGATGATCACGCAACCTTATTTGTCACCAACAGATATATCTGAGACAGATCTCAAGGACACCAATTTAGATCAATTCTTTGTTGGGTGTTCCGAGATATGTTCGGAAATTTTAAACATCTCTATTTGGTTGGCATATTAGGATTTTCACAATCTGTAGAGATTGGGGTGTATGAATCCGAGAATTGTCTGTAAACGCAAAAATTGGCCATGCTGGAACGGACCAAATGTGAAACTTCACATATCAAACAAGAGCAGGTAAACACAGGAGGAGTCATCTACTCTGGGAATAGCTTGAGGAAAATAAAATGATGCACGTTCAGAGCCGCATTTACTGTAACTGCGCTGAAAAAATGTGGTTGGTGTGACAATGCAACTCACCTCAAAAAAAATACGATTAATTCACAGGTGTTACCCTTTAAAGGAATCAGTCTGCCGAAAACTATGGCAAGGTAACAAAGAGTTGTTAACGGGGCTAGCCGACGTTGAACTCAGTGCTCCTAAAAAACTCATTGATGGGAAGCTTGATGGCAAAAGAAACTCAAATTTTGTTCAGAGAGTATCGAAAGCATCCACGAATGGAGTGCATTATTTCTACTCTGTGGATTGTAATAATCCATAAAGTGAACAACAAAAAAGAAACATCATGATAAATGCTGAATTTGTCATGTGAACTTTGTCAATGAATCTAGGGAAGCAACTGGAGGAACATAGATGTAATTTAAAGACCCTCTGAAACAAGAGCAAACTTCGTTATGTCAAGGTGGTACATTTGAATTAGATTCAGTACAAAAAATTTTTTTGACCACGACACAAAACAGAATCTATATACGATAGTTAATTTTTCGACCTCGACAACGCCAAATATAGTCAGCGCAGGAAGCTAGAGGTACTTGACGAGCAAATAAGAGGGAAAGAATAGTTACAAAATATTACTATTTGGATACAAAAATTACGATTTTCACAACCGTTAGAGCTTGTGATGTATGACTCCAAGAACGTACTTTGAACGCAAAAATTAGCCTCGTCAGAACGAACCAAATGCAAAAAGGCACATCAAAAAGAACTGCTAAACCCAGAAGGACTTATATACTCTGAGAATAGCATGAGTAAATTTAAATAATGCGTGGTTCGATCTGCATATACCGTAAGTCTGTATTTGCGCTGAAAAAACAGTGTTTGGTGTGACGTTGCAACATACCTCAACAAACAAAGACAATTAATTGGCGGGCAGGTTTTACCCCTTAAAGGAATCAGTTTGCTAAAACCTCTGGCAGCAGAGATTTAAAGTCAGTTAAATATTTCAAAAACCTTAACAAAGTTGTCAGTAGGAAGACAAGCAAAAAAATAATTGACAGCATAAAACTCGAAAAGTGAATCAAAGTGTGAAAAACAACAAGATTTGGGCTAACAATCATAATTGAAAAGAGCTCTTCATTGTTATCGCGTACGTTAATAGTACCATGTTTCCACAATTATCAGTTTCCAGACTGAGCCCTAATGAGAAATTACTCGTCTGGGAGCTATATTTCACTTGTTTGAAAAAAAAGAGTAGCACTATGCAGGGAAAGAGTACAACTTATCAAGTGAGAAGAAATAACAGATTTACAAAATTGTTGTTGTTGATAACTTAAAGTGCGCGCCACTCTGGTAGTTTTGTTATTTTTAGTTCCCGACGGAAGTCATTGGTAAGGTATTCATCTTTTTCTTGTTTGAGGAAAAGAGAAGTACAGTGAGGGGAAAGAGTAGAAATTATCAACTGAGAAGAAATAACAAATTTAAGGTTTTTGTTGTTGTAGTTAAAAATAACTCTAAGTACGCAGCACCCTGGTAGTTTTGTTAGTTTGAGTCAAAATTTTATTTCGATCTTGGTTGTAATTGTGAGTTGTTAAGAAAGAAGGACGGAACGAAAAGAAAACAAAACATTAAAACTGCAGGATAATTGTGCTGTAAACGATGTTTTCGTAGTGAATACAACAAAACTGTTTTAAGATCAAAAAACGGAATAATAACAGAAAAAGATGCACCTAGTTTTGTTTCTCAAGTAACTAGAGCAAAAAAAGAAAAGAAATTTTAAAAGAAAGACAAATTGGAGTCCTCGGAAACTGCTTTGAAAATTACAATAACCTAATTGGGACAAAAATCAATAATAAGACTGTATATTCAAATTACATTTCGGAGATAAATAGATTTTTAAACAGCAAAATAAATCATAAAAAATAATTTTTCAAAATATGGAGAGAAGAAACTTCATTGACGATCAATTCATTAAGTACTTTTGAGAAACTACTCTTGTAAACATCAAAAAAGGGTCTTAAATAGAGTACAGTTTAGGTAAGGGAATGGTAAAAAGGCAACGGGCTCGACCTAAAGAATGATAATACCAGAAGCGTTCACAGGAACGAACAAACAAACATGAGAGATACGTGACGCACTTTGAGCTGCTAGTGGAATTACCAAGTGGAAAAGAACAGAAAGAGATCCAGCCCGCCAAGTTGATGAACGTTCGCTATTTTTGCACGTACGCTACAAAAAACTGCCATAGAGTTCCATCGCACTTTTTCCGCAAGCTACAGAAAAAATTTTGATGAATGCGATAAAAACTTTGGATAATACTATAGCAAAAAGTTGGTCGTTTTCTGGGGCAACTACCTCGTCGTGTGCATTAACAGGAAGAAAAACTAACAGATTTTCTGAGAGACATAAAGCAGTTGGCTCCCTCCGAAGGCTTATCTAACAATGTCGCAAAATATTAGAGATCATCTGGCTTTGATCGGTTTCCTGGAAGAACTTAGCCAACCTCAGGTAACGTTAGATCTCAAGAAACAGTTCGGCGACAAAGATATGAAAATTGAAAAGTTTTTAAACAAGCATTGCGTCTGGAAGCTGTTACTAGGATAGAAGAGGAAGAGCATACACCAAACATTGCAGATAAATGACGGGATGAAACGAAGGATTTAGTTGAGGCCGTGAGCAAACTAGTGAAACAGTTGTCAGTAGATGACAAACAGCTTGAAAACCATCGGAATCAACCAAGTGAGCGAAGGACTTCTCGGGAACCGTAGCGTGACGGCAGACATGATAGAAGAGAGCAACAAAATTGCGGGCCCATATCGATAAATTTTTGAAGTTGTTTCCTAAGTGGATGTTTCCAAACACTTGAAAAAAACTGTTCCTTCAAAGAAAAAATCAACTGAGATCTGTATTGTTATTAGAGTATGTTTGACAAATCTATTTAGATATCAAAACGCATAAATCCTTCTTCGTGGGAACAGATGCGTTAGGCTAATAGACAGTGGAAGTAGTATATCGCTTTTGAGCTTGTTCACATACAAAAAACTGGGAAAACCAAAAAATCTGCAAACATAAACGAAACGAGTGATAACAGCCAGTAACTCAGCCGTGAAAATAAAAGAAAGATTAATTCTATTGGTGCAGTTAAGGCAAAGACTACAGGAGGTAGAACAAGAATAACGGTTTTTGTGATAACGGCAGACCAAAGTATAGAATGTCTGCTGGGAATTGACTTCCTGGAAACCAAAAAATGTGTATTGCACGTATACGAAGAAAAGTTATATGGTAGTCGGTTTCAAATTTGAGTACTACTTACCATAGAGAAAACGCAAGAAGTTCATGTTTTCGCAATTGCGGGAGAAGAGATTTAAAGTCAGAGTAAAATAGAATGTGTGATGAGAATTAGATTAGCTAATGAAACGGAGACAAATTTCCCGGAATGGAAAGATTAATGGAAGCAATTGAAGATTTCGATTTGAAGACTAGCTTCTTTTAGCGGCCTGTATGATATCAATGAAAGATGGTTCCAGCTTGATAAAAATCAGAAATCTCACAGACGCACCAGTAAATGTGTACAAGAGCACAATAGTTGGAAGCTATCTCATAAACAAACAATACTTAAATGTGAATGGAGTTTTCACAAATCAAAGTCAGCTGAAAAAATTTATTCAAATGGAAAAACACTCAAGTTTGGATGGATATAATCTAAACAATCAGCAGAAATAGAGTGTACAGGAACTGTTCATAGGAAATCAACAAGTATTCTCCCAAAACTTGGATCTTGGATAACTTAGGATAATGAAACAAAAGTAAACAAAAATTTTTGGACTCAATAATTGTGCACAGCTGTACAAAATTTTTTTATGCAGTAGGAGCCTTGATAAAAAATACAAACTTTGAAGAATATTATCGAAGATCTAGAGGATATAAAGCTAATAGAACCAACGCATTCATATTGGTCAGCACCATTAACATTGCTTGATAAGAAAGATGGCAGCCACAGACGAGTTGTAGAATACAGAGGTTTGAACAAACAAACCGAGAAAACCAGTGGGCCGCTACCAAGTGTAAATGACGTTGTTGAAACTCTAGACTGAAATCACTTTTCCGATATCAATTTGACATCGAGTTGCCTTCCTATTGCGTTGGATGAAGAGTCACTGAACGTGACAGTTTTTTAACACCAATGGGACTCTACAAGTGGAAGTGACTGCCAATGGGTTTGCTGTCTGCACCAGAGAATTTCCAAAATATAATAGTGCTGACCATGGCGGTACTCTCCTATGAAGTGGCTTTAGAATACTTGTACGACGTAATCATCTTCGTTAGATGTTTTGAGGAACATCTCAGCCGTCTAGATCTTGTACTTGGACGTTTTGTAGACGCTGGTTTAAAAATAAAAGACTCAAAATGTAATTTTAGAAATGAATGATATGATTTTAGAAGAAAACAGAGCCGCGTCACGCTCTATTAAACAAAAAAGAAAGTTTCTCTTCGAGCGAAGAGATTGAATTAGCCACTGAACAACTAAACAAGGCAATACAGAAAGCAACATTTTCGGGTTAGCCGAATCAAATTGACCCCTATACGTTAACCACGGACGCTTCTCTGTTTTGCATTGGCGCAATTATTTATCAGAGACAACAGTCAGGTGAAAAAGTTGAGGCATAAGCAAGCAAAAAGATCAGTAAAATTAAATAAAACTACTCTGCGACAAAACGCCAGCGTTTTGCGATGGTTTATTGTGTTAGCACTTCAGAAATTAATTTCAGGAACCAGTCATGGGCCCTCACGTAGTTATATAGTTCTAAGGAACCAGACGGATTCTTCTTCAGATGGATCGAAAAACTCGGACAAATTGATATTGAAATCAAACACCAAGTTGGAAAGAATATTCCAAACCCAGGCTGTCTGTCAAGACTCCCACAGACTGAAGACGAAAACGACAATTGCGGTCAAGAGAGGGGAGTAAACACAAAAGACAAAAACCGCTGGCCCTTGGGGCTAGGAAAATCTGTGGAACAATTAGTGGAACATTAGCAGAATAAGTTGAAATTGCAGTCAAAATTATTGTACGGAGAAACTGAATTGAGTTCGGGTAACGTCTTGAATAGAAAAACGTGACAGGAGCTTCTAGGGCATCTTGGAAATTTCGACTGATTTCAGAAAAATGAAAAATAAAAAATATCTAATTAAGAGAGTCAAAAGAGAGAAAACTTAACAATTTAACAGAAATAGTTATTCAGAGATCACAATTTAATTATTTTCTATCTCTTTCAAAAACATTGCGGATCAAGATTGGAAAAATTTTGCGAAGTATGCAGTTGAAAGGCGTTGCCGCACCAGAAACACATACACAGTCTGACCACTTGAAAAACAAGTCATCATTTTTGGCAAGTTGCCTTAGACATTACAGGGCTTCTATTCGAGCGAAGTGGGAAAACATAAATTCTGTTAATTGGAGATCAGTTTACAAAAAGGTATGAAGCAATTCTCTTGAGCAATCTTTAACAGTAGCTAAGGCCATTGTAAATGAATGGATCTCAAAAATTGGTTGTCAGGCTAGTCTTTTTAATGAAAAGGGCAGTAATAGTTCGAATTTCTTCAAGACTCAAACGTTTTCACAGTAGAAGTGGTACAACCGTGGAACAAACTAAGGAGGCAAAGGATGAACCGAAAATACCTCAAAATGACCCTACGGAGGAGAACAATTTTGAGGAAAATTAAGTAAGGACTTCAAATAAAAAAGACACAGAAAAGAAGAAGTTACACCTGAAGGTGAGAATAGTCAAATTAAACTTAGTACGGGAATTCACAATGAGACAGTCAAAGAGGAACTTTTTGAAACACCATGAAGTGGGAGTACAAAAAAATCAATATCTATTGACACAAACAACATAAGAAGAAGTACAAAGATGACTGCGCCCAAAATAGTAACACAGCAGAAACGCGATAGCTTGGCGGAAACAACCGAAACAAATAAATAGGAACAATTTCAAAATGGAAACGCAGCTTCTACAGCGCAAAATGTTGGGAATAACAAAAAAGAGGAAATTGAAAGATTGAAATTTTTATTCAAAAATAAAATTTAGAGGAAAAATTTGATAATTATGTATTTGTTTAAGAAGAAACGACGAAATGCAGAAAGCGTGGAACTCATAATGGAACTCGCAGCTGAAGTGCAAACTTTTCAGATCGTTTAGTACCTTAAGATTTTTACAGTCTGTAGAGGTTGTGGTGGTTGACTTTGAAAAAGTTCTGCAAACGCAGAAGTATGCCACGCCCGAACGGACCAAATGCGACACAAATCAAACAGGAGCAGGTAATTAAAGGATGACTCATCCACTCTGAGAGTAGCAAGAGTAAATTAAAGTACTGCATATACGGAGCCGCATATCCTGTAACTGCGCTGAAAAAAGTGGTTGGTGTGACGATGCAACATACCTCAACGAAAAAGGAGTTTATATCACTGTTTTTAACTTTGAAGGAATCAGTCTGCCAAAACCTATGGCAGGGATACAAAGTACTGTTACCGGGGCAAGCCGACCTTGAACTCAGTGCTCCTAAGGAAATCATTAATGGGATGGTGGGTGGCAAAGGGGACTCAGAGTTTGTCCAGAGAGTATCAAAAACAAACAGAAAAGGCGGAGATGAGAAAGGAGTGAACTATGACAACCATATGTACTGGATTAACACAAAAAGTAAACAACAAATAAACATCATGATAAATGCCGAATTTGTCATGAGAACTTTGTTCAATGAATCTAGGGGGGGGGGATGAAAGAACTTGGATATATTTTAAAGATCCTTTGAAACAAGAGCAAACATTGTTATGCCAAATTGATACATTTGAATTAGTTTCAGTATAAAATATATTTGACCACGTTAAAAGACCAAATGAGTTTACAATATTTAATTTTCCGAACTCGAAAACGCCATATACAGTCAACGCTGGAAACTAGAGGTACCTGAAGAGCAAAGTAGACGGAATACGAAAATTATTATTTCAGCTGGAAAACAGGTAAAAACAGGTAGACGATTTTCAACTTTTTGAAACAAACTACCGAAAATTAAGTTTGAAAAAATAAAATATTGAGGCTCACGCAACGTTATTTCTCACCAACAGATATACCTGAGACAGATTTCAAGGACTCTAATTTAGACCAATTCTTTGTTGGGTGTTTCGGGGTATGTTCGAAACTTTTAAACATCTCTATTTGGTTGGCATATTAGGATTTTCACTATCGGTAGAGATTGGGGTGTATGAATCCGAGAATTTTCTGCAAACGCAAAAATTGGCCATGCTGGAACGGACCAAATGCAAAACGTCACATATCAAGCAGGAGCAGGTAAACACAGCAGGAGGCATCTACTCTGAGAATAGCTTGAGGAACAAAAATGATGCACTTTGAGAGCCGCACTTACTGTAACTGCGCTGAAGAAAAGTGGTTGGTGTGATAATGCAACTCACTTCAACAAAAAAAAAAAATTAATTCACAGGTTTTAACCTTTAAAGGAATCAGTCTGCCGAAACCTATGGCAGGGATGCAAAGTGCTGTTACCGGGGCAAGCCGACCCTGAACTCACTGCTCTTAAAGAAATCATTAATAGGATGGTGGGTGGCAAAGGGGACTCAGAGTTTGTTCAGAGAGTATCAAAAACAATCAAAAAAGGTAGAGATGAGAAAGGAGTGAATTATGACTACCATATGTACTGGATTAACGCAAAAAGTAAACAAAAAATATACATCATGATAATTGCTGAGTTTGTCATGGGAACATTGTTCAATGAATCCAGGTAAACAAGTGATGGAATTGGTATATGTTTTACAGACCCTCTGAAACAAGAGCAAACTTTGTTATGCCAAAATGATACATTTGAGTTAGATTCAGTATAAAATTTAATTGACCACGTTAAAAGACCAAATGAGTTTAGAATATTTAATTTTTTGAACTCGAAAACGCCATATACAGTCAACGCTGGAAACTAGAGCTACCTGACGAGCAAGTTAGACAGAATACGAAACTAAGTAATTCAGCTGGAAAACAGGAAAAAACAGGTAGACGATTTTCAACTTTTTGAAACAAACTACCGAAAATTAAGTTTGCGAAAATAAAATGTTGATGATCACGCAACCTTATTTGTCACCAACAGATATATCTGAGACAGATCTCAAGGACACCAATTTAGATCAATTCTTTGTTGGGTGTTCCGAGATATGTTCGGAAATTTTAAACATCTCTATTTGGTTGGCATATTAGGATTTTCACAATCTGTAGAGATTGGGGTGTATGAATCCGAGAATTGTCTGTAAACGCAAAAATTGGCCATGCTGGAACGGACCAAATGTGAAACTTCACATATCAAACAAGAGCAGGTAAACACAGGAGGAGTCATCTACTCTGGGAATAGCTTGAGGAAAATAAAATGATGCACGTTCAGAGCCGCATTTACTGTAACTGCGCTGAAAAAATGTGGTTGGTGTGACAATGCAACTCACCTCAAAAAAAATACGATTAATTCACAGGTGTTACCCTTTAAAGGAATCAGTCTGCCGAAAACTATGGCAAGGTAACAAAGAGTTGTTAACGGGGCTAGCCGACGTTGAACTCAGTGCTCCTAAAAAACTCATTGATGGGAAGCTTGATGGCAAAAGAAACTCAAATTTTGTTCAGAGAGTATCGAAAGCATCCACGAATGGAGTGCATTATTTCTACTCTGTGGATTGTAATAATCCATAAAGTGAACAACAAAAAAGAAACATCATGATAAATGCTGAATTTGTCATGTGAACTTTGTCAATGAATCTAGGGAAGCAACTGGAGGAACATAGATGTAATTTAAAGACCCTCTGAAACAAGAGCAAACTTCGTTATGTCAAGGTGGTACATTTGAATTAGATTCAGTACAAAAAATTTTTTTGACCACGACACAAAACAGAATCTATATACGATAGTTAATTTTTCGACCTCGACAACGCCAAATATAGTCAGCGCAGGAAGCTAGAGGTACTTGACGAGCAAATAAGAGGGAAAGAATAGTTACAAAATATTACTATTTGGATACAAAAATTACGATTTTCACAACCGTTAGAGCTTGTGATGTATGACTCCAAGAACGTACTTTGAACGCAAAAATTAGCCTCGTCAGAACGAACCAAATGCAAAAAGGCACATCAAAAAGAACTGCTAAACCCAGAAGGACTTATATACTCTGAGAATAGCATGAGTAAATTTAAATAATGCGTGGTTCGATCTGCATATACCGTAAGTCTGTATTTGCGCTGAAAAAACAGTGTTTGGTGTGACGTTGCAACATACCTCAACAAACAAAGACAATTAATTGGCGGGCAGGTTTTACCCCTTAAAGGAATCAGTTTGCTAAAACCTCTGGCAGGGACACAAAGTGCTGTTATCGGGGCAAGCCGACTTTGAACTCAGTGCTCCTAAAGAAACTTTTAATGGGACGGTTGGTGGCAAAGGGGAAGCATTCCAGAAAGGCTGAGATGAGAAAGAAAATAATAATGTCTACCCTGTGGACTGGATTAATCCAAACAAGGAAAAAAACAAAAAAGAAACGTCGTGATAAATGCTGAATTTGTCATGGAAACTTTATTCAATGAATCTAGGGAATAAAATGAAACAACTTGGACACATTTTAAAGACCCTCAGAAACAAGAGCAAACATTGTTATGCCAAAGGGATACATTTGAATTAGATTCAGTACAAAATTTTTTGTACCACTACACGAAATCAAATGTGTTCACAATAGTCAATTTTTCGAACTCGACAACGCCATAGATAGTCAACGCTGCAATATAGAAGTACTTAACGAGCAAGTTAGACGGAATAAGACACTTCGTAGTTCAGCTGGAAAACAGGAAAAAACAGGTAGACGATTTCAATTTTTTGAAACAAACTACCGAAACTTATTTTGCACAAACAAAACATTGAGGATCACGGAGCGTTGTTTCTCACAACCAGATATATCTGAGACAGATCTCAAGGACACCGAGTTATATCAATTTTTGTGTGGGTGTTTCGAAGTGTGTTCAAAACTTTTAAACATCTCTATTTGGTTGGCATATTAGGATTTTCACAATCTGTAGAGATTGTGGTGTATGACTCCGAGAATTTTCTGCAAACGCGAAAAAGATCGGGCGATAATAGTTCGAGTTTTTTCGAGAGCATGTGTAAAGAGCTGGGAATTAACAGGAAATCAGCAACAGCTTATCATCCTTAAGAAAGGCAATGGCAGAGCGTACTGTTAATGGAAAAGCAATTGCAAAATTGTTGAGAGTCTTGCAAAATATGTCGGTGAATTTCACTACCATTGGAGCAAATACATTCCGCTGATAATGATGGTGTACAGATAATCAACTCACTCTGTGACCAAGTATGGGTTTTGTGCTTCTCTTTTGGAAGACGATCTTTTGCAATTGCGATCTCCCATTTGATGACATGTATCAAACAATACAAACAAAAATCTACTCAAAATTGAGTGATTATGTTGGCTTCCTGAAAGTTGAACTACAGTCGTGTCACAAACTGGTACGGGAAACATTGTCGTGGAGCAGGAAAGAATAAAAATTACTGGTACCGTAGCTCGTTTAAACCGCAATATGAGGAAGATGATTTAGTTATGGTGTTTTCAATATAAAAATTGGTCAGACAAGGAAATTTAAATCTTTTCATAAAAGAGCATCGATAAGACGTGAATAATCAATGATCTCAACGTTGTTATTAATGTTGTTAGAACAAAAAAAAACAGCAAAAAGTCCGCTACAATCGACTCAAACGTTTTTACAGTAGAAGTGCAACAACCGATAAAAAACTAGGGAGGCAAGGATGAACCGAAAGTACCTCATATTGACCATACGGAGGAGAACAATTTTGAGGAAAATTAAGTAAGGACGTCAAATATGAATGACACAGAAAAAAAGAAATTACACTTGAAGGTGAGAATAGTCAAATTAAACCTAGTACAGGAAATGACAATGAAACAGGCAAGAAGGATCTTTTTGAAACACCAGGAAGTGTGAGTACAAGAAAATCAATATCTACTGACACAAAATACATGAGCAGAAGTACAAAGATTCCTGCGCACAAAATACAATACAGCAGAAACGGGAGATCCTGGCGGAAACAACCGAAATAAATGAATAGGAAGAATTTCAAAATGGAAACGCAGCTTCTACAGCGCAAAATGTCGGGAACAACAAAAGAGAGGAAATTAAAAGAAACGACGAAATGCAGAAAGCGTGAAACTCACAATGGAACTAGCAGTTGATTTGCAAACTTCTCCGATAGTTTCGCACATTAAGATTTTCACAGTCTGTAGAGGTTGTGGTGGTTGACTTTGAAAACGTTTTGCAAACGCAAAAGTTGGCCACGCCCGAACGGACCAATTGCGACACAAATCAAACAGGAGCAGGTAATTAAAGGAGGACTCATCCACTCTGAGAGTAGCAAGAGTAAATTAAAATACAGCATGTCCGGAGCCGCATATACTGTAACTGCGCTGAAAAATGTGGTTGGTGTGACTATGCAACATACCTCAACGAAAAAGGAAGATATATTACTTATAAAAGATACAAAGTGCTGTTACCGGGACAAGCCCACCTTGAACTCACTGCTCTTAAAGAAATCATTAATAGGATGGTGGGTGGCAAAGGGGACTCAGAGTTTGTTCAGAGAGTATCAAAAACAATCAGGAAAAGCGGAGATGAGAAAGGAGTGAATTATGACTACCATATGTACTGGATTAACACAGAAAGTAAAGAAAAAATGATGTCATGATAATTGCTGAATTTGTCATGGGAACTTTGTTCAATGAATCTAGGGAAACCAGTGATGGAATTGGTATATATTTTGAAGACCCTCTGAAACAAGAGCAAATTTCATTATGTCAAGGTGGTACATTTGAATTAGATTCAATACAAATTTTTTTTGACCAGGACACCAAACAGAATCTATATAGGATAGTTAAAAATTGTTTGACCTCGTAAACGCCAAATATAGTCAGCGCATGAATCTAGAGGTACTTGACGAGCAAATGAGACGGAAAGAATAGTTAGTAGGTCAGCTGAAAAACAATACGAAACATGGAGACAATTTTCAAACTTTTGAAACAAACTACCGAATACTATATTGCGCAAACAAAACTTTGAGGATCACGGAAAGCAGTTTCTCACCATCTGAGAAGAATCTCAGGGAACCAAATTAGATCAATCTTTTGTGTGGGTTTTTTTAGGTATGTTCGAAAATTTTAAAAATCTCTATTTGGTTACAATATTACGATTTTCACAACCGTAAGTGTTTGTGATGTATGAATCCAAGAACGTTCTTCAAATGCAAAATCCTTGTCAGAACGAACAAAATGCAAAAAGACACATGTCAAAAAGAGCTGGTAAACCCCGGAGGACTTATCTATTCTGAGAATAGCATGAGTAAATTAAAATAATGCCTGGTCGGAGCCGCGTATACCGTAACTCTGTAACTGCGCTGAAAAAAAGAATATTATGTCTACCCTGTGGACTGGATTAATCCAAAAAATGAAAAAAAAACAAAAAAGAAATGTTATGATAAATTGCTGAATTTGTCATGGGATCTTTATTCAATGAATCTATGGGGGGAAATGAAAGAACTTGGATATATTTTAAAAACCCTCTGAAACAAGAGCAAACATTGTTATGCCAAAGTGATACTTTTGAATTAGTTTCAGTATAAAATTTATTTGACAACGTTAAAAGACCAAATGAGTTTACAATATTTACTTTTTTGAACTCGACAACGCCATATACAGTCAACGCTGGAAACTAGAGGTACCTGACGAGCAAGTTTGATGGAATAAGAAACTTAGTAATTCAGCTGGAAAACAGGAAAAATCAGTAAGACGATTTTCAATTTTTTGAGAAAAACTACCGAAATTTATTTTGCGCAAACAAAACATTGAGGATCACGGAACGTTGTTTTTCACAACCAGATATATCTGAGACAGATCTCAAGGACACCAAGTTAGATCAATTTTTTGTGTGGATGTTTCGAAGTGTGTTCAAAACTTTTAAACATCTCTATTTGGTTGGCATGTTAGGATTTTCAGAATCTGTAGAGATTGTGGTGTATGACTCCGAGATTTTTATGCAAACTTGAAAATTGGCCCTGCCGGAACAGACCAAATGTCAAACATCACATATAAAACAGGAGCAGATAAATCAAGGAGAACTCATCTAGCCTGAGAATAGCATGAGTAAATTAAAATACTGCATGCTCAGAGCCGCATATACTGTACCTCCGAAGACAAAAAGTTGTTGGTTTGACGATGCAACATACCTCAAGTAAAGGCAAACAAATTCTTCCCATGTTTTACATTCTTCCAGGGACTTTTGTGCTTACATCATATTCTGTTTGTTCCTGTCAATTGATATGCTATGCAGTGGTACCAATCCTGTACTTGCGCTGCAACCAAATAATCCGCTCTGGGGAATTAGGGTATTTTAGTCGCCTCAAGCAACGTTCTAGGGAACAAAATTTTGCTAGAAAAAGAAACTCAGTTGAACTGGGTGACGGTGATACAAACATTGTAGTTGTAAAAGCAATGAGAAGCTAAATCTGTGCCTGAAATAGACAAATTTGAAACTGATAAAAAAAATAATTGTATTTTACAATACATAGGACTGGTGGAACCAAAAATTGGCGAATACTGCTAATATTTACCCGAATTATGCCAAATCAAATCAATAGTCAAGCACTGGATTTATCGGAGTGTCGGTGTGACGTCCAAAAAAGATATGTGGTACCACTGAGGAGATTCAGCCGCCCAATGTCGTGGACAGTGCTCCAATCGTAGTGATTGAGGTAAGTAAGCTGCACAGAAATTTTGAAATGTAGCAGAAAGAGACTAGCATCAGCGAATTGCAGGGAAATGCTGGTGCATTTAAAGATTACTTGACTAACTTCTAGAGACAAAGCGGTTACTTGTACACGCTGGCAAACAGTGGCAGTCCTGCTAGAGCCAGGTTGAAACGTTGAGCAAGGAGTTGGAAGAGGATACAAATTTAGCAGAAGCCAATAAAAGGAAGTGGGTTGATCTGGTAGATGAGCTGAAGTGGTTAGCTCGGGAGCTGGAGAAAGCCTAGAAAGCTATCAGAAAAAACTTAGAATTAAGGTAAACACGGAACAAATGTCAGAAAGGTCATCCAGAGGAAGATGTAAGCAATCAACGCACAGAGACTTTTCGGCGGTCCTCCAATCTTTATGTTCCTGCTTCAGGGAACAACAACTACCACAATTCTGAAACACTTCAAAACTCTATCATAGCTGTGTCATCCGGACAAGGGTGGTCGAAAATAACTTTTCAAAATAATTCTGCAGGCAAAGAAAAATATGGAAGACGAGGAAGCTCGGAACTTATATGATAAATACGGTATAGAAAAAAAGGAGGCTATTTGAACTCAGAATTGGACTTATGGAAATCAAGCTTCTGAGTGAGTGGAAATCAGGCTTCTCATTTTGTTAAGAGTGAGGCAGTGTAGTTACTCATAAAATTAGAATGTTTGACATGCTTGTAAACCACGAAAAAATATATACCTTTCGAAAATTTCACATTTATTAATAGCAACAAGAATAGATCGTAATCAAGAATAAGCCGGATTTTACCAAAACAAAAAAGGCATAAATTATGATGGGAACCATCGCGGGTTTTAGTCTTGGCTGATTACATCAAAAAATGATTGTTCTTGACGAGATTCTTCAAGCAACCTAGCCTCTTAAGTATTAGTTTAACTAGCATGGACACCTGCGGTTAAAATTAACCTTTTGAAAGTCTCCAAACGATTACAGAAATTCGTAAAAATAAGCCAAATTAAACTAATCATTGTATGACCACAACCAACGACCATAATCAAAACCTCAACTCACAAAAACAGCAGCTGCTCTTGAAAGCAATAAAACTCCTTCATCTTTGCGTCTGTAATAACTTCCCTTTAAAAATATTCTCTAGACTTAATTTGATCTATATTTTATCATACCGCTGAATATTTCTATTTCGCAAATTGGATCTTTTTCGTTTGTGCCCCGCCTCGCTTAGTAGGTGCGCATGATTTACACAATAGTATAAGCGGCATGTTTTTACACAAAGAATTACCTGGTAATGAAGCTCTGTAGTTGGATGTACAAACAGAAAAGATCCAGAAAATTAATTAAAGCTTTTGACTTAGAACGTTTTCGTCAGCTTACACTTGGGAAGTAAAGTGCGTTGGAAACCACCCCAAAACAAAAACCGTAACAGTATAAAATGCACAAATATTATGTTAGTTCAGATGGATGGCTACGTTTTCTAAACTGCGGTAATTCAAAGTGTTGATGGTTTTGGTTAAGAAGATTTAAGGCAATTGTTGTTGTTGCTGGAGCTATTGATACGTCTCAGTCGTTGAAATTTTAAAAAATGACTGTCTTTTTCTGATGTTGAAGAATTCGCGAAAGAGCAATCGCAGTTATCTTCAGAAAATCTTCTATTAGCGAAGTTCCACATTAATTAATAAATCGTTTTAGTTCAATCATTGCAGAGACGCTTACTTAATTCTCCAATCTGTTCAATAGCCCTGATTTTCTATATACAAATTCAATTCTAGCCTCTTTTTCCAATTGTTCTTGAACTCATTTTTGATCCGCAGTCTGAAATCAGCTCTTCTTGTGCGACAATTTTGCAGTTTCTGTTAATAATTTTATGAATTTATTAAAATATCGTTCAACTCAAGAAACAAAACAGAGGTAAAATGTTCAAATTTGTAAGTTGATTTATTTAGTTCGTTTTTTTGTCTACCTCGCGATTGCTTTCAACGCGTTCTAAAAGGTTAAACTTTGATCTATCAGTTTTTACGCAGATTAAACCATAAAAAAAAGGAGAGGACTTGAATAATTAGAGCCATATTGGCTTACAAATTTCAAAATAACATGAACCTGATTGGCAATGAATGCGAGAAAGTTGAGGCGAAGAGCGAAAGCAAAAGAAAAGAATTTTAATGTGCGCGCAGCAGCACCAGCCATGAAAAGAATAAATTAGCTATTTATTTCATCGGCCGTTTTTAATTTTTGAATTCTACATCCACAAAAGCATATAATAGTGCTCTGTAGAAGACTGAAACTGACACGGGTACGGATAAAATTAATGACTCCTGGGTATAGTTCGTTTAATTTTTGGGCTATGAGGGAAGCAATGCGTCTAATGAGTTTATGTGTGATGGGGCTGGCTCCACCTGTGGTGGCAAATATCAACGTTGAAAAAGATCCATGTTCAATGTCCACATTTCTGTCTTAATATTTAAGGCGTTTTAACTTTTCATGTAGTAAATATGACTCTTTGGTGTCTTTAATTCTGTTTGTGGGAGCATAGGAGTTGAAAATCTTTACATCAGAAAGTGAGCGCTCAAAACGACTGCCCCAGATTCCTCTGGCGGAGATGTCGAGTCTTGTTTTTCTTCGGTGCAGATAGCGTTTGTAGAATTCTCGATGTCGAGAGGCTGCAAATTTGGCAACTTTCTTCATCAAATTAGCAAAGAGATCACGTATTTCATGGTGCCTGATAATTGGGTTTCCTCCTTTGAGGCAGTGAAGGGCATGAAACAGTACGAAAGATGATCCACAGACACATGTTGATGGCACATTTTTGAAATCCCATCCGTAGCGGATACAGAAGGCGTCACGGAATTTGGATTTTATGAGCCAGAGTCCGTGATTTTAACTGGCAAGGCGTTTAGCCATGAGGAGGCCCCTTTCTCCCTTTCAAGATGCAAGGCGTAAGATAGGTCGGGATCCGTCGCGTCAAGGATTTGGTTTTGCTTCTGCGTAGCTGACTTCAGGCGCTCTGAGTGGATCTCCTTCTTCATTCGGTCTTGCTCCAGAACTATGAGGTCGGACGATGGGTCGTCAAGTGGTGCTTAAATGTTCTGGGAGTCAAAATAGTTTCGATTGTGTTCATCTGGTTGGTTGATTGTCAGCCCACCGTTTCTGACTGAGAGGGAGAGTATCCGTCTCGTTATCTTGTGTGGACTATCTCTGTTTGTCAAGGCTGGGTTGAGCTGGTTGCTGTTGCATGGCTGATCTCTTCAGCATAGCAAAGAAAATGTTATGTTTTGGTTGTGGTTCTGGAAAGAAACGTCATTTTACTCTGAAGTCCTTTGACGTAGCATTGGAAGGTTGCTTAGGATGATGACTTGAGAGTTTTTGAATTAATTTTGTGTAGCCGATAGTTTTGTGTTCCAAAAACACCTGCATATTCTCGTCACTGCCAATAACTGATCCGAGAACACTGAGACCATTGAGAATTTGGACATTGGTGTTTGCAAAATTTTTTCGGTCTCTTGTTTTGTCCATTGTTTGACAATTAGCTGGCTTTTTGGAGCGTTTACGTGAGAGCCAAAGCTGGGCCCCTGATTGGAAAGATTCTCGAAGAGTTCGTGCAGTTGCTGGAGTGTCCCGTCAGTGTACAATTTTCTTTTACGGTTCTTGGCATTTGCAGTTTCATGATAGGAAGCTTTAGTGCATTCCCTTAAATTAACATGGCTAGTGGATCTCCTTGAGTGCAGCCTTCACGAGATAAGATGGCTTTTTGTCAACAAAGAGTTGGCTTGGTGTCTTGTAGCAGTTTGTAAGTGTTTTGCGGAGAGAACGGCACATTATGCAAATGTTTTATAGGGCTGTTGTCCTGTTTAGTAAGTTGAAGGCATTAGAGGTAACTATCAGTAAAGTAGCTTCACAGTTCTCGTTTTCAAATTCTCTGCGCAGAACGTCGATTGCTTGTTCGATTCCTGCGGTCTGCCCAAGTTGCCTCCGTTTTTTGGGCCTCTGCGTCTAGACAACTTGCGATGCATCACCCAAAAATTTGGCGCAGAACTTCCCCTATCCCAACCGTTGGTACTCCTGGAAATTTTTCAAGTGTGATCAGTCTGCTGTTGTTGTTTGTACGCTTCTAATGAAGTATTGAGCAATACTTCAGTAGCTACTCCGTATGCCAGTTTTGCCACTGTTTTTCGGAGGTTGATTGAGGCATTGTCGAATGGGTTCAAAATTCTTCTCCATTGATAAGAGTCCAGACCCGAGGGTCCATGTGACCCTTTCGTCTCTTGAATTGCTCTTTCAATCGCATTATCATCAATCATGTCAAATATTGAGTTGTTAAAAGGCAAGGGGTTAGCACTCTCGTGGCTGACAAGGCATAAAGAATGGCCTGCCGGGTGTTTCTCGTCTGGAATTTCTGCAACAGTTCTGTTTCCGATTTTGTCTTTTGGTGACAGAACTTGGCAGTTTGAGTCACTGTCAAGTGTTCTGATGGCATTGCCGAAATTTCCATCTTTCATGAATTCGGTAACTCTCTTGAGGAGTTGCGACTGGCGTTCTACTCCACTGCTCTTCCGAACTTGGTGTGCTTTTGCTTCAGTAAGGACTTCGTCTAGTTTGCCTTGATCCCATAGCCGAAGTCTACGAATAACTGTTTTGTTGACAAAGTCAGTGCCCTCCTTTGTTCGGGCCAGAATCAGGCGTGGCAACAACATGGCTGCTGTCATTGCGCAACTGGTGTGAGACGTGTAGTCGGCTAGTGGTCGCAGAGAATCATCAAGAGATTCGGCAAAGGCGTTGCTGCTTTTGCACTTATTGAGCAAAATGCCATTACATACAAAAACATAGGAACTATTAGGGATCGGTAAAGTTATTGAAGGACTTCACTTTGTTAGATTTTGCTCCAGAAGATAGAACCTTATTTGCTTTTGTGAAAGGCTCCTCTAAGTACATTTTCCAGTTCAGGCCATGTGATACATGAATTTAAATATATTTTGCAAATTTCCATGCATCCCATTTGTTTGTAGGATCTTTTCCGATTTGTCCCCCCCCCCCCCGTACGTTATGCGCTCCCCCACCCCCCCCCCCCCCCAGTTATAGAGCACGTGCCATTACATGGTAAATCATCATGTTAAAATATGGCCCGTGCGTCTGGGGATTTGAAATTACTTTCTTTCCTTCAACCCGCATCTAGATGGCATGTACCTGCACTTCCCAATACTTTTTCTGTGCAGCTAGGATTTTCTAATCATCAAATTGTAACGATCGGAAGAAGTCAGCTATCCAGTAGATCATCTATGAAAATGCAAATTAGTAGCGGCCCAAGGAAGGAACCCTGGGAAACTCTACTGGTGATATCAAGAACACCTGAGCTGGTGTTGTCAACATTGCTGCTTATTCGATATGTATTCAATTATAAAACTTCGAGGCAGCAGCCACCGACTCCAATATAAACGAGTTTTTCTTTCAAATAAAAGTAAACTGTGCGAGCCTGCGTAGTATTTAAGTAAAACTATAAAACTCGACTAATTAAATATGGTCTACTACCCTTATCAATGTACATTGAACTTCATGATGTTTTGTTTATGCGTGACCTGTTAAAAAACAAGTATGACTACACTACCACTAACGAGATGAACCTCAAAGAGAGTAAAAGAACAAGACAAGATGCACGAAATGAACTTGAAATCCCTAAAGTGAACAGAAACAAGTGTAGTGAAAATTTCTTCCATCGAACTGCCAAGTTAGTCTACATCCTCTCGAGAAAATTGAAATCTTTGGAGGATTTAAACAAGCCAAAACTGAGTTATTTGTACCGAAACTTCTTCCTCGAACAGTATAACGAGTTAAATACATGCAGCTGGAGGATTCTTTGCAGCTGTGGTAGCTGCAATCCTCATTCAAAACTCAGAAACTGTATATTTTTATTTCAAGGCAACGAACTGATGAACTGAAGGGTGAAAACCCTTGGCTGTGCCCTAAAGTCTCGACTACACTACTTGGGCATAATCCAGAAGTCTCAACTACTACTACTACTACTACTACTAAAGTATTTTGTGGAATGAAATCTCTTTAATTTTCTCTTGATTTATCTTGAGTTCTTTGGTTAATTGTGAAAATAACGGCTAAGCATTTCCTTTATGCATAGTGTCGGGCGTTAACTGAAGATAGTAGTAAATTTGAATTTGAACGTTCTTAGTGGTTGATTAAATACTACGCAGGCTCGCACAAGCTGTCCTGTTAACTAACGGCAATAGTGGTAATAAGACCGTTAGTTTCCCGGAGGTTGATTGAGGCATTGTCAAGAGTCCATTGACAGTGCAAGTCTCTCACACCTTTACTCATGTCACTCTCGTCTTCTCTTTTGATGATTTTTGGTTTTGATTACTGTCAGGATTTGAAGATAGTTAGATATAGGAGTTGACTTGACGCTCCCAAGTTGACCGACTACCCTGGGGGTCATAAAAGATGTAAGCCCACTTGGGGGGCATTAAAAGATGTAAGCACATCGGTAAGTCGACCATACTGTCTCAGGAAGGTACGACACAAGGCGATCCCCTTGCGATAGCAATGTATGGAATCGCAATACTACCCCTAATAACAAGACTTCATAATGACTCTTTGACACAAAAATGGTATGCTGATGATGGTAGCGTCGTCGGTAAGTTAAAAGATATCAGGGCACTCTTCGACAAGCTCACTGAGCTCGGTCCCAAGTTTGGATATCTTGTCAATCCTCCGAAGTGTCAGTTGATAATTAAGCCAGGAGGCGAGCGCCAAGCGTCAACTGCGTTTGCAGGCACAAATGTGGAAATCACGCAGGGCGCTCGAGTCCTGGGATCAGTTATCGGAAGGTCTGAGGCCAGTAAAAATTTCCTGAAAGATGCAGAAACTAAATACACGAAAAGTTTAGACAGACTTGGTCAATTTGCTCTCACCTCCTCCCAGAATGCCTATGCATGTTTGACGAAGGGGGTTCAATAGAAGTTGAGCTTCCTCTCGCGTACTACACCTTCCATGGACGGGGTTCTGGACAAGGTGGAGGAGCGGCTTGCCCGTGTCATACCGAACTTCGTCGGCAAAGAAGTAATCCAAGAGGAAAGAGAACTTTTTTCTCTCCCTCTCAGAATGGGTGGGCTTAACATCGCCCTCCCACAAGATCTTCACAAAAATCTTGAGCAATCAGTTGAACTCTCAAGAGCATTGGCAGTCAATAATATTCAACAATATGAAGTAGAACAAACCAAGATCAGTCTCAGACAGAAAGCAGACAATCAACGTGAACTCATCTCGAAAAAATCCAGAATCGAAAACAATCTACCAGAAATGAAGTATACCATCCAGCTGGCCTCGGAGAAAGGAGCATCAAGCTGGCTTAACGCGCTTCCGTTGTCAAAACATGGTTTTGACCTCACGAAGACTGAGTTCAGTGATGGAATAGCACTTCGCTACACCTGGGAAGCGAAGAACACGCCAGCCATATGCCCATGCGGGAAAGAATTCAGCCTCACCCATGCCCTACATTGCGCCAAAGGCGGGTATACGCATCTATAACACAACGAAATCAGAGACGTGTTTGCAAACCTGATTGATGACGTTTGCCACGATGTCTAGATAGAGCCAAAATTTCAGTCGCTCGATGGAGAAATTTTCTCGAGTAATTCCACCACCACTGATGACGCTCGACTGGACATCAAGGCAAACGGTCTGTTGTGCTCCCGCTTTAATCGCTTTCTTCGATGTGAAGATTTTCAACCCTCATGCAAAGAACTGCCCTAAGAACATAAAAGATGCATACAAATATCACGAGAGCATCAAGCGAAATAAGTACGAAGAGCGAATCCGCGAAACCGAACACAGCAGCTTCAATGCACTGGTTTTTGCTTGTTCGGGTGGTGCAGGTCCATCAGCATCGCGCGTTATGAAATAACTCGCAACCAAGATCAGCGAAAAACGCGGAGAGCCGTACGCCGACACTATAAGCTACATCCGAACGAAAATCAGCTTCGCATTTCTGAGGAGCTGTGTTCTCTGCTTGAGGGGATGTCGTGCCCTCAAGCCTCGTGTTCTCATCGAGACTTCGATTAGCGCCGTCGTGGAGGAGGGAAGGCTGCACTGAGTGTTTGGCTGCTTATCTTTATTCATTTGCGTATTCATTTTTATTTTAATCCTTCCATTCTAGTTCCCTATGTGTGCTGTATTTATATATAGGTGCTTTCCTCTCCACTTGTTATTTATTTTTGTGACTGGGCCGTCTTTACACTGTCTGGAGGGGAACAGCTTGGAGTGCAGCATCCGGCTACTAAGTACTACTCATCATGCCCTATTTTTCGACCTACATCCATCGATGCCGGATGGTGTACACGGTCCTTTATTGTTGTTTTAGTATAAAGAGGAAGTGAAAGACTAAGCTGGAGGGCCAAAACAGAATAGATCGGGGCTTTCTTTTAATTGACTATTTATAGCTATTGCGCCCCCCCCCCCCCCCCCCCCTGTCTAGTGCTAATATAACCTATAGCACCCAATCATGGTATTTACACCATAATGGGGGCTATAAGGGGCAAAGACCCATATAAATTAATTAGTAAGTGATTTGCACCTACTGAGCGATTGTTTTCCAGTCTCTTGAAAAACAAAAAAACTCTTTTCCCTCTTTACATAATGCGCATTGTGATGATATGGGATGTTATTCGGCGGCTATTTTCTTTCTCAGTTTAAAAATGTCTTAAAAATAATTGATTCCATCCTTATAAATTCAAGAGTTTGCTATGAACCTATTTCAGAAATGACTGAAATATGTTCAATATTATCAATGAGATTCAACCAGGATGGCGGGTGTTTTGTTTGCGGGACATCATCCGGCTTTATTATATATAATACTGATCCTTTGAGGGAGAAGCAGAGAATCACATGGAAAGACGGTGGCATTGGTTGTGCTGAAATGCTTTTCCGGTGCAGTCACTTAGCTCTCGGTTAGTCTCTGCTGTTACAGTTCAATCTACTGTAAAATACACGGGAAGATACGCATTTTAGTTAACCATTTCAAGTAGAGTTCATCGTCAGTATAATAGTGAATCAGATTTTTTTCTCGAATGCAATTATGTAACTTTCACGACTATAACCGAAGGTTAAACATTTACTTGTCAATGTATATGATTCAAATAATTAGCATAGATATGAGCATAATTGCTATTTTCTACGTAAAAGTCTGACATAAATGGTTCCAACTTTCTTTAATGAAATATTTTCATGCTGCTTTCTGAGAAGTTCGGTTAATCAATCTTTATATTTTCTCTCGAACTCGTTGATCTTCTTCGTTATGGTAGTTTGTTTACTTTTTGGAAGCTTCCACTAAATCGATCTGTCACCATGTTTTGTTTTTGTTTCCGCAAAATATATGGTTTCTGTTCCAATCGATTTGCAAGCGGATAGCTTTAATAGTGGGTTTGAGTAATGAAAGCGATTTAGTCGGGGTGAAAGGCGGCCTTGCATAGCAGTTTTTAGTGTTTGCAACGCTCAAAATCATTTGGAGATGTTGGGTAATTGAAATCGCAGATCGGACCGACCCCTAAAGTGCTGGAATGGAATCAACTTTAGTGGGGGGGGGGGGGATTAACTGAACGACAAATTCATGACACGAAATTTCGTTTCAATTAGACGTCAATGCACCCCATAGTTAACTTCTTGTTGTTGTTGTAGCCGTCCGGGGTCTACTTCGGCGTCAGTAGGTATGCCTTTAAAGCCCGAGGAAGGACGCGACCTCGACAGGCATCAACCATAAGTTGTGGATCGTGAGGTGGGTGGGTTTCTTCTTGCGCTCGAATAGATTTTTCATGTCATGTGGGCTCTCTTGGCAATCTGGGCAGACGTCACGCACTTCGGGGTCGATTCTTGACATGTACGAATTCAGTAACTTGCTATAGCCACTTCGTAGTTGGGCGAGCTTGACTCTCGTACTCCTGGGAAGCTTCTTCTCCGACTCGGAAATGAGGGGTGACGGGACATTCAGAACCTTGTTGTTGCACATTTTTGAGATGGATTTCCTGACGAACTTGCTGTGAAGTATGATGTTGCCTCGCGTCAGCCATTTTGGGTGGCTTCTTTCCGTGGCACTTTCAACATCGCTACCGAATTCTTCTGTCAGGGTCTTCCGCATGTCTCTTTCGCTGACTGAGTCCTTGATTCCATGGTTTGGATGGTGTGTCGACTGTGAAGCCAAGAGATGTTGTGCTGATAGAAGCTGGCAGTGGTCTCGCACGGCAACATCTACATGGCAACTGCTCCGACCCCTGGCAATCTACATGGCAATCTTCAACTCGTTCTGAGGATCGTCTTCCATTGTCATCCGCGTGCAGCCAGTGGCGCTTCTCAGGGCAGAGTTCTGGCGTCTCTGGATTTTCTACCAGTGCGAATCGGCCAGACCAGGGGACCAAACGGGAGCCGCGTAGTTGATGATGGCTCTCCCTGTAGCTTTGTACGTAGTGAGTAGCAACTCTTTATCCTTCCCCCTTGAGCTCCCGGCTAGGGCACAGAGGACGTTGTTTCTCTTCGCTACTCTATCCACTACGGTTTTCGCATGGGCACCAAATCGGTACATCGGGTCAAAGGTGACTTCTAATACTTTTGAGTGTTGTTCTGTTGGTATCCTGTTGCCTTCCACCTATATTTTTTGAGCGTTCTACTTGATTCGTTGCTGAAAGTGGTGAATAATGTCGCCGATGATTTGCCAGGAGAAAGTTCAAAGCTGTTTTCCTCGAACCATTTTAGGAGCACTGCAAGATAACTGTTGGTCTTCGTCTCTATTTCGGAGATAACTGGTCCTGAGGAAAGAACTGTGCAATCGTCGGCATAGCTTACCAGCTTCACGTCTTCTGGAGGGGTCGGAGCAGTTGCCATATAGATGTTGAATAAGCAAGGAAATAGAACACCTCCTTGAGGCACGCCGCTGCTGATTGTCCTTTCTTTTGACACGCTGTTCCGGAACTCGACTTTTGCTTGCCTTCCATGAAGGTAGTTCTTGAGCCATCTCTTGATTTTCACATGCAGTTTCAGGTTCTCAATTCTTTCGATGAGCTTGTTAATATTAACCGTATCGGAAGCGGCGCGAAGGTCGACGCCACCATAATGGTTCTGTGGGCGGGTTTCCTTCTGTTGAGGCCTGTTCTTATGTGATCATCTATCTCGCAAAGAGCAGTGGTGGTGTTGAATTGGCCCCTGCGAAAGCCATGTTGATGTTCTGCATGGCTGAAGCTTTCGAGGACAAACGGCACCATGGAAGTCTCTAGCAGCTTGATGAGGGGTGAGAGCAGAGACACGGGTCGATAGCTTTTCGCCTGATCTGCTGGCTTTTCGGGTTTTAGCAGGGGAAATACGCGGGAGCACTTCCATATGCCCGGTATCACCGAGTGCTTGATGCTCCTATTAAACATCTGTGATATATGCCGTTGCGTTCGTTCCAAGCTTCTTGAGCATCAATGGTGCAGGCTTGTCGGGGCCCAGAGCTTTAGAGCTTCTGGTTTTCTTAATCGCTGCCTCCACTTCTTGCGGGACCAGGAGATCCTCTTCTGAGTGGGCATTCTTCATCTTCCGCATGAGGGCCCGATGTCACTTCTCTTTTGGATCCTTGCACGTGGGGAAATACATCTGGCTGAACTTGTTGGCACATTCAGTTGCTCCATATATGGTTCGATCAACTTAACTTAATTGCCACATTTCTGATATTGACTGCTTTGCCGCTCAAACCTTTGATGGTTTGCCAGAGCTTTTTGCAGCCTTTCCGCAGGTCGCATTCCTCGAGGTGTTGAATCCATTTATCCTGTCGGTGTTTCTGGACCTTCTTCTGGATTTCTTGATTCAGCTCGGTAACTCTGGGGTTCGAGGGGTTGGTTCTCCTGAGATCGTCTCTTTGCCTCGTCAGTTTCTCGGCTTCAGTGGGGAAGCCAGGGAGAATAGACGGAATCCTTCCTTTGGGATGTGCTTTCTGGCTGCCGCTTGTAGCAGTTTCCTGAGGGCTAGTTGGCACATCGCCAACCGGGAGGATAGGGATGCGATCTTCAACAAAATCCTTGAGGGCCAGCCAGTCCGCTTTGAGGAAATTAACATTAACAGGTTCGCCTCTCCGTTGTGCTCCTCTTCGATTCAAGCAACACTCTGACGATGGGATTATGGTCTGAGCTAAGAGCAGTGTCCACTGACCATTCTGTGCTCATGGCAAGGTTGGGGTGAGCGTTGGTGACGTGCGGTGAGCTGCATCTTCCTTGTGACGGAACTCTCGTGGGTGCGTTCTCGTTCAAGACGACCATGCTAGCCGCATCGATTTGCTGGGTGAGTATGGCGCCTCTTTGGTCTTCCCCTATGGCTGAGTGCCATTGCTTGCTGTGGCCATTCAGATCACCGCAAATGATAGAATCTTCTACCATGAAAGGCTCCAGATTGGGTTGGAACGCCTTTGCACAGCTGGATGCAGGCGGGATGTCGATGTTGAACAATGTAATCTCGTTGCCAAACTTGAATTTGATGCCTTGTGCCTCAGTGAATTCGTCATCGCACTATACCAACACATTGCTGTATGTGATGGAGTTGTGGATGATGATTGCAATCCCTCCGCCTTTGTCCTTTGACCTGTCTTTGCGGATGATTGAATAGTTTGGGACTTTCAGATTGCTGTTAGGCTTAAGAAAGGTCTCCTAGAAAGCCCTATCTTCATCCCACTTTTTCCATGTACAGGACGCATTCTTCGATCTTGTTCCGTAGCCCATTGAAATTGAATTGCGTAATCCGAAGGTTCGTGTCACAGTTTTCCTTTTCTGTACAACTCCTGCAGCTCCATGTGTACGGCAGTCTATTTCCATCCAGCTTGGCGCAGGTGAAATGTGTCCATCTCTCGCACACTACACATTGGATGCAGGAGTGCAGGGCTTCCTTCGTACAGATCGTGCACGGCCTTTGGGGACCTGGGTTGCGTTCGATCCCACCCTTGATCAACAGCATCCGGACGATGATTCTGACTTGTTTACGAGGAGTGGTGGCCGGTCCAGCACCCCTCGGAGTCAAAAACACCCCATCCCGAAGCTTTGGCCTCCCCTTTCGGAGAGAGGTTGGTTGCCGTTGGCCCATCTGAGTTGGGGTGCTTTCGGGACGTAGACGCCGCAACCGTGAAAAGCCCTCAACCGTGTTAAGCCCGCAACCGTGAAAAGCCCGCACCCCATAGTTAACTTCTTCATATCTTCTAACAATAAAAAAAGGACCGTGTACACCATCCGGCAACGATGGATGTAGGTCGGAAAATAAGGGATGATGAGTAGCACTTAGCCGGATGCTGCACTCCAAACTGTTCCCCTCCAGACACTGTAAAGACGGCCCAGTCACAAAAATAACTAGCAAGTTGAGAGGAAAACACCTACACGACGGCGCTAATCGAAGTCTCACTGAGAACACGAGGCTTGAGGGCGCGACATCCCCTCAAGCACAGAACCTAGCTCCTCAGAAGTGCGAACCTGATGTAGCTTATACGTAACGTTCGGATGTAGCTTATAGTGTCGGCGTACGGCTCTCCGCGTTTTTCGCTGATCTTGGTTGCGAGTTATTTCATAACGCGCGATGCTGATGGCCCAGTACCGCCCGAGCAAGCAAAAACCAGTGCTTTGAAGCTGCTGTGTTGGGTTTCGCGGATTCGCTCTTCGTACTTATTTCGCTTGATGCTCTTGTGATATGTGTGCATCTTTAATGGTCTTATGGCAGCTCTTCGCGTGAGGGTTGAAAATCTTCACATCGAAGCAAGGGCGATTAAAGCGAGATCCCACAGACCGTTTGCCTTGATGTCCAGGCGAGCGCAATCATCAGTAGTGGTGGAATTACTCGAGAAAATTTCTCCATCGAGCGACTGAAATTTTGGCTCTATCTAGACATCGTGGCAAACGTCATCAATCAGGTTTGCAAACACGTCTCTGATTTCGTTGTGTTATAGATGCGTATACCCGCCTTTGGCGCAATGTAGGGCATGGGTGAGGCTAAATTCTTTACTGCATGGGCATATGGCTGGCGTGTTCGCTTCCCAGGTGTATCGAAGTGCTATTCCATCACGGAACTCAGTCTTCGTGAGGTCAAAACCATATTTTGATAACGGAAGCGCGTTAAGCCAGCTGAATGCTCTTTTCTCTGAGGCCAGCTGGATGGTATACTTCATTTTTGGTAGATTGTTTTCGATTCTGGATTTTTTCGAGATGAGTTCACGTTGCATGTCTGCTTTCTATCTGAGACTGATCTTGGTTTGTTCTAATTCACATTGTTGAATTTCGAATGAATCATTTTTGAATGACGCCAATGGACTTGAGAGTTCAATTGATTGCTCAAGTATTTTATGAAGATCTTGTGGGAGGGCGATGTTAAGCCCACCCATTCTGAGAGGGAGAGAAAAAAGTTGTCTTTCCTCTTGGATTATTTCTTTGCCGACGATGTTTGGTATGACTCGGCCAAGCTGCTCCTCCACTTTCTCCAGAACCCCGTCCATGGAGGGTGTAGTACCCCATAGTTAACCCTCCCTCCCTAAATATTGCTATTTTGACTATGCCATCCATAAGCATCGATATTGACTAGAAATAGCGAAATGTAAACAAAAATTGCAGTCCACGTTCCGATGTCGTGCCCTGACGCGCTGTGAGATAAAATCCCAGAACAACGGGTCAAGGTTCGCACATCGCGTCGTCAACTAGGACATAATTATGACCGCATATTGAGGTTTATCATATACTAGTTTTAAATGTCCATTTGAAACGTCGTCCTGCTGAAAAACCGAGAGCTCTAGTTTTATTCAGTCATGTTTTGGAAGGGCGCTTTGGTTTACTTTAGTAACTCTTCCATTTGTCATCGGTAAATCGCCCCGATTATTAAATATCTGTCATTGCGAGCAATCGTGTTGATATAGCTCTTGTTCTGTGTTTGCAAAAAATTGCACCCACTAAGCTTGGGGCAAAGACGTTAAAAGACCCATCATATTGAAGTGATTAGCAAGCAGATTTAATGTTTTTACAGTGGGTGGCGGAGTTCCCGCTCGATATCCAGTAAACAAAGTGATTATCTGGAATGGAGCAACTCAGTCGGAGTTATTTGAGATGGACTTTTCCAGCCAAGTAAAGAATGTGAAGCTGAGAAAAGACCGAATTGTGGTAGTGTTGGAGTCGTTAATAAAAGTTTTCACGTTTGACATGAACCCTCTGGAGCAAGAGAGATACGAATCGTGCCTTAATCCACACGGTCTATGCTCCGTAAGTTGTAGCTACGCATTTTAGTTTTGTATTAATGATCAGGAAAGTTTCACCTCAAATTGAATTTTAGTAATTTGATCGAACGAAATTTGAAGCAATTATGGTAAACGTGTTGGTGATTACGCCTCGGTTATTACGCCTTTTCAATCGGTCTTTTTTACGACTCGAAGAGGAGTAGTGGTTTTCTTAAGGATTTTCTTACCGGAAGAACATTTTAATCTAAAGTATTCGAAATACAGAAATTTTCATAAGTTCCATTTTAAAAAGTTTGAAATTTTTTTTGAAAATATATATATATATATATATGTTTGAAATCGTTCAACTATTTTAACAGTTTTAAATTGCTGTCAAACGAAGTTTGCAGCAATTATATTAGTCCTGTTGGTCTTTTTTAATGCGATTTTTCGCTTGACCGATTTTTCGTCTGACGCTTTTGACTTTTCGTCCTCAAAACGGGATAAACAGGTAGCACCCGGCTGGCATTAAATGCTCTTAGAGCGTTTCAGCTCAAACGGTTTTGGAGACTTATACTTATGGTGCGATGGGCGGTTCTTAGAGTTTGAAGACCCCCCCCCACCGCGCTATTGCCCCCCACCCCACTGTTGTCCACCCCGCCCACCTCCCCGTGGATACATCCCCGTGGATGCTAAAAACACGTAATTCTATACTAATTGTCACTATCCTTTTCGAGCTTTTTGAAAATTTTCGTTATTTTTCGAGTTCTTTCAGCCCTTGCTGTCAAGGAACTTCCTGTAGGGTTTTATAATAGATTACTGCATAGTTTCTAGTGGTAGTGGAATGGTTTCAACATCACGAATATAAGCGTTTTTTGACATTTATTTTTCATTATTCACGTTTTTCCAGACGCATGGGCCAGAAAACGTCCTTTGATAATAAGTTATGAAAAAATTTTTTGCCATGGAATAGCTTTCAATTTTTTAATATAAATTTTAGCGATTTTTTGGTAATAAAACTTGCTTTTATTTCAATTTTTCTGACAATTTTTGTCATTATTCCGGTTTTTCAGCCTAACAGAAAATCTCTGTTAGGGTTTTATAATAAGTTACTGGCTTTCGGCCATGGATTAGTTTTCAACTTTCATTATCACAAGTTTTAGCAGTTTCTTAATGCAACTTGAAGTTTTCTAGATTTCTTAAATTGTCACTTTTCAAGTTTCTCCAGCCTCAAAGCCACATAACCTTCTCTAGGTTTTCATTATAGGCAAATGCATAGCTTCTAGATGTAATGAAATGTTTTTCAGGTTTTTAATATCAGCAATTTTAAAAAACGTTTGGAATTTTTTCACGTTTTTTATTTTTTTTCCGGTACCAGGGTCCTAAGGACCTCCTTCAAGGCTTGATGATAAGCGGTCGCATAGTTTCTAGATTTAATGGAATGGTTAGCAGTATTTTAATGACTCCAGCTTTTGCAATTTTTTGATAAAATATATATTTTTTTTCAAGTTTTCGGAATGTTCCAAGTTTATAGATCATGAGCCAATGAAACTATTCAGAGCTTGAAATAGGGATACTGTATGGTCTCTTGAGAATATAAAATGGTTTTGAAGATTTTGATAACATGAATTTTAGCAAGATCTTGTTAAAATTTGCGATTGTTTTCAAAATTTTTGAATAATTTTGTCCTTTTCTGAGTTTAACGATCATTACTGGCCAGTCTTGAAGATGGGTTGCCTGACATAACTCCAGAGACAAAAAATAGTTTTGAACCTTTTCACTGCGAAATCTCGAAGCTTTTCTTATAATTTCTGTATTATTTTGCAAATTTTTTGCTAAAAAACTGAAAGCCTCTCTAAAACGTGGCGAGCTACTGTTGAAGTCAACTGCTGGCCGTTCGTTTGAGCAATTCGCTAGACGTTAGTCGGTTAAGTTTTTCATCTCTAGAGGAAGATGGCTCTTAAATTTTGTAAGCCTCGAATGCTAAATAAAAAAAATGTGTTTGTTTTATACTTCATTATTTTCATTTCCATTATTAATTTCAGAAACTAAGAGTTTGTCTTTTTGTTTCTGTTTGTGTCCTTGTTCTGCACTTTCTGGCATGTATCATTCTAGCTTTCTCCTAAAACCTGCAGTTTTATTCAATCTGCTTTTCTCATTCCTTTAAAAGAGCTAATGATTTTAGCAGTTTTTCTTAGATTTTCATTTTTGGTTTGCAATTGGTTTCGTTAAATATAATGCAGCACTGAGTATTTGCTTTAAATGTGTTTGTAAGTTTTGACTGATTATCAGCTGCGAATTGTTTTTCTGCCTCGCTTTTGAATTTGAACGATTTGTTTGCCTTCGATTATTGTTCTGATTCTCTGTCTTTTTCACGATTAAATTATTTCTGCAAGAATTTGAACCCATTTTTCTATGATATCTGCAACAAGAGAGCATTGTATCTTATTTTTTTTCTCATTTACTATGAATCTACGAAAAAAAATTGTGTTTTGTTTATACTCAATTTTTAGTATTCTTTTTTGAAAAATTTGCTTACTAAGAATTATCTACCTCATACTTTCACGATGACTCGTTTGGGTCCCAGAGTTGATGGTGGAATTCTAGTTGTTAAGACTAGTATAAATGAAAATATGTAGCCGTGTTAGGTGTTGACCCTTTTAGTATTTGATGATTCTAAGAATTTTGGCCATTTTTCAGCGTTACCAAATGCTATTAATGCCAAATTTTTGTGTATCAGAATTTCAGTGTGTTTAAGTCAAAATTATATCTTGTTTTAATTATATGCGGCATTTTGTATTGTTACTGTTTTTACGGGAATTTGTTCATGTCATTTTTACCTGAAAGCGAAAATTAGTAAAGTTATTGTGGTGAACAGATTTTTGCTCTGCGAGAAAGGTTTTGTGGGGCGTTAACGTTTTTGGGAGCCCATTTTTCACTTGCTTTTCAAGTATAAAGTGGTCCCCAGAGCTCTCGAGTTTTTAGTTTTCTTTTCATTTTTATGGATATCATCATTTTTGGATCATTAAGAGGTCTTGTCTCCAAAATTCAATGAATCTGGCCCTTTTATTCTGATGTTTCATGCATTGAAAGCCTATTTCTAACGCGAATTTTTTTGTTTTTATAACATTTTACAACTGCTAATCCGATTTTGACACTGTTTGTTCAATTTCTCTGTTAATTGTTTTGCTTTGGTTTTACTTACTTAAGAGTCTTCACACCTTCAGGTGTCTTGATTTTGTTTTTTTATAACCAAAAAAATAGTGTTGAGCCTTTTGAATACACTGCAAATTTTTTCTTTTTAACAATATATTTAAGATTTTTTTGCAGATTATTTTAATGTTTCAAATCTTTGAGGTGTTTTCGGTTGTTTTTATTTGTTTACTAGTATAGCATTGTGTTTTTTCTCAGCACTGGATGCTAAATAATGAAACATATTTTTCCTATTTCATGTTTTTTTTATTTTAATTTTTAAAAAATTGAGTGTTTTGTTTAGTACAATTTGTCGATATTACCCAGATTCCAGTATTTGTCACTCTGTCATTCTGCTGAGGACTCTTGCTCTTGGTGTTCTGTGCTCTGGCTTCATCAACTCTCTGAAAAAATTAATGATTTTAGCCTGTTTCGTAGATGGTTTGTTTTGAATTTTTTTGCAATTTTCATTTAATACATTGCAGCACTGAAAGTTTGCGTTGGTTCGTTTTAACATTTTTTGTTTGCAATTTTCTTTTAATACATTGCAGCACTTCATACGTTCCCGATGACTCGTTTGAGTCCGAGAGTTGATGGTGGAGTTCTAGTTGTTAAGACTAGTATAATGAGTTATTTAATGAAAATTTGTAGCCACGTTAGGTGTTGACGTTTTCAGTATTTGATGATTCTAAGAATTTTGGTCATTTTTCAGCGTTACGAAATGCTATTAATGCCAAATTCTGGTGTATCAAAATTTCAGGGTTTTTAAGTCAAAATTATATCTTGTTTTAATTATATGCGGCATTTTTGTATTGTTACTGAATGAGGTAATTGTTTTCATCTTAATCTGTTCCCATGATGCCAACGTTCAAGTCCTTAATATGACAGCTGTGTAATTTTTAATACTTTTTTGATCAAATCTGATCAGATATAGTTGTGCTCTTTCAAGAAATAAGGTAATGGTTTCGGCTGCAACTAGGTAAGGTTTTGGTGAATGTCCGATGCTTCGAGTCGCTTGCGGAAATCTTCCGGCTATGTTTTGTTTTTACGGGAATTTGTTCATGTCATTTTTACCTGAAAGCGAAAATTAGAAAAGTTATTGTGGTGAACAGATTTTTGCTCTGCGAGAAAGGTTTTGTGGGGCGTATAGATAACGTTTTTGGGAGCCCTTTTTTCACTGGCTTTTCAGGTATAAAATGGGCCCAGATCTCTCGAATTTTTAGTTTTCTTTTCGTTTCTATGGATATCATTTTTTCTGGATCATTAAGAGGTCTTGTCTCCAAAATTCAGTGAATCTGGCCACTTTATTCTGATGTTTCATGCATTGAAATCCTATTTCTAACGCGAATTTTTTTGTTTTTATAACATTTTACAACTGCTAATCCGATTTTGACACTGTTTGTTCAATTTCTCTGTTAATTGTTTTGCTTTGGTTTTACTTACTTAAGAGTCTTCACACCTTCAGGTGTCTTGATTTTGTTTTTTTATAACCAAAAAAATAGTGTTGAGCCTTTTGAATACACTGCAAATTTTTTCTTTTTAACAATATATTTAAGATTTTTTTGCAGATTATTTTAATGTTTCAAATCTTTGAGGTGTTTTCGGTTGTTTTTATTTGTTTACTAGTATAGCATTGTGTTTTTTCTCAGCACTGGATGCTAAATAATGAAACATATTTTTCCTATTTCATGTTTTTTTTATTTTAATTTTTAAAAAATTGAGTGTTTTGTTTCGTACAATTTGTCGATATTTTCCAGATTCCATCATTTGTCACTCTGCCATTCTGCTGAGGACTCTTGCTCTTAGTGTTCTTTGCTCTGGCTTCATCAATTCTTTGAAAGAATTAATGATTTTAGCCTGTTTCGTAGATGGTTTGTTTTAAAAATTTGCAATTTTCATTTAATACATTGCAGCACTGAAAGTTTGCTTTGGTTCGTTTTAACATTTTTTTGTTTGCAATTTTTTTTAATACATTGCAGCACCTCATACTTTCACGATGACTCGTTTGAGTCCCAGAGTTGATGGTAGAGTTCTAGTTGTTAAGACTAGTATAATGAGTTATTTAATGAAAATTTGTAGCCACGTTAGGTGTTGACGTTTTCAGTATTTGATGATTCTAAGAATTTTGGTCATTTTTCAGCGTTACGAAATGCTATTAGTGCCAAATTCTGGTGTATCAAAATTTCAGTGTTTTTAAGTCAAAATTATATCTTGCTTTAATTATATGCGGCATTTTTGTATTGTTACTGAATGAGGTAATTGTTTTCATCTTAATCTGTTCCCATGATGCCAACGTTCAAGTCCTTCTCAATATGACAGCTGTGTAATTTTTAAAACTTTTTTAATCAAATCTGATCAGATATAGTTGTGCTCATTCAAGAAATAAGGTAATGGTTTCGGTTGCAACTAGGTAAGAGTTGGGTGAATGTCCGATGCTTCGAGTCGCTTGCGGAAATCTTCCGGCTATGTTTTGTTTTTACGGGAATTTGTGCATTTCATTTTTACCTGAAAGCGAAAATCGGAAAAGTTATTGTGGTGAACAGATTTTTGCTCTGCGAGAAAGGTTTTGTTGAGCGTATAGATAACGCTTTTGGGAGCCCATTTTTCACTTGCTTTTCAAGTATAAAATGGGCACAGATCTCTCGAGTTTTTAGTTTTTTTTTCATTTTCATGGATTGGATATCATCATTTTTGGATCATTAAGAGGTCTTGTCCTCAAAATTCAGTGAATCTTGCCACTTTATTTTGATGTTTTATGCCTTGAAAGCCTATTTCTAACGCGAATTTTTTTTGTTTTTATAACATTTTACAACTGCTAATCCGATTTTGACACTTTGTTCAATTTCTCTGTTATTTGTTTTGTTTTGATTTTACTCACTAAAAAGTCTTCACTCCTTCAGATGTCTTGATATTGTTTTTTAATAACCGAAAAAATTAGTGTTGAGCCTTTTGAATACACTGCAAATGTTTTCTTTTTAACAATATTTTAAATTTTTTTTGCAGATTATTTTAATGTTTCAAATCTTTGAAGTATTTTCGGTTGCCTTATTTGTTTACTAGTATGTGTTATGAGTTTTTTGTTTCGTACAATTTGTCCATATTAACCAGATTGCAGCATTTGTAGCTCTGCCATTCTCCTGAGGACTCTTGCTTTTAGTGTTCTTTGCTCTGGCTTCATCAATTCTTTGAAAAAATTAATGATTTTAGCCTGTTTCGTAGATGGTTTGTTTTAAAAGTTTTTTGTTTGCGAACTTCATTTAATTGCAGCACTGAAATTTTGCTAGGATACCGTTTAAAAGTTTTGACTGACTATTGTTTTTTGCAAGAACTCTGCGGGCCTCAGTTTTATTATTTAACTAATTTTTGATTTTTTTTATTCCGTTTTCTTTGTCCTGTTCATTAATAATTTTTGTTTTTGCAATATATATTACTCTTTTTGTGTGATTCTTTTCAACAAGAGAATTTTTCTCAGCATCGGATGCTAAATAATGAAACATGTTTGTTTTTCTGCGTAATGTTTGTTATTTTGGTCTTGACTTACTATTCTTTTCTGCAAAAACTCTTCGGGCCTCAGTTTTATTGTTAAACTTGTTTTTGCTTTTGTTTTATACTGTTTTCTTTGTCTTTTTCTTATTAATTTTTCTTTTTGTAATATTAATTCCTCATTTTGTGTAAGTCTTTTCGACAAAGAATTATATCTAATTTTGGTCTTATTTGGGCTTCATCAATTCTTTGAAAAAATTAATGATTTTAGCCTGTTTCGTAGAGTGTCTGTTTTAAAATTTTGTTTGCAATTTTCATTTAATTGCATCACTGAAATTTTGCTAGGTTACCGTTTAAAAGTTTTCACTAATATTTTTTGCAAGAACTCTGCGGGCCTCAGTTTTACTATCAAACTAATTTTTGCTTTTGTTTTTATTCCGTTTTCTTTGTCTTGTTCATTATTAATTTTTGTTTTTGCAATATTTATTACTCATTTTGTGTGATTCTTTTCAACAAGAGAATTTTTCTCAGCATCGGATGCTAAATAATGAAACATGCTTGTTTTTCTACGTAATGGTTTTTATTTTGGTCTTGAAATTTTCAAAAATAGAAAAGTTTTCTTTTGTTTCTTACAATTTGTCAATATTCTCCACGTTCCAGCATTTGTCACTCTGCCATTCTCCTGAGGACTCTTGCTCTAGGTGTTCTTTGCTCTGGCTTCATCAATTCTTTGAAAAAATTAATGATTTTAGCCTGTTTCGTAGATGGTTTGTTTTAAAAATTTGTTTGCAATTTTCATTTAATTGCAGCACTGAAAGTTTGCTAGGATACCGTTTAAAAGTTTTCACTGACTAATATTTTTCGCAAGAACTCTGCGGGCCTTAGTTTTACTATTAAACTAATTTTTGCTTTTGTTTTTATTCCGTTTTCTTTGTCTTGTTCATTATTAATTTTTGTTTTTGCAATATTTATTACTCATTTTGTGTGATTCTTTTCAACAAGAGAATTTTTCTCAGCATCGGATGCTAAATAATGAAACATGCTTGTTTTTCTACGTAATGGTTTTTATTTTGGTCTTGAAATTTTCAAAAATAGAAAAGTTTTCTTTTGTTTCTTACAATTTGTCAATATTCTCCACGTTCCAGCATTTGTCACTCTGCCATTCTCCTGAGGACTCTTGCTCTAGGTGTTCTTTGCTCTGGCTTCATCAATTCTTTGAAAAAATTAATGATTTTAGCCTGTTTCGTAGATGGTTTGTTTTAAAAATTTGTTTGCAATTTTCATTTAATTGCAGCACTGAAAGTTTGCTAGGATACCGTTTAAAAGTTTTCACTGACTAATATTTTTCGCAAGAACTCTGCGGGCCTTAGTTTTACTATTAAACTAATTTTTGCTTTTGTTTTTATTCCGTTTTCTTTGTCTTGTTCATTATTAATGTTTGTTTTTGCAATATATATTACTCATTTTGTGTGAGTTTTTTCAACAAGAGAATTTTTCTCAGCATCGGATGCTAAATAATGAAACATGTTTGTTTTTCTGCGTAATGTTCGTTATTTTGCTTTTGAAATTTTCAAAAATAGAAAAGTTTTATTTTGTTTTTTATTATTTGTCCATATCCTCCACGTTCCAGTATTTTTCCTTCTGCCATTCTCCTGAGGACTCTTGCTTTTAGTGTTCTTTGCTCTGGCTTCATCAATTTTTTGAGAAAATTGATGATTTTTGCCTGTTTCGTAGATGGTTTGTTTTAAAAAAATTGTTGTTTGCAATTTTAATTTAATTGCTGCACTGAAATTTTGCTAGGATACCGTTTAAAAGTTTTTACCGACTATTACTTTTTGCAAAAACTCTGCGGGCCTCAGTTTTATTATTAAACTAATTTTTGCTTTTGTTTTATTCCGTTTTCTTTGTCTTGTTCATTATTAATTTTTGTTTTTGCAATATTTATTACTCATTTTGTGTAAGTCTTTTCAACAAGAGAAATTTTCTCAGCATCGGATGCTTAATAATGAAACATGTTTGTTTTTCTACGTAATGTTTTTTATTTTGGTCTTGAAATTTTCAAAAATAGAAAAGTTTTCTTTTGTTTCTTACAATTTGTCAATGTTCTGCACGTTCCAGCATTTGTCAATCTGCCATTCTCCTGAGGACTCTTGCTCTTAGTGTTCTTTGCTCTGGCTTCATCAATTCTTTGAAAAAATTAATGATTTTAGCCTGTTTCGTAGATGGCTTGTTTTAAAAATTTCTTTGCAATTTTCATTTAATTGCAGCACTGAAATTTTGCTAGGATACCGTTTAAAAGTTTTGACCGACTATTACTTTTTGCAAAAACTCTGCGGGCCTCGGTTTTATTATTAAACTATTTTTTGCTTTTGTTTTATTCCGTTTTCTTTGTCTTGTTCATTATTAATTTTTGTTTTTGCAATATTTTTTACTCATTTCGTGTAAGGCTTTTCAACAAGAGAATTTTTCTCAGCGTCGGATGCTAAATAATGAAACATGTTTCTTTTTCTACGTAATGTTTTTTGTTTTGGTCTTGAAATTTTTAAAAATAGAAAAGTTTTCTTTTGTTTCTTACAATTTGTCAATGTTCTCCACGTTCCAGCATTTGTCACTCTGCAATTCTCCTGAGGACTCTTGCTCTTAGTGTTCTTTGCTCTGGCTTCATCAATTCTTTGAAAAAATTTATGATTTTAGCCTGTTTCGTATATGGTTTGTTTTGAAAATTTTTTGTTTGCAATTTTCATTTAATTGCAGCACTGAAATGTTGCTAGGATGCCGTTTAAAAGTTTTGACCGACTATTACTTTTTGCAAAAACTCTGCGGGCCTCGGTTTTATTATTAAACTAATTTTTGCTTTTGTTTTATTCCGTTTTCTTTGTCTTGTTCATTATTAATTTTTGTTTTTGCAATATTTATTACTCATTTCGTGTAAGGCTTTTCAACAAGAGATTTTTTGTCAGCATCGGATGCTAAATAATGAAGCATGTTTGTTTTTCTACGTAATGTTTTTTGTTTTGGTTTTGAAATTTTCAAAAAGGGAAAAGCTTTATTTTTTACAATTTGTCCATATTCTCCAAGTTCCAGCATTTGTCACTCTGCCATTCTCCTGAGGACTATTTTTTTGAGTTTTCTTTGCTCTTGCTTCATCAATTCTTTGAAACATTTAATAATTTTAGCCTGTTTTGTCGATAGTTTGTTAAAAAAAAATTTTGTTTGCAATTTTTATTTTACATACTGCAGCACTGTAGTTTTGATAGAATACCGTTTAAAAGTTTTGACTGACTAATATTTTTTGCAAGAACTCCGCGGGCCTCTGTTTTACTATTAAACTAATTTTTGCTTTTGTTTTTATTCCGTTTTCTTTGTCTTGTTCATTATTAATTTTTGTTTTTGCAATATATATTACTCTTTTTGTGTGATCCTTTTCAACAAGAGAATTTTTCTCAGCATCGTTAGGGATCAAATTGTTAGGGTAAATTGTTAGGGTAAGAAGTTACTCTTTTAAGTCAAAACGTTTTGGTTTTGGCTAAAATACGGCTTGTCGTGTAATTCTGACGCTTTGAGTCGGTTCAGGAATTCTTCGGGCTGTTATGTAATATTTTTGCTCGACCGTTTTGACTTTTCGAGTGACTTTTACGTCCTTCACATTTTCGTTTTGCGCGATTTAAGTTTCGCGCTCATTTACAAGTGTCAGCAACTGAGCTCAAGTGGCGGCAGTTCCCCACTAAAAGTCAAATGAAAAGTGCGCCGAAATTAGTGGTTATAGTGGTATATAATAACCTCTAATGACGCCATTTGAAGCCCCCCTTAGTGATTTCTGTTACTCCTCCCTCCCTCCCTCCCTCCCACCTGAAGCAGGCGGCAATAGATGCGATTTCGCACTAGTCGTTCGAGAGCAATTCTTCCGACGTTATTCGGTTATGTTTGAGACATTTCAGATGTGTCTGATTGTACATGCGGGGTCGGTTTTATGCTTTTCTGCTTCGGAATCTCGGGCCTGTTACGTATTCGATGTAAGCAGTCTAATTTTTTTAAAAAGATATTCTGGAAATAAATGTTTTTTTTTGTGTCCGTTTTTGAGCAAATTGATGAAATCACAGTACGTTTGATTTGCTAGTGAGAGGTCCATTCTGGCGCGTTCCAACATAAATATAAATGTTCTAAATATCATAATTATTAACAGGAAGGTTACAAACTGAGGTTGCTTTTACTGTCTGTGTAGCTTGTTGATAACCCATTTAGGTGTGCGCGATGGAAGCGAACCCAATCATGGTCTATCCTGGACCCAAAATAGGACAACTCGCAGTTGCTTCTTTGGGCAGCGGAATGCCCGCCGAATATATCTCAGCTCATGAAGGCAACCTTTTTTGTATTTCGCTCAGCAAAAAAGGCGACTTAGTTGCTACAGCATCTGAAAAGGGTACATTAATTCGCATTTTCAACACTCATTATAAAGCACAGGTTGAAGAGTTTAGACGAGGCACACAGCCCGCTTTGATTTACTCGATCAATTTCAACCAACCCGGAAATTTAGTTTGCGTGTCCAGCGATCGTGGAACCCTGCATGTTTTCAATTTGAAGAACTCGACGCCCTCAAGTTCCAGTGGACGTCACGGGAGGACTGGAAGCATTTCGAAGCGCCTCGGACAAGCCAGAACCAGCTGTGGACGAATTGAGCTTAAATCCGGAGGTTTACCAGTGCTGAGTGCATTCAGTACCCTGGATGATAAATCGGTAGTGGCTATTTCACTTTCGGGAGAGTATAATAAATTTGTGGCCAATGACAATGAAGGAAATATTACATGGACTAGGGATTTCTCTGAGAATATTTTGTCGCCTAGGGATGTTTTCACTTCATTTCCACAAGCACCTTCGCCACGATAGTAATCCATGCTGTGTCAAATCAAATGATTTCCAACTTCATTCGTAAATTTTAGGTCAGAATTGGGATCTGTTTCGTTTTCACAACTTGAACAAAATTCGTTTTTCAGAAGATTGCATGAACAGATTAATACGCGGTTTTGCATTGATTATATTTGGACTGAATAATGAGATATGGTATCAGCTGCTAAGCTATAAGCCCTAATAGAGGACTAAAAGTCTGTCAATTTTTTGTCATATTTCACAAGTGAAAAGGAAACAGTTTTGTGAACCATAACAAAAATAATATATTTGGAGTTTTTGGCCATGAAAAGCAATGAAGTTTAGTGGGTAATTAATTAATTTTGAGAAAATATATTTGGACACTGATTTGAGTTTTCTTAGTAACAATCAATCAATATATTGTGCTCCAGTAATGTGCTTTAGGCTATTTATAATCGAGAGTGTTATTTTTGTATTGCCAACTTTATTGATCAATTGTATTTTATGAACTTGATTTTGAAAATTTAATTAGTTTAATTTCTGTCGCCAAATATAATTATATTGTTGAGTTAATTGCTGCAAATTAAGCGTTTTTTGTTTCGAAGTTAGTGTAGATTGAAGTAGCGTTTCTGCATGTATAGGTTACGTGACTCTGACGGAGTCACTGAGAAAATCCTGCTTTGATCTAGCACCTGGAATGGTATCCGTTTGACATGTTAGCCAGAATTTGGAACACACATACAGAGCAAAAACGTTCCTTGAAACTCCTGTTTTGCAATTTTCAAAATGTCTACCACAGGTTGGTCTTTTTTAAAAAAAACTATCAGAACAAATCTACTTAGAAGCGTTTCTCAAAATGACTAATGGGTAAAGTAACTTGCCCTCAAATCGAAGTATCTTGTTTTCAATCCTTAAGTTTTGCCTATTTCGAAGTCTTTGGTGGTTTTCAGTTGAAATGGCAGCAAAGGCGTCGAAAGGAGCAACCAAAGTTGCAAATGCGGACCAAAATGGTGGCAAAACCCAGTTTCAACTCGAAACCCAGCGAATGTTGGACACTTCAAAAAAGAAGTTGACTCTAATAGAGCAACAAAGAATCATGGCAGTCATGGAAGACACGTGCGTAAGAATGGAACTTGTTTCTTTATTCCCGTTTATTCTGGAAAACTTGGACAGATTCGCGATCGCATTCGGACAAGATCTTTGCGATCACTTAGCGTTACACGCACAATTGCATGAGCAATTGATGCACAACTTGACAGATGGAACCCAGGAATCGGGGAATGACGAGGCACTGCAACGTAACTCGGATGTGTTGCAGCTCAACTTGCACCACTCGACCAAAACTATTTTGAGGTTGTTTGCGGCTAACCCGGCGGCTGTGAAGGTTGTTCGAGGCGAGTATGAGAGAAACACCCCCGAGGAGACAAAAGCCTTCATTGCCATGGTGAAGGAAGGAAAATCTCTGTTGCTGCAGAGATTGCTTTCAACTCCTTTTGAGGAAAAGCAAAGGTAGGTTAATTCATGCTATTGCTCGCAAGGTGAATGATGTCAACAGCTCCCGAAGGCAATGAACATGCTGAGCACTATCATGAGCCTCGAATTGACCCTCATTTTGTCTGCAATTTCTGGGGAAATATCCTTGCAGAACCTCTAGCCAATAAATTTATCCGGTCTTTCAAACTAAGTGCTGCTAAACTAAATAATTTCTGTTCTGATTCAAGTGAGTTTTCATATTGTTTCGGTGATGCAAGACTTAATCTGACGATGATTTTGACTATTTTGAAATCCTGTTCTAATGTCAATTATAGATATCACATTTTAGTTCGTGGTCCATGTATAACTTATTCATACCTTTTACTTGTTGATGATACCTCCTCCTTCGAGGAACATACGTTGCAATTGATAGTAATTGATAAGCTTGAACGGAAACAGAAGGTATCAAGCATTGCAAATTTAAACAATGGCCATCGCTTTTGAAGCAATAATTGCAGTCGTATGTTTCTTTTCGATGAATTTTTTTTGCTTGGCTGTCTTTAGCATTCCTTTTGATTTTTCTGTCCATGGCTTTTTAAGGCAAATGAACTTCAAAGTTGAACGGAAGTTAACTAAAGTCATTTAAAAGTGCGGCGAATTTGGTTCGTTTTTTAAGTTAAGTAATCTATAATAATAATGTGAGGCTGTAATAACCTCTTAGAACGTCATCCGAAGCTTTTTCTGAACTTATTGCCACCTGCCTACCAGCTACTCGCGTTTCAAACGTTTTCATCTCTTTTTGTATTATATGAAGAAGTCATTGAATTTCTGTTATTGATTGTTCTCGAACGAAATTTGTGGCAATTATTGTAAACGCATTGATCTTTTTTTATGAAAATTTTTCGTTTGACCGTTTTTGCGCTTTCCTTCTAGAACCTTCTATGACTTCTCAAGTGACACTATGCCTTCATTCTTCATTTTTTAGTGATCTCTATTGTTCTTACTCTGAAGTAAAGCTTGTTGCTAATAAAAAAATCGATTGCAGTATAACAGAAAGAAGGGCCCTAAAGACGAGTGGGCAGTGCTTCTGATGAGGGATCGGGAGATCTATGGTTCTAATCCCGGCGTAGTCAACGTTTTTTGCACCCATAAAGAAAATTTTATCTAGGCTACAGCCCCTGAATTAAATTGCCTCGCTGGTCGTTCGAGAGCAATTCCTCCGACATGAGTCGGTTTTTGTTTTTTGTAGGCGCCGTCAGCTACTCAGAATGCTATTATTTAGAAACTCTTTGTTAATTCGTTTTTGTTAACGTTTAATTGCTCTCAAACGAAGTTTTCAGCAATTATAATAGTTTATGTGTGGTCTTTTTATGCAATTTTTTTTGGTTGAACGATTTTTCGTTTGACCCCTTTTAACTTTTCGTCCTCAAAAACCGGATAAACAGGTAGCGCTCAGAGGGCCTTAAGTTCTCTCAGAGCCCTAAACTTTGCTATACTTCAAGAATGAGATTCACCAAAACTGCTTTCAGGAGACAATTTCATTGTGTGTAGGGCAGATCATCTTTTGACACCCCTCAGTCAGCCCACCCCCCCCCCCCCCCCCCCCCCCGTGATCGGCGCCTCACCGAAGCCAGCAGCTCACTGGTCCTTTGAGAGCAATTCACCCGACGTTTGTCGGTTATGTTTTTTGTTTCCGACCAGTCACGGTTTTGCTGTCTTACTTCACTCTCTTTCGACTGAATAGAGTTTATATTTCAAAAGTTTTATTGTCAACATACGTCAAGGGTGGTCGACAACAGTGGCTATTTACCGGCAATCTGCCGGCTTAGTTTTGATTTAATTTTTTATAGCCACATGACTTCTTTTTGCCAAATTGAGTTATACTTATCCCCTTGTGCTCGATCAGCTAAGGATATCTAACTCTTAATCTGACAGCCATGTTTTAGCTGCTTCCATAGTGTTATAGCTTGACAAAAAGATGTCACGTTGGCAGCTACATTCGAGCGCTTCCTAGTTGGCATTGTTGCTAAACTAATAAGCCGTCTTTTGAATCCTTCTTTTCATCAGGATTCAGCCTAACTCTCCTCCTGGCATAATTATCTAATTAAGGTGCTGGAATTATGAAAGCAATGTCTCGAAAATTTTTTCTTAAATTTTCTTTCATTGGATCTCATCTTAATGTGACGAGAATTACAACTTGTAAATGTGCACCATGTAAGGATATTAAACACGTGCCTGTTATTACCAAGTCTTTACCCTGTCTTTACTCCAAGTGCCTGTTATTACCCCATATGAATTGTGAGTTAATTAGTTGTAAAAACTAAAATTTATGTAAAATGTAAAATTATGTAAAAATTATGAAAAAATGTCACGCAAGCTAAGGGTTGTAAAAGTTTTGTGCCCACTAAGCTGAGGGTGTATTTAAAGAGGAGGTAGATTCTTTAGTTCTGTGAAGAAACATAGACACTGAACTCAGCTATGTTTTTACAATTACTGAATTTTAAAAGCAAAATTGTTGCGTGATAATCTTACATTATACTTTTTTTGTGAACAGACAAGACTACCTGACAGAAATGAGTGACAGATGCAACAAGAACGAGGCCGTGATCAAACAATTGAAGAGAGAGTTGGAGGAAGCTACAGTTGACAAGGAGCAAGAGGTCACTAAGAGGAACGAAGTTATCAGAAAACTCAAGTTGGATATTCACTCTATTGAAAAGAGCGCCGATGACCATATCACGCGAACGAAGGTACCCTTAATATATTCAATGATAAATTTGCTAACATCTATGTCCAACGTCAAATTGAATTAAATAAAAATTCCAGATTACATCAAATGAGTACGTTATCAACTAAGGAACAGCAGCCCATTTACCCTTCAAGACCTGTGGCCTTTATGCAATAAGAACAACATCAATGTGAATATGGTCTGAGAATATAAACATGTTTTAATGCAGCATGACTTGATGTCATGATCGTGATGTTTTGTTGATGTCGACAGCAGTATACAATGCATGTCATTACTTTTCTGTGTCATTATAGATCTAAGACTTCTGAAGTTCGATTTGTACCAAATTTATAGCCACTGAGATTTTTCGAAGAAATTTTTGAGAGTTTATTAATTGCTCTTGAACGAAGTTCTTAGCAATTATTGTAAACGTGTGTCTTTTTTATGCAAATTTTTCGCTCGACAATTTTGCGCTTTTCTTCTAGAACAGTCTTTGACTTCTCAAGTGACTTTTTTTACGCTTTCGTTCATCATTTTTGAGTGATCTCTATTGCTCTCTCCGAATTAAATCTTGTTGCTAATACATAGTCCGTTGCAGTTTGGGAAACTAAGTGACAACAGTTATTAGTGCGGGTGGCTATGGATCGGGAGGTCATGGGTTCGAATCCCGTTGAGGGCAAGGCTTTTTGCACCCATAAGGAAAAATTGATTGACTACAGACCTTGAATTAAATTGCCTCGCCTGTTGTTCAAGAGCAATTCTTCCGACATTTGTCGGTTTATGTTTCTGTGGTGTGTTAATGTATAAGCAAGAACGATTAACGGTTACGGATTTATACAAATGTTACCAGTTTTTAATCTTGTGTTTTAAAAAGTTGATTCCAAGATGATTTACTAATCTCCGATGTGTTGTTAATAGGTTGACTCTGAAAAACAGCAACAAGCAGACGAGAAGAATGCGGAGACGAAGAAAGACAAACTGAAGTTGGAGTTAAATCAATTGAAACAACAGCTCTCAAATGTCACTGCCGAGCATCGCAAGTCTGAACAGACTCTACGAAGTAATTTTTCAATTTTTATCAAGCAAATATTCAAAATAAGTGTTCTGGTCGAGTTAGTGTGTCGAGAGCTATCAAAGCATTTATGTTTTTCAGTTTTATCAGTACTATCTAGTCTTTTGTACGCCAGTTTGGAGCTAATTTTTTTATTTTCTTACTTGCCAAAATTGTGCAATCGTTTAGAAAATCAGACATGTGAAAATAGTTATAGTGATTTATTTGCAATTTAATTCTACAATTTACTACTTTTGATATAAATACCCAATTTTTATCCTGTTTTAGGTATTTTGGATTTGACAGTATCAATTTTTTGAAGCTCATGGCATTCAATGATGAAATAGATCAATATTTTTGCAACGTTGCTGATTAATAGCCACCGTCAGCCTCTCAACGGCTATTATTTAGGCGCTGTCCTTTTTTTACAATTCAATGAATTTGAATTGTATTGGGGCGCTGTCTTTTTTGATTTAAGATTTGTTCACACATTTTCATGGTATTTGAAGTCAAATTGGAGTAGTGTTTTTGGTCACGCCGAAAAAGGAAGTGAGGCGAAAAAGCAAGTGGTTTTGCGGCAAGAAATTTATTCACTCTAAGTTTAAAGTAGAGTGAAAAACGGTGTGTGAACAAAAATTCGCTTTCTTGCTTGTGGTTTTTTGTTCACGTATGGCAATTTCACTTTGATTTTTACTGTTTTTTTTTTGGATCAGATTTTTTTTCTAAATTGTTTTCCCAATCCATTCAAAGTTCATTCTAGGACTAGTTTCTTGTTTGAATCAAATTTCTCTTACTCGCTAGTGGTTTTTTCCACATGCGGCATTTTGACTTCGATAAATCATTTTCCCAATTCACTCGTAGTCCCTTCTAGGTCTAGTTTTTGTTTAGTCAATGAAAATTCTTTGAATTGTACGTCAGGACTTGTCCTGATGTTTTAATTCGCTTTACCTTTTGGTCACGTTTTTTGTTTTACATCATTCACGATTTTCACGTTTGACTTCTGACTTACTTCATTCACCGTTTTAACTGAATGGATTTTAAATTCTTTCATGCATCGAATTACGCAATCTAGTGAATAAGGTCAAAGTCAAGAGAGCAAAATCAAACGTATTTGCTAGCTGATATCGGTATTAAGCTTATTGGCTTTCAGTTTAGAAGCTGAATTAAGTGTAGTTTTAGAATATAACTGAAACAGCACGCCAAATTAGAACACTTTTTGACACTAAAAAAGCAGAAAAAAATTCGGTCGTTTTATCTCTTCTTTTTTTCTTTTTCTGGTTCAATCCCGATGTGCATCAAGCGCACCAACTTCGGCTATTTTCCGGCAATTTGCGGGCTATCTTCTAAGTTGAGCCCTAAATTGTGCAATTTTAAAAATTAGCAGGATTTTTTGTTTTTAGTTTTCCAGTTGACGTTGTTCTTAGTTCATATGGTTTTTGTGAAGCCATAATTCCTTTCTGTCTTTTTGAGTAATAATTGGTAATGCCCTCTTGCAAACTGGTAATGCCCACTTTTATTACGTCAATTTTTGCGGCACAAAATTGAGTTTTATTTTTTTAGCTTCAAAAACATTAATAACGTTTTATTGAAATCATTTCATATCATTGTTTAAAAACTGTAAACATTGTTTTGCGGTTTTTTCCTCTGTTTGTCTATAATATGTAAAACCGGTCTTCAAATTTTTCACTTTTTTGTTGCAAATTTTGCACTTTTTGTATTTTCAGTTCAAGCTGACATTTTGTTGAGCTTGCGACTGATTGTTTGAGTAAATTTGAGGGTTTAAATGTTGGTTTTGAGGACTTTACATCAGGTCACTACATTTTAAAGAACCATCAGTTTTTCTTGCCGCTTTCAAACTTCGTTTTTTTGGAGTTATCTGCCTCTTCTTGTGTCTTAGACCACATGCAAGATTCTCCTTTGAGTTAGAAACCACTTTTTCTTTTTTCTCGTGCAGTTTTTCATTTGAAGCATTGGTATTCAATAATTTAACGCCGGCTATGTTTTCTTTGGTGGCGTATAAACATATATTTTCGTGGACAGATAAAACAGTCCCGCAATATTACACAAAAAAGGTTAAAAAACCCCGAGGAGCCCGAGACAAAATAGTCCCCGTTAATAAGCTTTTTCAATAAATCAAAAACAGCGTGCCTTCGTTGGGGTTGAAAAGTTTTTGAAGAAGCGTAAAAGTTAGTTTTTATTCAAGCTAAAATCAGAAGTAAAATAAGACCAGAAAGCCTAATCGTATTTAAAACTAATTCATATGGTTTTAAAGAAAAAATAGGATAACATATTTTTCCTGATGTCTTCAAAAAAAATTATGTTGAAACAATGATTGATTTTGTTACTATTTTCGACGGTTTTCATCAATTTACTTATTTAATTTCAGGTGAGATGAAAGTTGAAAAAACGAAGTTTGTAGCAATTATATTAGTCCTGTTGGTCTTCATGCGATTGTTCTGCATGACCGATTTTTCGTCTGACCCATTTGACTTTTCATTCTTAAAAATGGGATGAACAGGTAGCTCCAGGCAATCATTAAGTTTCATTAGAGGCCCTTAACAGTCCTTGTGAGCTTAGAGGCCATTATTTTAGTAGACCTTTAAGTGCGTGGTGAAGTTATTGGGAAGGCCGTAGTTCAAGGTTAAAATGTCATTTTTAGGAGTTTTTCAGCCCAAAATGTTGCAATTTTTTGTTTTTTCGTCATTTTTCAATTTTTTTCGTGGATCAGTCTAAAATTGATGCTGGTTAAAATTGATAAAGGTCTTTTGCAAGACATAAGTACTTTTTACGGCCATTTTAAGAGCTATATGTTTTGGTAATCCAAACAAAAATGCAAATTTATACTGAATTTGTTCACAAATTTATACTATTCACAATTTGTTTCAAGGTTTTGTAAATTTTTGTCATTTTTGGTTTTTAGCCTTAGGTGTCAAGGAACCTCCTCTAGGGTTTTATAAGAGGTTACTACATAGTTTCTAGAGGTAATGGAATGGTTTTCAACATTTTAACATCACGAATTTTAGCATTTTTTGACAGAACTTGCATTTTTTTCCAATTGTTTTTGCTATTTTTTGACATTCAAGTTTTAAGACGCAGGGGCGGGAAAACCTCCTTAGAGGTTTGGTAATCAGTTACTAATATTTTTTATAGGCCATGGAATAGTTTTCAACTTTTTAATATCTCAAATTTTAGCAATTTTTTGATAAAATTTAATTTCAAATTTTCTGAAAATTATTATCATGTTCCGAGTTTATGGATATTTATGAGCCAGTGAAAGTTTTTAAGGCTTCAAATAGGGATACTGGATAGTCTCTTGAGACAATGAAGTGGTTCTGAACTTATTAAAATTACGATTTTTTAGCATGATTTTAAAATTTGCCATTTTTTTTAAAGATTTTTGAATATTTTTGTCCTTTTCTGAGTTTAATGATCGCTACTGGCCAACGAAACTTCTTTAGTCTTGCACATGGGTTACATGAAAGAACTCCTAAGACAAAAAAAGATTTGCACATTTTCTCATTGCGAATTCTGAAAACTTTTCTTTTAGATTCTCTACGTTTCAGTTTTTTTAGTATGATTTAATTACAAGGCTAGAAAACTAGAACTTGCATATTCGAATCCTGCTATGGAAAATATTCCTAGCTCTCTCTCTGTCGATTTCGGTTTCTTTCCTTCTTTCTCGTTCACGTTTTATCTCTCCCACACTATCTCTCTGTCTCTCTTTCCTCAACTCCTTTGTTGATGCCGCACTTCAGCTGTTGTTTTGTGGCGTGATGTCATCATCTATTACCCTTTTAACGCTGATTTTTAATAGAAATGTTTTCACCTTAAATGACTTAACTATTACTTTCTAAGAAATCATTGTTAGTTGCTCTGAAACGAAGTTTGTACCAATTATATTTATCTGTTGGTCTTTTTCATGCGATTTTTCGTCAAACCCATTTGATATTTGGTCCTGTGAAACGGGATAAAGAGGTAGCGCTCAGTGGACAATCAGTTATCATAGAGCCTGTCAGCTCACTAGTCTCCAAGTGTGCGATTCACAGAAACTGTTTTGGAGACTTATACTTGTTTGAAGGGCGGCTCTTAAAAATTGATCCCACACCCCCACCCACGCCCCCATATCTGCCCGCCCCTCAATCCCCACCACTGCACATCGTTCAGGCCGTAAGGGCTCCATGCAGCCAATGATCCCCCCACTGTTGCTGGATCTGTTAAGTGGTTATGATTGGTATAACCCCAATTCATTCATTGCGTAATCGAGTCTGCTATTCCATTTGGGAATACAGCACGCCAATATGTGCAATTAGCAAGTTGGAGGTGCCTCGTATAACCATAGAATTCAAAACCAACAATTTTTTCTTGTTAATAGCCGCACAGCGATAGCTGAGGCTATTATTGGCCTTCTCTTGGTTTTTTTTTATTTCGTCGTCATGATTTTTGTTACGACCATATGACGTCACAGCCATTTTTTGTTCATTCGTTCATGCAATTTCAACTGAATTGCATGTGTGACGTCATTTTTCGCTCTTAGTGGAGCGAGTTTTTTTTGTTCGTGCGCGTGATTAAATTTTTGGTCACACTTGACTTACCTCACTCTCAAAAATGACTTCCTCACTTTGAAATTGACTTTTATTTACTTTAACTCAAAGAGATAAGGTCAAATGGGTGTGTATCACTCTAAATGAAGGTTATTTGAGATCAGCTAATAGAGGCAGCAATAACATACAGATTTTTAATCAAAATATAACAGATCAGCCTTCAATTAAAAGAAGAATTTTTTTGGTCTGTCTTTTTTACTGTTTTTTAGACTGCCGATCTACGAATCTATTGCGGCTATTTTCTGGCAATCTGCCAGCTATGTTTTTAATTAACTCGTGATTTCCTACTTTTGAACTGCGCTTATTTTATGTCGCTGATCGCCAGGGTACGTTTTATTTTCACCTCGATTAGAACAAAATTGGCAGTTGCATTAGTTTTTTATCACTTTTGTGTCCACTCATGATGCTTTTAACACAGTTTGTTTGATGGGTTTTTGAGAGGCTATTTTGTGCGTTAAGTGGTTATTGTTCAATTGAATCTGTTTTGTCCGGAAATGTTTCCATGGAAAGTGAACCAATTCTAGGATTATTCGGTGGAGCTGTTTCGCGCCGATATGGAAATTTCCCAGCCTCCGTTTGTTATTTTAGTAATTACTGACTAAAATGAATCAATTGCTTCAGTTTTGTTTCTTAAAGATGGGTTAGAATACAGCCTACTGGTTGTTCAGCTGTTTAGTTTTTCATGACTCAATGTAAATCAAATAAATTTAATCAATTAAATCTTTAATTCTTTGTTGGACTCTTCAATGAGACTACAATCGGAAGCAGCGTTGATTATGTTTCAGGCAAGAAGTTCCAAACTGAAACAGAAGTTGAAAATTGGATAGTCCAATATGACTCTCACATGGGCGAAAAACAGCAAGAATTTGAAGAAATTGACGCGCAGTACACGCAGGAAAAACAGGAATTGAACGTTCTAGAAGAAAAGTTTGCGACACTTCAGCAGGAGTATGACACAATCATGGAAGAGAGGCGTGTGAGCAAGGAAAAGAAAGAGCAAGAGGAAAAGAATGTGCGAACTGCCACTAAAGCTGCGCTTGCTATTCAGAGATTCTGGCGCGCTTATAAAGCCAAGAAGGCGCTGAAGAAAAAGGGTGGAAAGAAAGGAAAGAAATCTGGATCTCAAAGCGGAAAGAATAAGTGATCATTTTGTGCTAGTGTGAAATGAAAATTCATAACAATGCCTATCGAATCATGCGTTTTAGATGTTTAATTTTGTAGATAAGATCGATTGTATAAAGAGCCGTGTTGACGGTTTTGAGTTGATCAAAGTCTATCTGTGTAATATAGAATGGTTCCAATTGTTGTAAATATGTATAAAAGAAATAGAATTCATTATTTTTCAGAATTTTTAAAATCCGAGTATTACTTGACAACTAGAAAATTTATCTGATTAATCTTCTAACTACTCAGCCTCAAAATTTAAGTGATTGCAGAGTGTGATCACGTTGACTGAAATTTTATTGTGGAAATGAATATAAGAAATTGAGTACCTGATGTGGGAGTTGTGTCATTACCGCATTCACGGTAAATAAGCAGCTTGCATTTATCGGCTGATTTACAGCACCAGATATCATTTTCACTCCTCTTCTCTCTTCTGAATTGGTCACATGTTGCAGGTGAAAAAAAGAATACAGGGTTAGGCTGCTATTTATGTTTTTGACGCCTGAATATGATGTAGGAATCGTGCCATTACCACATTCCTAGTAAATATACAGTTGACATTGTTCAGCTGATTTACAGCATCAGATAGCAATCTTCACTCCTCTTCGCTGTTCTTGTGAATTGAGTTGAGTTGATGTGATGTTAGTTTGCTTTCTCCGGTCTCTTCGATTGGCTCATTGAGCTTGTGTCGATTGGGATATGACCGTGAATTGAACACTATATTTGCAATCTTGACCAAAGGGCTATGTTGATTTAACTGATATACGAATTGTGTCATAACCACATGGCTCCTAAATAACAGTTGCAATTGTTCAACTGATTAACAGCATCACATATCAGCCTTTAGTTCTCATCTCTCCATTGCAATTGAGTAAAGTTGATGTGACGTCAGTTTGCTTTCTCGACTCTTCGATTGTCGCAATTAACTTGCATCGACTTGAATATGACTGTACACTGTACACGCTATTTAAAAAGATTCATTTTTCCTGGAAATAAATGCGATTGCTGAGTCGAGCTATTTGTAGTCTTCTCGTGGTGTTTTATTTTGAGGATGTTGTACTGTCTTTGTAATAATTGAACTTTTGAAGCCCGAATCTGATAGTAAGAGAAAAATTGCAATAACTGCTTTTATGAAACAATGGGCATTGTGTTAGAGGAATGTAAAGAGGTGGTTTTTTGTTCGTTCCGCTTTTTGAGTGCGCAAACTTAATGTTATAAAATTGCCTGTAGGCGAGAGGCATTTTTTGTTCCCGCGAGCTTTTATTTCAACTTTTCCCGGTCAAAGTGTTTTGTGTGCTATACCGTGATGATGCTTAGTGCGTTTCATAGTGGTTTTATAAAATTTTGGCAAAAAAAGCAAAATATTGGCATTTAGAGGCTTTTTCTAGCTTTTTTGTAATTTTGCTATTTTGAGAAATCTTCAGACCGTTTTGTCAGTCTTGAAATTGTGATTGCAAAGATATTTTGCATGACTTTTGGCTTTCTGTTTCTAATATTTTGGGTTGTTTTGTTTCTTTTTAATTCGCTGTTTTAGTCAAATTTTGGCCTATTTTTCTGTCTTTAGATGGTTTCAGCCATGTCCGCAATTTATAGTGGTTTTTTATTGGCAGTATTCCTTCTACTATTGTTTTTCTAGAACAACCAATTAGTTTGGTTGCTGAAATGGATAATCAGTTTTAATTGGCTTGAATTTTTAAATTTTTCCTTGAATCCATGGCTTGAAATTTTAAGCTGTACTCATTTTTTTAATCGGGGATTTTGGTTTTTCATTCAATTTTCTAGGTAGCTAAAATTAGTTTTGGGTATTTAACTAAGTTCAAATCGAAAATGAACGAAGTTGTAAACACCATCCTTTGTGTACTAAAATCGTTCGTTTGTTTTCTATTTTAGCAAATTAAAATTATTGCTAATGGAAACCAATGGTTTCAGATAATCAGAATTAGCGTTAACAACAATAACTGCAGTTTTTATCTCAAAGATTTTGATGCCTTGTGATACCATTTCGAACAGATTGAACTGACTGTTTTTATGTTCAGAATCGAGATTTTATCGAGTTTTGTACGAGATTTTATTGTTCCGACCCTCTTGAGGGGGGAGGAACTATATACTCAACTGGGTTTTTTTTTTTTTGTTCCGTGAATTTTCGCCGCTCGATATATTCATCGTAGAGAGTTGAGACTGGTATCATTAGAAAGCTCGTCCAGCGTAGAATATGGAATTAAAAAGATTTTTTTAATTTTCGTTTTCTACAGGGAGTTATCGAGGCTTAAACTTCTGAGAAAAGAAGAGTGAATTCACGTTGTTTTTATTCACATTTTCCGGAATTTTTGCCTAAATTTTCGTCAATTTTGCTAAAATTTGTTATAATTTTTAAGAATAGTGTCGTTGATTTTATTTTTGAAGACGAACAAGCATTTTTGATTGTTTTGATTTAATTTTTTGGTCAAAAAATCTGGATAAACATTTCAAAATTTAGCCTTTTTCATGAACAACAGCACGAAATAAGCTACTTTAGTCCACTTTGATTAAATTTGCCTACAGTACACCCCCAAACAACACTCATACAATCTTTGTAGACTCAGAGGGGGGCTATTTCTACTTCAGAGTCCGCAGAGAGTGCCTTGTAGTTAAAACTTTGCCGTTTTTTGCTAACTTTACTCGTTGATTATCAAAAATGCAAAATTTATTTTGAGTTTCAACTCAGAAATTATCTATATCTACAACATTCGAAAAATCAATTGTTCTTAACGGACAATAAGTATTAACAGGGGTAGTTTTGGGCCATTCTTGGACTGTTACAATCCAAAAAAAATCGGGTTGTAATCAGTCGGTCTTTTTTTAAAAAAAAAAGACTTTTTTTTTTAAATAATAAAGAACAGAACATATCAAATCAAAGCTCAGGAGTGATAGGTCCAACCAATTCGCTTGCTAAACAGCTCCAGGCTAATGCATTTAGTTTTTTAATTGAAAGTTTATGGTCGTTTCTTTATTAAAAATAATTGACTTTTCAATAAATAATGGCTTAATTAACTTTTCCTCTATTTTCTTAATTTGTTCAACTTCCAGCTTAGTGTCAGCAAAAAAAGACTGCTTCTTCTTTCTACTGAGTTAACATTTATTCTCGGTTGCAGTTTTAAGCCTGAAATTATTGTTTTCTGGCTTTGATACTACAAGATTTTAGATTTTTGTTTGTTTTGATATTTGCCAGTTTTTCACGTTTTCTAATTTTGTCACATTATCAAATTATTTACAGTTCTCATGTCACCTTATTGGCATTCAAATTAAAGCACAATTGAACATATTAAAATCCTGAAAGATATAAATCATCGTTTTAATGGCCTCGACGCCTCTTTCTTGAAGAAATCAATTGAATTTTTTAATTTTGTCTTAACTGTCATTTATACTTTGTCGTTTCGGTCGTATGAAATTTCCTGTATAGTGATAGCTTTCATTGGCTTTTCATGGAAGAATAGAAAAACCGATATTCTGATATTAGCAGATAGCTGATCGCTTTTATGACTTTCAAACCCATCGTTTTCCAAAATTAAAAAAAAAACTTTTTTAACTTCGCAATTTTGTTCTTTTTTTGTTTCTTTTTGTTACCTAATCTCGTTAGTTGATTACAGGTCAAAGAAGAAATTATGGGTGTCAAGGGAATAAAAGGGATTGGTGTCCCAAAATCTTTTTTTTAAAAGATTTTATGACCTTACTGGCTTCGACACAGCTTTTTCACAAAAAAAAATAAATTAATTTGATTTTTGTCATATTTGACGTTCTTTTTGTAGATGCAAGAAATATTCTTGATAATTACAGGTCTCGAGGGTTTCCTTTTCATGAAAAAACGACGATATTTAAATAGCTCTTTTGTAATTAATGCCTTTCATGACATTGAATGTAATTTTGTTTCGAAAAAAAAATTTAAAGTATTACATACTTTAGCACTTCGCTTTTTTGTCTACTTGTTACCTAGTCTTACTAATGAATGGCCACGTACTACATTATAGCTGTTTGAAGAAGGCGCAATCAAATATATTTTGAGTGCCAAAATTTGGCTTGACGGTTTTGACAGCGTTTTTTGGCAAGTTTCAATTGAAATTTTGTTTGTTCTTTGTTGTTCTTTTTAGCCGCTCTTTGATTACTCGTTGATTATCAAAAATGCAAAATTTATTTTGAGTTTCAACTCAGAAATTATCTATATCTACAACATTCGAAAAATCAATTGTTCTTAACGGACAATAAGTATTAACAGGGGTAGTTTTGGGCCATTCTTGGACTGTTACAATCCAAAAAAAATCGGGTTGTAATCAGTCGGTCTTTTTTTAAAAAAAAAAGACTTTTTTTTTAAATAATAAAGAACAGAACATATCAAATCAAAGCTCAGGAGTGATAGGTCCAACCAATTCGCTTGCTAAACAGCTCCAGGCTAATGCATTTAGTTTTTTAATTGAAAGTTTATGGTCGTTTCTTTATTAAAAATAATTGACTTTTCAATAAATAATGGCTTAATTAACTTTTCCTCTATTTTCTTAATTTGTTCAACTTCCAGCTTAGTGTCAGCAAAAAAAGACTGCTTCTTCTTTCTACTGAGTTAACATTTATTCTCGGTTGCAGTTTTAAGCCTGAAATTATTGTTTTCTGGCTTTGATACTACAAGATTTTAGATTTTTGTTTGTTTTGATATTTGCCAGTTTTTCACGTTTTCTAATTTTGTCACATTATCAAATTATTTACAGTTCTCATGTCACCTTATTGGCATTCAAATTAAAGCACAATTGAACATATTAAAATCCTGAAAGATATAAATCATCGTTTTAATGGCCTCGACGCCTCTTTCTTGAAGAAATCAATTGAATTTTTTAATTTTGTCTTAACTGTCATTTATACTTTGTCGTTTCGGTCGTATGAAATTTCCTGTATAGTGATAGCTTTCATTGGCTTTTCATGGAAGAATAGAAAAACCGATATTCTGATATTAGCAGATAGCTGATCGCTTTTATGACTTTCAAATCCATCGTTTTCCAAAATTAAAAAAAAAAACTTTTTTAACTTCGCAATTTTGTTCTTTTTTTGTTTCTTTTTGTTACCTAATCTCGTTAGTTGATTACAGGTCAAAGAAGAAATTATGGGTGTCAAGGGAATAAAAGGGATTGGTGTCCCAAAATCTTTTTTTTTAAAGATTTTATGACCTTACTGGCTTCGACACAGCTTTTTCACAAAAAAAAATAAATTAATTTGATTTTTGTCATATTTGACGTTCTTTTTGTAGATGCAAGAAATATTCTTGATAATTACAGGTCTCGAGGGTTTCCTTTTCATGAAAAAACGACGATATTTAAATAGCTCTTTTGTAATTAATGCCTTTCATGACATTGAATGTAATTTTGTTTCGAAAAAAAAATTTAAAGTATTACATACTTTAGCACTTCGCTTTTTTGTCTACTTGTTACCTAGTCTTACTAATGAATGGCCACGTACTACATTATAGCTGTTTGAAGAAGGCGCAATCAAATATATTTTGAGTGCCAAAATTTGGCTTGACGGTTTTGACAGCGTTTTTTGGCAAGTTTCAATTGAAATTTTGTTTGTTCTTTGTTGTTCTTTTTAGCCGCTCTAAAAAATGAATAAGGTCAGGTCCTAATGCCCTTCTATAGAAGCAGTGGTAATCGCAAATTTGTGGTAATATTAATTTATTCCTAATGGTATTTATTACTTTGAAGTTAATTGTTTCAAAAAAATAAGTTAATTTTTTTTACTTTTCTGTTTTTCTTTCTTGTATAATTGTTACCAAACCTTTTTATGGACTGGTCGCATATGTTTTCTGGTGATTTATAAGTTATTTTTGTTTAGTTTCAGGTTTATTTGACGGTATGTTGACTTTGTTATTAAATTTAGTTTTTAAGAGGGACATAAATTTTTTGATGTAATTAATGTTTGTTGATGTTGTTTGATTTTGCTGTTCGTTTTGACTCGCTTTCTTAATATTGACATATTACAGCAATCTAATGCATCAATTTTTACTCCACTGAGTTATTTGTTTTGGAGGTTATCTTATCGTTCATACAGAATTTTTTGAAAAAGACTTGGTCTTTTTTGGGATTCGCAAAAAATAATTTTTGGGTTTTTCTATCTGTTCCTCATTTGGTAGACAATTATGCCAAAATTGTGGATGGGCGGGGTCGGAACCTTATGTGCCATTGCACATTACCGAGCCGCCTTGTTGATATTTGTATTCAATACGAGGTTTGACTGATATTTGTTTTTAGTTCAAAATGATTTCGGGTCAAAATTTGACCGTGAGTTTAACTGGGCACCCTGCGATTGTAAAAAACTATTGCTAAGTGTTCAATTTTCTTCCGAATGTTTTGTGCTGTCTGTGTCTTCCCTCATTTTCGACTACATGATATCAAGTTCGTATTGGAGAATCTGATAACTGTCGTGCAAATACTCTCTTTGGAGGAATTAACTTGTCTTTTTCTATATACCCTTGATTTTTTATTGTGGAATGGCAAACTGATTTGTTCATTTTTTTCGTACTGTGTGCTTAATGTTTAATGACAATTTGGTTGCCATTTATTACAATTCAAAGAATTTGAATTGTATTGGGGCGCTGTCTTTTTTTTTTAAGATCTGTTCACACATTTTCATGATTTTTGAAGTCAAATTGGAGTAGTGATTTTGGTCACGCCGAAACAGGAAGTGGAGCGAAAAAGCAAGTGGTTTTGCGGCGTGAATTTTTGTCGCTCTAATTTTAAAGTAGAGTGAGAAAACGGTGTTTGAACAAAAATTCGGTTTCTCGGTAGTGGTTTTTTGTTCACATGCGGCAATTTCACTCTGATTTTTACTGTTTTTTCGATTTTTTGGATCGGATTTTTTTTGTAAATGGTTTTCCCAATCCATTCACAGCTCATTCTAGGCCTAGTTTTTTGTTTGAATTAAAATTTCATTTCTCGCTAGGGTTTTTTTTGCTCACATGCGGCATTTTGATATTGATTTTGTTTTTTTTCTTATTTTTTTGTTCTGATTTTTTTAAAATGGTTTTCTGAATTCACTCGTAGCCCATTCTAGGTCTAGATTTTCTGTTTAGTCAATGAAAATTCTTTGAATTGTACGTCAGGACTTGTCCTGCTATGTTTTATTTTTACAAGTGACAATTGGTCACATTTTGGAAGTGAAAAAAAATAGTCAATACAAGGTTAGGCTGCTATTTATGTTTTTAACGCCTGAATATGATGTAGAAATCGTGCCATTACCACATTCCTAGTAAATATACAGTTGACATTGTTCAGCTGATTTACAGCATCAGATAGCAATCTTCACTCCTCTTCTCTGTTCTGAATTGAGTTGAGTTGATGTGATGTCAGTTTGCTTTCTCCAGTCTCTTCGATTGGCGCAATGGGCTTGTATCGATTGGGATATGACCGTGAACTGAACATTCATTGTGAATTTATTTTCCTACTTTTTTGTGACAATTGTCATTGCCATAATCCTTGTATTTCAGCAGCTGACTTTCTGATAATTTGTAATTGTTTGTTTTATATATCCATTTAAATTCTCAATTCGTACAATTCTTCAAAATATAAACAGTTGATATTGTTCTTCGTTTCGCGACTCAGAGCTAAACGAAGCGAGTTGAGTAATGAGGAATTTGATGCTGACTAATTATCAATTCCACTTTTTTGGGATTGATAATTAGAGTACGGAACTAGCTGTGTGAAGATATAAGAGCGGGCTTCTGCTGACCTTAGATTAAATTAACATGAGCTTGGAAGATTACTGAAAATTATTTGTAAATTCTTGGAAAAGGTCAGCTGTCGAACTCATATGCGTTTTTGCTCTTCATTTGAATTGAATTTTTTGTTCAAAGCCCAATATTTCTTTTTTCTTATTCCATTTTTCTTTATTCCAGCCCGATCTTTGCGGATGGGAGTATCTATATGATTTAATTAGCGGCTGTTTTTTCGCCCGCTCAAAAGTTGGCGGAAATCTTGTATTATTGGACAGCGCGGATTGCCTCGTTTTATTTTATCTTTTAGTTTCTTGCTACCAGCATAGAATGCAAATCCAAGAAAGTAGATTTGAGCTGTTGTTGAGGGCCCACGTTTTTTTTTGTGACGGAGTGACAATTTGGCCAATTAAGTTACTTTCTTGCGCGTTCTAATCAATAAACTGGAATTTTATTAAAATATTTCAAATTGTGCTTACACCGTCTATATAAATAGCTGCGATAACGATAGAAGAGCGGGAGGTATTGCCCTCTTTGTTTTTACAACTCAAAGATTTTGAACTGCATTGGGGCGCTGATTTTTGTAAGTTTTTGAAATTGTAGTTGTGATTTTGATCACGCCAAACAAGAAGTGGAGCAAAAAAGCAAGTAGTTGTGCGTCGTCATTTTTTTTACTCCAAAGTTTTGTTAAAAAATGGTGTTTGAACAAATGTTTGTTTATCACTAGTGGTTTAATATGCATGTGTTAATTTGACGGGATTTTTTTCAATTTTTAGGTCGAAATGTTTTCTAATTAGTTTTGTGAGCGCGCCCGTTTGTAGTTAGTCATTTGTAGGTCTAGTTTTTTGTTTAATCAAAATTTTCTGAATTGTAGGTCAGGACGTGTCGTGCTATGTTTATTTTGTAGTCAATATTTTTGTTACGACCAAATGACGTCACTCTAACTTTAAGTCATCTTTTTTAATTGAAGGTTATTCGAGTGCAGCTTTACGGCACTTAAGTCTAAATCAGCTAAAGACATTACAAGTCGTTACAAAATAAAGTTTTTTTAGGTATTATTCTTTTGATTGGTATTTTGTTGGTCATGGTCTATCGCATCTATTTTCAGGCAATCTGCGGGCTGTATTTTTAAATATATTCGGAAAAATCTTGTTTGAAGTCTTTTATACGAAAGAATTTGATGCTTTTGTTCTGTATGTTATTTGCCAATCTCACAGATTTTTAGAGGCAGCCATGCTCTTAAGCTGTCTTGATGGTAAGGTTTTCGACATGTTTTTAAGTAATTGTCACTGTTATAATTGCACAGAAACCATGATTTTGTCTTTTAGTTAAATTTTTGAAATTTCTCGAACTTCGAAGAAGCTGCGTTGATTGTTTTGAGTGTTGTTATCAGAAGCATTGTAACAGTGTATAAATATCGTGTTGCCGACGATTCTCGACAATATAGATCTTGGAAGATTGTTGTATGGTTTTGTTTTGTATGCTATCACCTTAACTTTTGTGTTACGCACTGATTTTAAGAGTGTTCCTCTTGGTGTTTTCAGAGGTTAATATTAGCAGTAAATAATGTGAATAATTGTCATTTTACAAGGACTTATTTTGATGTTTCACAGTGCGGTTTTTAGCGGATTTATTTTGAATAAAGTTAGCTAGTGATAGCCTTTTATTGAGCGGTTCGGATGTGCGATATATCCACTAGTTTGCCTTGTATTTCGAAGTTTTGTTTGTTCAAAGCTGTGCTCTTAGGAAGCCTGATTTGACTTAGTAATTTATAAAGATTTTCCAGTTCAATCTTTAATTATTTCAACTCGAATTAATCAATAATTATTAGCAAGAAGTTCTCAAGTTATATCAAGTTTTTAAAGGTGTAAATCAACTGATTGTAGGCTGGTTCTCCAGTGTTCTGGTGATCGTAGGTTCCGCAGGGCTGTACCTTGAGTTGTATTGGTCCTTCGCAAATATTTACTGATCTACAAGTTGGGCGATTTCCGGCTTTTGTACGTCTCTTGATGTTTTTTAAGTACATATACAAGTTCCGTATTAGCACCTACTTTATCAGAATAATTACTTCACCAAGTACATAATCTCTCATGAAGTTATTTACTAATTATGCGAATTTATCTTCAGGAAACTCAAAAAAGTAAATATTGAGGCTTTTAGGCACTTGATATGTTTATCATGTTTATCAGTGAACTGTCAATCTGCGGTTGTTTTTCATAAACATAAACAAATTAGGGGTTACAGGCCTAGATGTAAATACTAGCTATATATGGCCTTGAGATCTATCTGAATATGAACTAGATCAAAGCACTTATTTATGGATATTTAAAGGAAAATAATCACGTAACTATGAGGGACGAAATAGGGGCGTGACATTTTGTCTTTCGTGAGTGCCCAGAGAGCTTTAGATTGTTGTTTGGCCCCTGAGGCTTTTTAAAGTTAACAAAATAAATCTGTTTCGAATTACTAAGTAACGAGTCATATATTTAAGCTTTCCGCTCTCAATGCAATTTCCAGATCGAATTACAGATAAATGGGCGGAAACTTGATTCATAGTAGTTTCCCTCTACCTTCCTAGAAAACAACCAGAATTTCGTATCAATTTTCACTCCTGTGCTTTCCTTTGGATTGAGCTGAGTTGATGTGATAGTTTGAATTGCCCCCATCACTATCATAATCTCAATCAGCTGATGGCGATTGGGATATGACCGTCAACTGAATGCGTAGGTTGAAGCTTAAAAAGGTTCATATTGGAGTTAGTTCATTAGCATGTTCCATGTAAAGTAACTTGTGAAATTGATCGGTTGACTTAAATATTTTGGTCTAATGTATCTTGTGAACCAGTTAATTTCCTGAAAATATTTTCCTTACCTGATGTGGGAATCGTGTCATTACCACGTTCCTAGTAAATATCCAGTTGAAACTTCAGCTGATTTACAGCATCAGATATTATTTGTCACTCCTCCTCTCGATTCTGAATTGAGTTGAGTTGATGTGATGTCAGTTTGCTTTCTCCAGTCTCTTCGATTGGCTCAATGGGCTAGTATCGATTGGGATATGACCGCTAACTGAACAACCTATAAATGTTACTAGAGATCCAAAGTTTTGACTCGATGCAATGGTTCCAAAATCAAATTTCTGATGAGATTGGTTTGTAAGATTCGTTTCAGAGCCGCAATGGTTTTGGCGAGCGCATTTTGTTTCCTGAGACGATCAGCAGTGTACGCTCCTGGCAAACTGCATCATGCTAGCTTCCTTTTTGCACCTGCTCTGCCAGCCTCTTCTCGTTTCCAATATCTCAAATTTAGCAACAGCTGTCAGTCATTAGTTAAAAACAGAGATGAGAGTATTCAGTATCTGAGGAGGACAGGGCGATGTCTCAACAATGAACCTCAATTGGTGAGTACTAAAAAACCTTAATTCTATCTTAGTGCGCAGTGCAAATTGAAATTGAATCAATTGATATAAAAAGTCTTAATTAACTTGCTAAAATAGCACGATGGCCTTCGTGTGAAAAACTGTGCTTGCCAGCAAAAATATTCTATCATTCTTCTGCTCCTATCACTGATGTACGTAGAATCCATAGAGCGCACTCGTGTAGGCTTGTTCTGCGGGGCATGTCCTATATTAATTAATCACAGGACCCCTCATATTTATTTACATCACTCCCACCCTTAATTGTAACAAGGAGGCTAAATAAAGTGCGTAAGCACATAATGTTCCGACCCCGCTCATCCTCATTTTCAGCTTAATTGTCTACCAAATGAGGAAGGGATAGAATCAAAAATTCGAGTGTTTTTCGAAAATGTCTGGTGTGTGATTAAAAAATTGCGGCCAACTCAGGTCATTCAGTGGAATTTAAAAAATGCCGCTGTAGAGGACCGTGGAGCTTTGCCATTATTAAGAATACGAGACAAACAAAATCAAATAACAACAACCAACATTAATAAAATACAAAACTCGATCTCTATTTAGAGAAAAACTTAATAGCAAAGTCTAAATGGCGTCAGATAAAACCTAAACTAAAAATAACTAGTTCATTGTTCATCACTAGAAAAGATATAGAGAAGATAGAACCAGTCCTTATTGAGACTTGGCAACAAACGTAATGAAAACCATTAGATATGAACTGAAATCATTATGTTTAATATCATCTATAACTCTTTTAGATAAGACATTGGGACCTGTCATTATTACGATTTTTTTTATACGACCTCAAAAAACCAACAAATACAGAAAAAAAAATCAAAAATATTTTGCAAGAAAACGATGCCGAACCCGTTATGACCAAAATTTTTGCGCTAGGATTAAGAAATGTTTGATTGCGAGTTTTTTTGAACGCCAATGAAGTGATATGTAACCACTCATTAATGAGACTAACAAGCAGGGAATAAAAGAGCAAAGTTAAAAACAACGTTTGTTTTTTTCGAAAACAATTATTTTAAAGGTCGGGAAATTCATTAGATAGACGAAAATAGACAGAAAAGAACAAGATGCAAAGTCACGAAATACTTATGTTTTGAAAACAATTTTTAGTCATGAAAACCATCAGCTATTCAAATCATTAAATAGGTTCCTTGATTCCTCCAACAGAAGCCATTGAGACCTGTCATTACTCGCAGTAAGTCATACGTTAACAAAAAGAACATCAAACAGTCAAAAATCGAAAAATAATTATTTTGGAAAAAACCGGCGTTGAATCCGTTCAGACCATCGACCATCAATTCATTTAGAAACGAACTTTATTCAATTGCGCGTTCCTTTGATGACAAAAAGGTGATATATGACCAGTAGTTAATAGAGTTTTCATACGTTTAAAGAACTTCAATACAAACAAAAATCAAATAATATAATTTCTAGAAAAACCGTTGTCGAAGCTATTAAAGCCATGATTATTTCACTAAAATCTCCAACTTGACCCCAAAATCCCAAAGTGTAGTATGTGACATTGTTATTGAGGCTAGGTGAGAAATAGACAAAAGGAACAGAAGATGGAAAATTTTTTAAAAAATCTTACATTTCTTGAAAAAATATGAAAACCATCAGCTAACAACTAAAATAAGTAAATCGGCTCATTTGTTCCTCATACGCCTATGAGAAAAAAGCCTCATACGCCTATAAGAAAAAGTTCCTCATACGCCTATAAAAGTAGCCTCATACGCCTATAAGAAAAAAAGCAGTTAAGACAAAGAAAAAGTGCCTTCAAGTTCTAGAAAACGGTGTCGGAGCCGTCAAAACTATAACCATTCCTTTAAAATTTAATTTTTCACTTGTGTCTATTTTTTGAACACCAATAAAGTGATAAATAACCTATCAGCATTTTGATAATGTGACAAAACCAGAAAAAAGGACCTGAAAATGGGCAAATGTCCAGAATTTCTAATTATTTGCGAAACTAGTAGTTCAAAGCCGCAATAGACTAAAATTTAATTAAGTAGAAGATGCATTCTTTCTATTGAAACTAAGTTATAAGTTGAACAAAATAAGGGATAAATGTGGCAGCTCTATAATCCATTGTTTATTTTTAAAACAAATGATTTTAAAAGTCAAACGACAATAAGCTTTCTACTAAAAAAGTAAAAATATTACCTGGCAATTGTTTATAAAACCAATTGGACCCGTCCATAGTGAAACTAGATGTGAAATGTTCTGCTCTGTAATGAACATAAAAAGTCAATAGTTTCTTGTTAATCCGGATTATTTTCTGCTTTTAGAATTCAACGATTAGACCAAAACCAGCTCTGCTAATACTTCGTTCATTAGGGACATGCATTGGCCCCAGTGTATGGGATATCAATAGTTTGACAAAAAAATTCAATTATCAGAGAAAAGTCATGCTGTTTGTATAATTATTGAGCTATATTAGCTACAAACCGGCAAAATTTCAATCGTAGAAACCTTACAAAGAAAGCGGAGAAGTAAATTAACCCTATCTTGAGCTGAAGCATTTTGTGTCAGCAGTTTTTTGGTGTTCACTTCCGGCAAATTCGAACAAAGTGTTTAAAGAAGCTTATTTCTTGCGATTTTCGTTGAAAAAAAGGCTGAAATGGTTTTTTGAAATATAAAGCAACAATTTGAGCCAAAAAATCAGAAAAAGCTCATCAACAGTCTTCTATCTTTCGAAAACAAACCAACAAAATTTTTTAATTTAATTTTAACATATAAGCAAAACTGACAAAAAATATAGGCAAAAGTACCGGAAAATGTGAATAAAATCAACGGAAATCCGTCTATTATTCACAAAACTTAAAACCTCGTTAACTCACTGAAAAAAGCGAAAATGAAAAAAAATTTTATTTCCATATTCTAAGCTGGACCGGCTTTCTAATGATGTAACTCACAGCTCCCTTCGACGATCGGCCAAAATTGACTGAACAAAAAAACATTCGGGTATATAGTTCCTCCCCCCAGTAAAGTGGGTCGGAACATTGTTCTGGAAAACTGAGATTTTAATTGGATGTAAAAGGCTTATGTGTATATAGCTCTGACTGAATTAAAGGCTTGGAAATAATATGGTTATCTGAATCGCCTACTTTTGGTAATATAATGGGCAGGGGGTTCTGAATTTTTATTTGTAATTTAGTAAATCACCGGTTTGTTGTAGATTTGTCTTAAAAATTTTTGACACGATAAAGCACTTTGTTGTTCAGTAATTTCTGACATTGCAAAACTTTTGACAGGTTTTCTGGAACTGCTGGAAAAGTTGTTTTCAAATCCGGCTGCGGTTTAATTTCGTTTCGAGGATTTCTAATCGTTTCGTATTTTCTCATGTTTTATTTTCTATCTTTGAATTTGCAGAGTTTGGTGTGGAGGCGTTGTATGAGTGCCGCTCCTCCTACACTGCAACAGATCCACGATAGAGTGATGTTTGTACTGAAGATGTTTGACAAGATAGAAGTTGACAAGCTCACTGCCACCTCACACTTTGCACACGACCTGGGACTCAATAGTCTCGACCACGTGGAAATCATCATCCATGTTGAGGACGATTTCGATATGGAGATCCCAGAGCATGTTATGGATAGGTAAGCGAAATCCAGAGCATTTTAGAAAACGCTTTTTTCTTCAACCTGGTGTAAATTATTCCATTTATGAAACTTAGCGTAAGTAGGATTCATGCGATAATGAAGATAATTGCTTCACAAAAGTTTTCAATCTGTCAATAATGGAATGTTTCATTTTGGCTGTTTTTTTTAAGATCTGTTCACATATTTTCACGAGTTTTGGAACCAATTGAATTGATAATTGTGGTCACTCCGAATTAGAAAAAATAAGAAAAAGGGCAGCTGAAAACAGGCTACTGTAGGCCTAATGCTGTTCCACTGCGATTACGCAGAAACCACAATTATTATTATTAATTGAATGCTTTTAGTTAATGGTTAACTGGTTAACTTTTTTAAGGACTTTAGATTAATACTTTTTTCCATGCAGGTAAATAAATTTTCGGTTCTTATTTCTATTCGTTATTTGAGACTACACTCTACGAAGCTATTCCAGCTTTTTGGCAATCAACCATCTATGTTCAAGGCTTCATCTACGTTTCCAAAGTAGCCAGCCAATATAACCGCAAAAATAATACTTACCATTGTATTCGATGCTATTCGCAAAGTAGAGGCTGGCAAAAAAATTCTGGACTCAAAAAGACGAGTTCTAGAAAAGCAACCACACGAAGAACGACTTTAGCATCCTGTTAGATTTGTTCGGTCGGTCTTGAAATTAGTATGATCTTACTGATTTCAAGTTGGTTGCTTCAAGTTACAAAAGCCATGATTGTTTTTAAATAAACTCTGAATTTTACGCTTTCTTTAACCTACAGTGATCATATCTCCAAGCGTTATTCTGTAACCGTGATTATCCGATAATCTGTTGGCTATCCAATCAACTGTTTGACCAACCTGAACTGTTGTTTGCTGCTTCAGGTTACAAACGCCAGACGATATAATCCAATACTTAGGAGATAGATATAATGTGGAAGACTATCAGTACGTGCCAGCATCGAAAGAGGAACTCCTGGACACACCATCCGATCATGACAAACATCACTGATCAGATTATCTTTGGCCACATTTAGTATTGTGATGCAATTGTTTCATTTTTCTCCTGTTTCATTTTCATGATAAAACTGTGACTTCGTACGTCAATGACTAACCTTCCTGCGCTCTGAATAGACGCTCTTTTATATCTTAATAAGTCGCATAGGTACTGTTTTGCGGTGTTTTTTTTCTCGTGCTTTGATGGTAAAAAGCGGGACTTATCTTTACAATCAGGGTGACCAATTATCAAATATATATCATTTTCTATCGCTGGAAACGAAACAATTCCAATTTTACCCTTCATAGACTTGCTAAAGGCATTTATACAGTCTCGATAGCTACGTTGAAGAGCATTATATTGGGACCAGAAGGTCTTTTTTGCTGCGTTTTTTCATTATTGGAAGGATCTTGCAAATGTTCAATTTTAAGAATTTTGAAAGGATCTCACTTACTGTTTATTCTTATTTCGGGAGAAAATGAAACAACTGCTTCGAATGGACAATTGATTTAAGGAGCTATCAACTTGATCGTCACTCGAAACAAACAATAATGATTCGTTATAAAAATGGATGGTGAAAAGTAATGTTGAAATTGTTTGATCTTGTTTCGCGCATTTATTCTGTTATAAATTGGATCAATTAACAACTATTTTGCTAGTCTCACATCTCTTCTAATATTTTCTGGATCACACTCTAGATCAGCTGCTTGAAAGCGTGGAACTAAGTGAAAAATCTTGAAGGCCACGGCATGCGGTCTCTTTTAAGGCTTGTATTTGTACATGGATTTAATCAACAATATTGATTCAATTTTTCGCTGACCGACTGTGCGTCTGACCCTCTTAACTTCTGGTTCTCAAAAATGGCGTAAACAGGTAAAGCGCGGAGGGCGTTAAGTTCTTTTAGAGCCTTACGCCTTACTATACTCTAAGAAGGCGATTCACCAAATCTATTTTGGGGAGACATTTTCAGGGTGTGAAGGGCCAAATGCTTGCACCCCCTCCCAGTCCTCCCACCCCCTAATGCTGGCATCCCAGCTGGCTCCTAGCAAAGCCAAGCTCACGCGTCCTTTGAAAGCAATTCGCCCGACGAGCATTGGTAATCTCGAGATTTTTTGAACTGTAGCAAGGTTGTTCATGACTTGAACTTCGATTTTTGTTTTCGAGCACTAAATTTTATTTAAGATCTATGACTTCTGTTTCCACACATTTTTTTAACAATAGCTTAATTACTAGTATACTGGTAATATTCAAGTCGCAAAGGGTCATTTTGAGAAATTGTCCCATAACAATCCCTCCTTTGCTCCCTCTCCAAGCTGCAGACGGCACCCCCTACCCTGGCTCCCTACCCTCCACGCCCACATCAAATCCTCCCCCAATCCCCCACACCTACCAACAACCCTGAACTAAAAATTGTGTCTGCATTTTTTAAAACACTCTGTAGTTTTATTGTGAACACCGTTTTGTTTTTCTTTGATAATGCTGATTCTGGCGCGGTTAGTTCAGACATTATATTGCAAGACTTCTGATCGTTTCCGGTGTTCTACTGGCCATATTACGTAATGCAATTTTTTGCAACACCGACTTTTCGGTTGACCATTTGGCTTTTCGTCCTCAAAAACGCCATAAATTGGTAAAGACCGTTGGGCATTAAGGTCTCTTAGAGGTTTAAGGCTTACTAAAGTATGTGATTCACTGGGACTGTTTAGGAGGCTCATATTGATGGTCTGAAGGGCCCCCTCTCCCACTTCGTCCCCCCAATCAAACCCTACTATCTCTTTCCACCAGTAACACTTATCGTCTACTGCATACGCACTGATTACACTTATCCATTCTCACCCCCTTCCACACTCCATGAAGCTAAAGCTAGCCTCCATAAGACGCAGTTAGCTACTGATGAAGCCAAAGGCTGGCCAGTTGTTTGATAGCAGTTCGCTTGACTATAGTCGGTTAGGTTACTTAATTTTAGTAAACCATGTCCTGAGTCAGTAGTCGACATTTGCAGGTTTCTATTTTCGCTGGAATGCAATCGCGTTTCAATTTTTTTGATGATTTTTGTTTGGTTTTCTAAATTTTGTTCTTAGTTTTCATTTTTCAAATCCTGAGTTGTATTAATTGTTCTAGCTTTTATTCGATAAATTTTGAAAGATTTTTAAAAAAAAAACTTGACATCAAAAATTTGCACACAAATTTCCTATTTTGAGTATTTTCAGCATTTTGACCTAATTCGCAATCACATTTGCTCATTTGTCTGAAAACTTACTTTTATTCGGTTTAGTGTCGTCCGAATTTGCGTCTGACCCTTTTACCATTTTTGTCATCTAAAGCGACATAAATAGGTGAAGCTCGGAGGGTTCTCTTAGAGCCTTACTTGTATCAAAATATGCAACTCAACAACACTATTTTGAGGAGACAATTTCATGATGTGAAGGGCTGTTCTTAATCTTAAAATTGACCCTCTCGGTCAATCCCCCCCCCCGCCAACACTCCGTCAACCCTCCTCAACCTGGCGATTTGAACATCCAGCCATCCCAATCCTACCCCCTTCATATCGCTTTACCCTCCCATATTGCAATCTCGTGGTCTGTTTTTTTTGTTAAGATGCTCAACATCAAAGTTGTTTGGAACCAAACAACTATTGAATTACTTGAGCTCCAACGGTTTTTTTGTTCATCCTTTTTATTGTATTCATCAAGCTTCAAAAAAGGTTGCATAATAAGATCATAAAATTGTGAGTTAAAAGCAAATAACATCTTATTTACGGTTCTTTAGAATTTGAAAAAAAACGTTCAAAAAATATCTGAAAATGCTGAGTAACATCTAATGTTTTGTTGCCATTAGTATAGATCACGGAAATTATTCAGCGGTAGTTGGGAAGTGAAGATATACATTTGCAAACATGTTCTCTTTATCACTTTGGGCGTTGGATTTGAAATGTGGCAGTCTTAACTGGGACTGCAGATATTGAAAAACTGTAGAAAATCAAGTTTTTGTGCAAATTTAATGAGCCAGGGTCTCAGAGTTTCAGATGTGTTCACTTTTTAAAAAACCTTGTTTTTTTTCCACTGCAACTTTCTTCGCTTCGGGGAAAGTTTCCCTAAATTTTCGATCATTGAGGTCATTTACGCGGAAGTGGGGTTCAACACAATCACCTTAATCCAGTTGTTTCAACATTACGTTACGTGTAAGCGGGGAACTATATTGTTGGCCGTCTTTTTTCTCTGGCCAAAATTGAGATTTTTCTTTGCAATCTAGAGAGATAATGGTTGTACCGCTTGAAGGCTCATTAATTTCATTTCAAATTGGTATCTCACTCAAAGACGCGCGCACACACCACCGGCACCACACCCAGAAACTGTTATTTTGTTTTTCTTGACTAATTAGTCTATGCTCAAGTTCATTAATAGTTCATGTGTCTTCTGAGTTTAAAACATTTTGAACTTTCTGACAAATATGTATTAGTAATGCCAACTTAAACACAAAATTACAATATTTGCTAGTTTTTCCATTTTGTGAGTTTTCGCCCAATCTCAAATTTTTGTCTCGGTTGTTTCTGATTGGCTATATTTAAAGCTGGTGGAGCTTTTAAATATCTATAGTGAATAATTTTTGCCAGTTTGTTTTTAGGTTTGATGGTTTGCACAAGCTATGGTGGTGGTGGTGGTGGTGGTTGTGATATGAACGGCTGTGAATTTTCGCAGTCAAAACTTTTTTGTGTTAATTTTTTCTATAGAAACATCTGACATGGTAAGTTTTGTTTGTACTAATGGTTTGCCCCAACACAAGAATAACATGTGGAGTTTTCTGTATTTCATTTTTAGCGGTGATTTTTTCTCAAAAAATTTGACCAGTTTGTCTGTTTCCAAATTGTTTTATTATTGCTGCAAAACAATTATTTTTTTATAGGTAGAGGTTGAGAATTTGATAACAATAATGTGTTCAATTTTGACACTTCCGATGCTGCGTCGTTTTTCCTTATTACAGTCACAGACACTTATTCTGAGTGATGATTGTCTACAGAGCAATATGAATACAGTGTCACACGTTGGACTTTAATTTAAGATTTTTGTTCTGAATGCCATAACAAATCATTCCGAACTGAAAAATACTGACAGACCCTTTAAAAAATTCAAATTTACCTGTAAAACTACAGAAAAACAAAGTTTGAAATGTCTGTCAAGGTCCACTTGAGCGAAGGTATTTAACACTTATTGCTTTTTAATAGCCGCGTTAGCAATTCCAGGCGGCTATTATTAAGCTCCTAATTTTTTTACTTCCTCTAACAGATTTTTGTTTCGTCTTACCGTGACGTCTTTTCTGCTTTTAGGTCATTGTTTCGTCTTACCGTGACGTCATTTCTGCTTTTAGGTCAATTGCGTGACTTACTAAAAAATGACTTCTGAACTCACTTATGGAACTTTAATCTATATAAACATTTACTAGTTAAAGATCAATAGTGTGCATCTAAGTGGTGCCAATCTTTTATGCCCTAATTCTTGAGTATTAGTCTTGAGTTTTTGATTTCGAATATCAATTTGTGAAAGCCCTTTTAGGGCTTTTTCCTTATAGGCCGTATGTGTCGTAAAATTGACAGTACGTATCTAACCCAAAAAATCTAGTGGTCTACTAAAGGACTTTTGGTCAATCTGCCTATCTTGTTTCTGTAGTTGTTTCAATTCATGGAAGGCCACAAGCGTCTATCGCAGCTATTTTCCGGCAATCTGCCGGCTATATTCCTTTTGTTTCGATTAACAAAGCAATTAGTTAAATAATTATATAAACCATTGCTCGGAAAAATTTTAAGAAATTTTGAGCCTTATTCTTCATTCGGCTGGAAACTCGGTATTGGAACAAATCGCTATGTAACTAATAGCGTCAGTAGAGCTATAATTTTATGCCTGGATGTTTTATAGTTTCAAATTGTTTTATAGTTTTTTAGATGGCAAATTAAACATTAAATGAAAGCGTTGGTTTTTCTAATAGAGGACGCCAATCGATGGTTTCATAAAAATTCTTTTGTCTTTGCTCTTTGCATTGGTTTAAGTTAGTTTCAAATTTTTCTCTGAATTTTTATGCGAAGGATGAGCTGAATGAGTCTACAGCTCTTAAGTGTTCGACTCGTTTTTTAACTGAAGGACTGTTAGAATTTTGTGCCGCGCCCAGGCTTGCATGAGCCGGCGCCTTGTTGGGTATAATCATACGTATATATCAAACTTGCTCATAAGCCTTAGCTAGTTATCAATAAAACGAAAAACCAACCCTTGCTATCGGATATATTTGTATTTAACTGTTTTCCCCTGCATCTCAATTGGTAAATGGCAACAAAAAATTCTCATTGTAGCAATTTTTTTGAAACTGTTCCAATATTTGTTTCTGAATGTAAATCAAATTTTTTACATCAAAAACTTGATAAAAAGTATAACCAGTTGCGACTGTTTAAACAAATTTACATTCACAAAGAAACATTTCACTGTTATCATCATAGAGCTAATTTTTTGGTTGGTAACCGGCTTCAATTTAAAACAAATAACTCCAAATATCAGCAAGATTTCTCTTTTGTTCAGTTCTATTTCTAACGGCCTGCATTTTTAAAGATTATTTTGTCTTCAGACAAGTAAAGAGGCGTGTTCGATTATCTGTCCAAAATCATCTCATATGAGAATTCGAAGTCTCTTTTGACTGAAATATAAAATGCCGTCTCTTTTTCAGACGTTTTTGGTGATGGATCGCGAGCAGCTTCGAAAGCAACTCGATGGCTGTAAAAAGAGCTTTGTCGAGGCAAAATATTCCGATGGTCACAAATCACTCCAGAAACTGCTAAAAGATTGTGGCGACTCTAGATTAGCATCGGCTGGAAAATTGCGACTGACTTCTTTGATATTAGAATTACACAAAAATAAATTCTACGGCTTGGAAAACTTTTCACAACTTGTGAACAGCGTCGAAAAATCAGTAAAAAATGGAACTTCGTTGTCTTTGTTAGGTGTCGATATTTACGATGAAAGTTCAATCGTGTTCGTTTACAACTGTTGTTTGTTCCTGTTTTACACTCAACAGTATGAAATAACAAAACTGTTGATGTCGTCTGTTCTTGCGAAATCCTCAGAGAGCGATATTAAACCCGAAGAAGTCAGCTCAAATTGGGGTAAAATTATGGACCATGCAAAATGGGATCAGGCTATGAAATTCAATTTGTCCCTGATTTGGTGCGAAATTAGTATAAAATTATGGGAATCAAATATGAGTACCTCAATGGAAAAGGAGACAGGACAAGTTATAAATTGGCTAGAATCGAAACTAATGACGGAGAAAACAAATCCAAATTCAAAAGATGCCAAAAATTATTTGGAACGGTGGCAAAATCGATTAAGCATTTTGAAAAACAATGTTTTGTTGACTGAAAATAACTTGAAAAACTGCAAGAAAGAAATGAGATCGTTGCCAACTCCGACAGGTTCGAATGCTAGCCAGGCAGTTCCAGCAATTTTTATCAGAGCCAAGTTCGAATATTTGAGGAAACATTATATTAAAAGCATGAAGTTACTAAATTTTCAACACTACAAAAGTCATTCTGAAACTGGAGAAAGTATTCCTATGATGTATTATAACAACTTAGCTTGCATTCATTACCAAAATGGCAAAAATGCGCTTGGAGTTTTTTACGCTCGCAAAGCATTTGCAGAATTGGAAAAAATCGAACAGCAAGCGTCGAAAGGGGGAAAGAAAATAACGGCGAGTAGTAATAATGGCACTGGAACCATTGCTAGTACAAGTCAACTTCATACAGTGTCAGCAATGAGAACCTATGAGCTCCATTTCAACATGGGAGTTCACTTACTAGCTGCTAAAATGCCCGAAAAGGCGTTCGAGGAGTTTTTCAACGCCGTTCAGTTCTATTATGACAACCCGAAACTGTGGTTGAAGTTGTCAGAATGTTGCGTGGCGCTGAACGTTAGCAAAGCTCGGCCAATCTGGACTTGCGCAGCGAACGGGGAAAATGATTCGGACAGAACGGAGCGAGAATCGGTTGTGTTGACAAGTTTGGGTTCGGGGCCGAACCATAAGTTGCTCGTGAGGTTTCCCGGAATGGAAGGTTCTGCCGGTGGGAATGAAGAAGACGTCCAATCGGCAGCTTTTCCTGCAGCTTCGTTGGGTTTTGGGGCCCTGTGTGTTGAGAACACGCTGTTGCTAGCGGTAAGTTATCGTAATAATTTTGTTTCCCTCGTTTTCAGACTTATTGATTCGCAAGTTAAAGTAATTCATGACAATGTTAGCAATTTGCTAATTGCTCTCTAACAAAGTACAGGAATTATCTGGGACTGTATTTTTGGACTCTAAAATTTGTTCGGGTTTTGTAAAGGTTTTTCTTAAGATGGAGCACCACTGTTGACGACTTGAACTTGTATTAAAATGCGCACTTGTAAGTCTTAAAATGCCGAAAGTTTGCAGTGCAAGAATTTATAATGCCAGAAGTTTCTATATACATAGCCAAAAATTGACTATTCCGTCTCCAACTTGCTATTGGCGTTTTTAAAGCAAGGTTAGGTTACCTGCGGAATTCAATTCGAAATTCTGGCTCAACATCTCGGCCTCCATTGTTGTAAGTTGTTGAATATTATACTGAAATAAAATTTATTTTAAAATGCGTCACCGTACACCCGTGGATCATGAAATATCGTTTTTGTATCATTTTGGTGCTTTTTCAGAATAAACAAAAAACGTCTCAGAATTTGGCTAAAACGAACGAAGTGATTATTCAAGCTTTAACTATTGGTGCATACATCAACTTGTGTCTCGGTGATTATCTCAAATCTATCAACTACTGCGATCGAGCAACGGCTTTAATCGGACAGACTCAAAAAGAACAACAGCAAACTGATCACCATTTAATGCATATACTGCTATTGTACAAATCGGAGGCTATGGTCAACATGAATCAAGTCAACAACGCTGTAGAGATGTTAACTCTCCAATCGAACCAAAACGTGTTTATGATCAAGAAAAAGTCAACAGAAAACGACATTTCGGAGAAAGAAAGCTACGCGAGTATTGACAAGTGGGTCGCTTACATGTTGACTATGGGTTCAATTTACGCAATGAAAGGGAACTATGATGAATGTAAGAAACTGATTCAAATGGTCGCCGTGAATTTGACGTCACTTCAGAAACCGTTGCCTACTGAGTGTTATATGCTGGCTGCATACATAGAACTTTGCTACAATAATCACGCTCTAGCTGTGGAAATAATTAAGCGCAAACAAATTCCAAGTTATGATAACTTACCTTATAATAATAATAAATCAAGCACTACGTTTGTTGGTGCAACAGCAACTTAGAAATTTAGTTTTTGTTTACTCTATTTTTAAACTCAAACCTAGAAAATGGAGAGATTTATGCGGCTATCGTGCCAAAGAAAAATTTGCTACAGCCTGATCAGTAATGGCCGCTGGGGTAGTGCTACCTGAAAATTTGGACCCAAAACAGTGACCAGCAAGGGCAATGTTGCTCGAAAGGGTAAGAAATGTGATAACAATGAGAGCACCTGAAAACAAATGGGCTGTGGTCAAATGGTGCTTTCAGCTTGAATGAATTCTATTGAAGCGCCGTTGCGAAAGTAGTCACAAAACCCACCGAAATTTTAATATTAACGAACTGCAAAGAAGAGTTTACGGTCAGCTAATGTACATTTAGAAGGTCTTGAGACAATTCGAGACACTTTGTGGTATAAGATATAATCCAAAAATGTCAACTTTTTATGAGATGAACTCACAGAAAGCGGTTTGCTTTCAGTTGCTTTTTAATTGGGCACGAACAAAATTAGAAGCAAGTACTGTACTCAGAAATAGTACTGTATTACATTTTGCAGAATGGCTTGAGCATACATCGGTGACTTGAGTTGAACTTCTCAATTTTTGACTTCAAATCTTAATAGTGCTCTCAATTAGCTCCTAAGAACATGTAATTTAAAAGCCCCTAGCGTTCCAGGAAACAGTATCGAAAAACTAACGTTTGTGAATATGCAACTAAACTTAAATAATTGATTAGCTGATTCGTCTAGCAAAGCTATTAGTTTTCGTCTAGCAAAGCCGCTGGACTTTGATTAAATTACGCCACTGTTAAAATTTTTGTGGAGAATTTCAATTTTAATAGCCAAAACAGCTATTATTTCTCCATTCGCTTAACAAGGGTAGAAAATTTCACGCGCTAGAGATAGCAAAAGCAAAGCTTTCTTTTTAGACGAAAAAAGGGACATCTAATTTTCCTGTTAAATTATGAAGTTTAATATAAATCAGTTTTCAAATTTTCATAAGTTTTTTGAAGGTTAATAACAAGGAAAAAACGCTGGAAATATTGTATTTCTTACAATGTATTCTTTCCTGGGTAAGATGATGTATACCAAAATGGTAAACTTCTTAGGGTTACTTTTGCCGCATCAAAGAACTCACTAAAACGTACAAATTGACTTTCATTTTTCTGATCTTAAATTGAAAGGGTGGAGATGCAATTTACCTACATTTATTTTTTTTCTAATATAGTCAAATAATATTTCTTAAGAACAAAAAATCATGAAAACGAAATAGTAATAAATTTTAAAAGTAAGGAATCATATGTTGGAACTTATACGATTGGTGAAGTTTAAAAAATAAACATGCTTTGAAAAAATGAGTCCTAATATTAATTTATAATCTTTCGTGGTCTTAATATCCTAAGGCAGACGCGATGTAGGCTCCTTTTTTGCCTTAAGGTATAAACAGCTAGGGCTACTTATTTCTGCGCGCGAAGTAGGCTTACCTATATCTCTCAGACTAACCGACTCTGTGAAACATTGAAGATAAACTTCTGTTATTACGGTGCTAATAAAGTACAGCACCGGAGTCAAGAGTATACACATGGTGTATCTGACTAATAGACTGAATACAGTTAGTGGAGTTCTCTCTATATAAAAGAGAACAGTGTCTTCTCAGTCTCTGATTGGATGGAGTTGTACATCCAGTATTTCTACTGCTAAATCCATCCGGGGTTAAGAGTTTCAAATCCGGATTTGTGAGCTGTAGCTGAAATACGTTGGATGTGTCATCCACGTTGAAAAGTGGGGTGAAGAGTTGTGTCCTGTCTGAAGTGGGGTTGTGACTCGTGCCGTCGTCTGAAGTCCTTGTCAGTGAAGTAGTAACTAGTGTCGTCAGTAAGGGGTTCGTCTTGATTGTAGAACCAGTGAGGGGTACCAGTTACAGAGTGTGCTGGCTAGTAACGTCAGTTCTGTTTAGAATAACCAACTGCTCTCACTGTCATATAGTGAGAATTTGCTCCCAGTTGGAGGATCGCTTGTAGTCCGTAGTCTCTGTCTGGTTTGTACAATGAGATTTCTGTTTATCTCCACCTGGTACAAGGTTTGAACCAGTCGGATTTACCAGCTTACCTTCTGGTGGAAATCCATCATTTAGCTACTGTGTGAGCTACTTTTCCTATCAAATTCATTAGTCAAATTTAATGCCTTTTTTACTAAGACCCTACCGGGAGGAAGAAGAAAAGAACTGATGCTAATCTTCAATTGTGTGAAAGAAGAAAGGAATACAGACTATAAAAATTATCATTAGAAAAAAAATATGTGAAAAATTGCATAGAGAGTGAGTTTTGAGAGGATGGTGAGTCTTTGAGTTCTGTGGGACTGTGAGACCAAAGTGTTATTTAGGACTGTGGCCTACGTCCGATATTCGAACTCGAAGTCCGGAGCTCAATTGTCTGGGTCTCGGAAAAATTCCAAGAATTATCGATCACGTGAGAGACAAGCAGCAAGGGCACGAGGGTAGAGGTCGATGTTGCAGTGCGGCTGCAACGCAAGATGATTGAAGATCTGTGTTTCTTCTTGTGAGGGCTGTCTGTTGTCTAACGTGTCCACCATCCAGTCCCTGTAGACGAGGCTGAAAGTGTGTCCATGCATACACTTCGTGGCTTCTCCCTCTACGCATTGTAGATACTCGATTGGGACGAGGATCAGACGATTAGTCTTCGCCTATAAGGGTGAAAATAAGAAGCAATTCTTTATGGGGTCGAAATTGCGAAGAGTGCCTTCACAATAATTAGGTTGAATTATATAGCTATAATTCATGTAATAGGGTGAGGTTACTTAGTGTTCCCGTACTGAAGACGCTAATTTATATGAATGAGTGGATTTGTCCTTTGAAAATGGTGTTGTACAAATAGGTAAGTGTGTACCGTGTGAGGCATCTTCACTCTGTTGAGCTTATGCGTTTGGTTATTCACTTCCATCTGTGTGGGATGTAAAAAACCAAAATGGAGGTAGAAGGGATCGTACTTCTGATAAATACGATAGGGGCGGTCTCGCGAGTGAAGAATGTGTTGAAGTAATCGTTCTGGCGGTCCGCAAGAGGGAAGAAGTATTTCGATTGGTGCCAGAAACGTTCTCTGAAACGATGGTTAATAGGGAATTGGAGACACTCTAGTGGAAGGTCTTTATCTCGTCCCTCTTGAAGATTTTCGTTCTCTAATTGTCCATTTACATTGAAAGAGTGAAATCACGTTCGAACTTTTGAGTGTGGCGAATGTGTGTTGCTGTCCTGTGATAACATATCCTACGAGTGGAAGTTTTCGTGTTAAAAGGATAAAAGCCGTTTGTTTAAAATCGCGGTCTAAATCAAAGTTTTTTTGTAAATAGATAGACTCGTGTGGTCCATTTCTAATAAGACTTGGCTAACCATATAGTCGAGTTGTGCATCAATTTGTACATTTGGGTTTACAGCACCAAACCAATTTTGTTTTCTGAAAAGTTCGTACTCTTCAGATTTACGATAAACGGGTGATTCTTGCGGATTAACATATCCATTTCGTATATTGGCTTTGGTGTATGGCGTGATGGGAGGTGCGCTTGCACGAATTGTTACCTGTGCATCTTTAATTTCGGCTGATGCTTTACCCATTATAAAGTTAAAGCCTTCATTGTAGTGAATAAAAATGTCTTGGTATTTTGTGGCATAATATGGGCGATCTTCATTACATTTGTGTAAAGAATTTGTGAGAACCTCAAAACGAGAAAGTGCGGATTCATCATAAAAGTGCTTCTGAAAACGACTAAAGTACATGTGTGCATTATGTTTGTGACCGCAATTAGTTTCATTATTTTCGAGTGTTTCAATAAAATAACGTTTTTGGAATTTAATCATTCGTGCATATGATCTTCCAACATCAAATATACGGCAGTGGTTTTCAGGTTTCCAAATAACTGTGGCTTTAATAGCATGATTTGGAGGACAGTAGCCACGTTCAAGATCTCTTAATACGAATTTTCCCGTAGTAAATGCTTTCTGACTTTACGTCAAAACTAAGTGTGATGTCTGTTAATTGAAGTGACCATACCAGTGTGCGTGGATGACATGATTCGTGTTCTGGGTTTTTGCCTGGACAATTATCCCAGGGGTTATTGGTAGCATTAGGAAACCATTCATGGTCCCTAGGATTATAGACCATGCTTCCGTGTTGGAATCCAAAGGGTCGATAGCGATCGAGTTGGAAGGGGCCTTGTTTGGCTTCTATATTCGCTTGCCAGAGTGGGTCATCGAGTACGTCAAATTGTATTATCTGTTGTTGGTAGAGGTGTTTACTTATGAGACCAACGCGTGCTCGTTCTCTACGAGCTTCGATTTCTGTGGGAAAGAAAGGTCTTTCCAATTGTTAACATACCAATTATCGTGATCAAACCTGAAGCCTCTTTTAAGTGCGATATTGTGACGAAAGATTTCTTTGTCGCTAAGTTAAGCGTTTATGGCATAGGCTCTTACTTGAAGTGTTCGAATTTTTAAAAAATATTTGCACTTGGGCGGGGAGTATTTGAAAATCTGCTGCTTTGATTTTACAATCGCCAATTTTATTGAGCTTATAATACTGCATATTTGTGTTATGCTATGGCGAACAATCATAATGTGTGACTACAAGGTCTTGTACAAGGATGTGAAATCAATAACTTAAGCAATAAATAAATTAAATTTTTAAGGGACATGTGTAAGAGAGTCCAGAATGTGGATTGTAGAAAACAAAATATCCGGCTGTGTTCTTTGTGTATCTATGAAATTTCAAATTTAGTTAATTTCTCGGCAGATAAAGGATGATGGATTTGTTTTTACTCTAAAAACAGGTGGTGATCTTCGAGTGTTTGAGTAGATCATGTGCTCTTTGTTTCTGTACTGGTGTAATTTTGTATGATTTAGAGAATCGTTGTTTAGCCCAGTTATGGAGTTGTTCGTTATTATGATCTCCGAAAAGGGCGGGAGGGGGAACAACAAATTTTGGGTCAAGTTTTAAGGGTAGAGTTGGATAAGTTCTAGTAGTATCTGGGTGTTTTCCGATACAGTGGTGAGAATGTTGATCGGGATCAAGAGTTGCTGAATTAGAACTGAGTGTTATTATAGGTGTAGTACCTTGGAAACTGAGTGGTAGTGAACTTTGAAAAGACGGTGATGAGTTGACTATGTTAAAAGAGTGGTTCCAATGCGCCTGTGAGAGCAAGCGTTCAATATTAGAGATTGGTCCTTGTGGTGGATTAAAGGGGTTACTCGCAATTTGTGATGGAGTGGGTGAAGAAAATTGAGAGCTGAGTGTGATATAGTATTGTCGGAAATTAAGCTGATATCTTGTGGTGTATCACTAATATTCGAGACAGTATGAATTGGCTGTGGCAATTCAGAGCTATGAGTTTTATGTGTTCGCAAAATTTAAAGGTTGAGCGGAAAATTGTGCAGTGTTTGTATAGTTAATTAATTCAGGTTGTGGTGCTCGAGGTGGAACGGGTATAATAGTTGGCGGTTGGAGTGTTGTGTTAGATAGGAAGCCGGAATATGGTAGCAGAGTTTGTGTGTTTATGTGGTGGGGTTGTTGTTGTTGTTGTTGTGCTTGCGTTTGTTGTATTTGCAAAAGACTTTGATGGGGGGATATGAGATTACCGATTGTGGGGTAAAGTGGGGGGGGGGAAGTGTCCAGTAGGACGAAGTCTATCTGTAGATTTGGCAGTAGTAATGACTGATTATGGGTGTTGCTCGGTTTCTTTTGGTTGTGGTTTTTTATAAAAGAGTTTAAATGATGACTTTTTGGGTGTTGACTGCTTAGTTGCTGCGCTGTATGAGCAACTGGGCGATTCTAGGAGACGGGGGGAGCACATGGGTTAGTGTTTGATTGTTGACTAGAGGACGCCATTGTGATGATAATCTTTGGCCCAGAGTGAGGGAATTATCGCAATAATAAATTTTATAGTCAGTAGAGATGAGAATAACAATTATTAAAGAGATTTAAAGTGGGTACACTCACTCGGATTGCGGCGCAGGGTAATTCTGGTAGGATGACATTATGGAGAAAGATGAGATCTAAAAAATCAGCAAAAAAAGTTAACAATTCAGTAATCGTATAGTCTTTTCGTTCAAATGAAGATAATGTGTAGGTATATGGTTTCACTTTCTTTGTGATTTGTTATTTTGCGATTTGTTGGTATTGTTCATCCAACCTAAGAAGTTCTTTAACATATCTTTTATCGTACGAGGCTGGGATAGCGTCACGATTAATAGTGCATACAAAGTCTGTATAGAGGAGTTCGGGTAATTTAGGTGTTGTTTTTGGTGGAAACATTGGATGATAGAAAAAAGCAATATGTTCGTTATTCAAGTCTCTAAGGTAGAAAACCCATTCACAGCAAGTATGTGAATATAAGATACGATTGAGATTGTAGAAAATATCTTGAAAGCGGATTATTTAGGTTTAAAATTCTGAATGTAGCCGAAGGTATCGGCGTATGGTGTTCTCTTAAATAGTACTTCCAGTCTGTGCTGCGAAGTAATTTGCATACCTGTTTACTATAGAACATGGAGTTTGCTTTCAGTACTGTGAGACTGAAAGTGTAGAGTTGAGACAGATTTGTGTTTCTGTTAGTAGTGAGCTGGAGTGCTGCGTAGAGCGAAGTCTTTTAGATAGCGTCGAAGAAAGGGTAGTTAGAGAAGAACTGTTTTGTGCGATAGTTCTTAAGATTAGAAGAGAAGTGAAGATTAGAGTTGAGCGAGAGGCTTAGAAAGAAAAATTTTTCTTTCTAAAATAGTTTAAAGTTGAGAGAGAGGTTTAGAAATAAAATTTTCTAAGTTTAAAAAGACTGGAGTGAAGAAATGTATTAAGTATTGAAAGGTGAGAGCTGTTGAGAGAAGTTTGAATCAAAGAGAGAGAAGCAACTAGGTTGAGAGAGCGGTAGACTGAGAAGTGATTTTAGACGATATGATAAAGCCTGATCACGACTTTTTGTTCGCGGAAGAAAAAGTTGAATCATATCTTCGTAAATGAATGAGATTAAGGAAGTCTTCCCGGACCGAGCCGTGGGTCGGCTGTTAGTTTAATTTTTAGTTAGTTTCCTTTTTATCATTTTCGTGGGTAATGGCCTGTAATCCCCTTCCTTTCATTTCCTGATGGAGGGTTTTTTGTGGTTCTGCTAGGGTAGCAGGTGAAGAAATAGTTCGTGTGCTTTGTTTACTATATTAAAGAGCTTGATTACTTTTCCCAATGAAAGTAATTGTATTACGGGGGAGAAGGGTGAAAGGACTATCCGATTTATCCCTCTCGTATATGAGAACGAGGGAATTTTTTATTGGAATTCTATTTACTAGGTATTTAGTGTGTTATGCTGAATTTTACTCGGCTAACTAAAGCGAGAAGAGTGATTTCGTGTATTTTAAGAATGGTGGTGATATGTGCTTATACGTTCGTCGTTCTTGAAGCCGAAATCTTTGACTGTGGTATAAAGACTCTATAGTCTTTAATCGGTGGGCGTCGAGGACGAATATCTCTTGTAGTGTAGTTTTCCGAAGGGCTTTCGGATATGTCATACAAACTACAAGGTGGTGGGGGAAGGGTCATTTGTAGATGGTATGTCTGGGTTGTCTAGACTGAACGAGACAGATTTCGACTTAGTGATAGTTGGTTTTTTAGGATGGAGTCTTAATAATGAATTATCCAAGAAATAATTCTCCATTTGTTCTTGAACGAAAAGTTCATTCGCATAATAATATGGTACAATGTTACTTCGGTGACGGGTGATTTTGTTTACCTGAGAAATCTTCTAGTTTATAAATAACCAATGTGGGAATGTCAATTATTTTATAAAGTCCAATTTTTGCAACTAAAACATAAGTATTAATCTTGAGTGGTCGAGCCGTTCCGAAACGGCGATTTATGAATGTACGTAAATGCTTGTTTTGGTTTAAATAATTGTGAACTTCGTTATAAACTTCTGAGTGTATCTTTTCACGATTGAGAAAGCAATGTGCAAAGTTTCCGTTCTGTAATTTTTAATTTGCGGGTTATGACCGAGATGATCAGTATGTGATGCTTGGGTAAGGAATTACAGTGTGAATTTAGTGAAGGTTTACAATTTCCAAAGCTATCTGTAGTGGAAGATAGGTTAAACATTATGGGTCGTTTTGGTTTTTGTCCATATACCAGTTCATATGGTGATAGATTCATAATGGTTCTGACTTGTGAATTGAATGCAAAAGGAAATACTTTTACTTTCTGTGACCATGTGTCGTATTGTGCGTCTAAAATTGTGCAAAGGAATGTGTTTAATTGGCGATTACTATATTCTACAAATCCATTTGATCAAGGTGCGTATGGCGTTCGCGGTTTAAATTGTACGTAATATATACGACAGAAATGTGTAAATTCTCCGCTAATGTATTCATTTCCATTATCTGTTACCAAAATATCTGGTATTCCGAATTTGACGAGCCAATGGTCAAACAACACTGTGAGTGCGTGAGTGGCATCATTTGTGGTTGAAGGCTGGAGTACAACATGGTGTGTAAATGCGTCTACAATAACATAGACGTAAGAGTTCCCATTCCCATCAGAAGACGGTGAGATTGGACCTTTTGTATCCATTGAGATACGATGATTGAAGTATGGTGAAACTTCTAAAAATGGCTGTTGTCGAACCATGAGGAGGTTTGGCATGGATTTGATCGTTTGGCAATTTAAGCAATCTTGTGTAAGTATTGCCATCCATGTTTGAATATTTGGGAAAAAGTAGTTTTCTGTGATTGTAGCGTGTGTTTTTTCAGGACCAGGGTGACCTGAAAGATCGTGAGAATATGCAACATGAAATATTACCAAAAGAAGAGAAATTGGTAGACAAATTTTTGGTGGGTTTGTTTCTTGTATGTGGTACAAGAGATGATTCGTTTCATTTATGCTTAAATGTTGGAAACGTCGATAATAGTGTAGCAATCCTTTGTTTGCGCGGATAGCTAACGAAGGAATGGAGGGGTGATTTTTGTATCGTTTCCAGAGGAGAAGTTGTCTAATAACTGGATCTTGTTGTTGTGCTTCATAAAGAAGTGTGCCATTTAGTTCCGTTTGTACACTATAGAAATAATTGTAAAGTTCTGGAGATTTTGGTATAAACTCGTCCATTGCTGGGAGTGAGAATTTAATGGTGTTTAATAATTCGGAAAAATTTGCATCTTGAGTAGATTGAATAAAATGTTCTGTTATATTTTCTTTTATTGTGACATCCATATGTTGTATAATGGGATAAGTTTTTAATAATAAGTGATTGTGTCTAAATTGTTGTATTTTCTTTGAATATCTGTTCTATAGGTTGAGCTTTAGCCTGAAATTCATTATACGAGACAGGAAGATAGATATCATTTTCTAGATGTACTTTGAAATAGTTGTCTTTGATCTGTAGGTAAATTGGAAAGTATGCTGATTCTAGTATTTTCTGTAGATACTGTGTTAATATATTCTTTTGATACAGCATAGTGACACTCTATAATTTGGGTATTTTGATTGTGTGTCATAAAGATTTTAATGGAATCTGGAATCTCAACTGTTCTAAGACGGTGTTCGTCTTGTCTTGTTGTCGTTAGCGAACGACTCAATAAATCTGGAAGTGAAAGGTTTTTCCTTCCGTCCAAACTTTGTGTAAGTTAGGAAATTTCATTATTAGCTGAAATTTATAAGCTGTGGTTGGGTTTATTCTTTTGTGAGAACAAATAATGAATTGGTTTGTGATCAGTGTACAGAATAATAGGGTGTTTGGATCCTTGAATAAGGAATTCATATTCTGAGAGTGCATAGATTATCGCTGAGCTTTCGCGAAGAGTGGTTGAGAGTCTATGTTCTGTGGTAGAAAATAAACGGGAGTTTGCTGACACTACTTCCATTTTCCAAATTGATTTTTTTGGAGGAGGGCAGCTCCAATGCCATAGTTAGAGGCATCGCAGATAATATAAAATGTGTCTACTTTTAAAAGAGTTAGGAATTGCGAGACGAAGTGTTCCGTCTGTAAGTTCTTTTTTCACTCTGTCAAACGTTTGTTGTAACTCTGGAGTCCATTTAAAATAGGTTTTATCACAGAGTTGGAGATAGAAAGGTCTCAGGATAACTTCTAGGTTATAAATATATTTTGGAATGTGAGAAATCCAACACAGTTTTGGATCTCTTTCTTGTTTTTTGGTAGTTGCTTGTAATTTTAAAAATCCGTCAATTTTTGATTTTAGTGGGTGTATGTAATTATTTTGTATTTGATGTCCTAAAAATTTTAACGGAGTTTAGAAAAAAGAATGATTTATCTGGAGCGGCTTTAAGATTTTTGTGTTTAAGTATAGTGTTTGTATTGATCAAGTCTTTGCAACATTGTGTCTGTTGAAGTATCTTGGATGAAAGCATCATCGAGGTATGTGATAATTTCGTTCTTCCGGATTAATGGTTTAAAGATGCTGATCATAAAGGATGAGAAAGCTGCGGGGCCAATTGAAATACCAAAAAATAAGCGTTTGAAGCAGTACTGTTGTCCTGCTATTACAAAATTTGTGTCTTTGTGATGATTTGTCAAGTGGCACTTGATTGTGTGCACTGTTCACGTCAGCTATAGAGAAAATTGGTCCTTTAATACGTGTTAGTATGATTTGAATTGGTTCTATGGGCCAGTTACATTTTGTTTCGTCAATCATTGTGTTTAATTGACGAGCATCTAAAACGATTTTTAGTGATTCTCCTTTTTTGAGGAAAATAACTGGGTTGATGAAAGTATTTCCCGTGGTGAGGGAATCTGTGTTTGCAGGTGCTATAATACAAAAATGTGTTAATATATTGAGTAAATGTTGTACTCGGTCTTGTAATTGTAGTGGAATACGAGTAGCTCTCTGTTTTTTAAACAGCGCTGTTGCTTTTAAGGGGAGATTTCTACTTTAATTTTTCCGACATCGAATTTAGATGTTGCGTAGCATTGCTTAAATCGTGTAAGAAGTTGTACTGACCCTTCAACTTGTGTTTTTGTTAATTTTGTATATTCGAAATTGAACATAGTGAGAAATTATTGATCTAATTCTGTAAATTTTGAGAAATCAAGTGGTATATGGAACTTTTTTGTTGTGATTTGTATACGTGTTCTTGTTGTTTAGTGAGGTTTAAACTATAAAGTTTTTTGAGAGTTTCCGATGTACCTTCTGTAAGGTAATTTGAGGCATAAGCATCCATGAATTCTGTGAGTTCATTAATGCGTTATTTTGTTGTTTGAAAATCATCAAGTGAGACGTCTTGTTGTGCATATTCATTTATTCCTTTTATAAGAGTGAAAGGGTGATTTAAGTGATTTTGGATTTAAATTTTGATAATTGATTGATTAGGATATTCAAGATTATTAATATCCATTATAGAGAAGAACATATTTTTCCGAAGTGGTATAAATGAAAAATCAGATGCATAAAGAATAGTACCGTTGGCATAGTTATTTTTACATTTGGATGCGGTCAAAGAAAAAGTTAAGATTCTATGTTTGAAAGATTTAAAATACAGTGAGCGATCACTAATGACTGGAAATAAACGTGAAAAATATGGGGTTGGTTTTATTGAAGAGTCGTTAAATTTTAGTGATTTAATATCGTCATTGTTCTTGATCTCAAGTGTGTGAGATGAGCATTTTTATTGAATCAACATATTTTTCTAGGAAAGGAGTTCCTAGAATATTAAATTTTTTGTTAGATACATGGAAAGTGAGTATAAAAGAGGTAATGTTATTCTTTTTTATTAACAGAGGTATTAGAAGTGGTTATATATTAGAGGTATTGTTATTGTTACAGAGTTCTATTCTCTGATACATCTAGATATGGAGTAAGTTTTACTGTACCGTTCGATTGTAACCGAGAATTATTTGCTGCTGAGAGGAAAAATTTTGATGCTTCCAGCTGTAGTTTGTGATATTCCTTAATTTCATTCCGAGTGTCATTATTTAATACGTTAAATGTTGCACCGGAATCTAGGAGAAAGTCGACTTCAAGATGTGGTGGAGAAATTGTTTTTGTGTGATCGATTGTTTGTTGTGTATAAATTGTTAGTGGTAGTACCCAGATATTCCTTTTACATAATGTAGAAAGAATGTACTCTTCTGTGAGATTATTACATTTCTCTTGGCAATTAAAATATTCATCTTGGTTGTCTTGATTTAGTTCTAAAAGTAAATCATTAAATTGCTGTTCGACGAGTGTTTCCTCAGAGACAGTCTGTGTGTCTGTATTTTCAGTGTTAGACACTGTGCTGTCTGTTTGTTCTTGGTCTAGAAGCGAGTTAATATAGTTTCTGACGTTACGAAGTCAATTACGTGAGAATGGTTGTCGTGAACGATTTCCATCTCTATTATAATGAGGTGATTGTGGTCTAGAGTTATAATGAGAGTTGTTCTGAGAGTCTGATCGTCTTGGGTACGGTGAACCACTTCTACTCGGTGGTTTAAACTTACTATTACCGTAATAAGCTTTTGAATTAGATTGTGAAAACTTATTTGGGCTTCTATGCCTTGAATTATTACGGTGTTCTCTACTGTTATTTCTAGAACGATGTGAAAACGGCAGTGGTTTACCGGTCATGTTTGTTGATGTGACTTGTTTGTTTGGAAGATTTTGGTTACCTTTCATTGCTTGATTAAAAGTTTGTTTTTGAAAATTAGGTTTGTCGAGTGGTTTTATATATCTCTTATCAGGGCATGTAGAAATGCTGTGTCCTGAGCGTGAACACTTTTTACAAAAATTTAGGAAAAGTGGTTTTCCTTTAAAATTCGGATCTTTTGAGTACTTGTGTCGTAATACAGTGATCCCATATGCAATATCCTGGTCCATTACATGCATATCCTCGACTGTGAGATGATCAATATCAAAGGAAAGGTTATTAATTGAGGAGGAAAGAGTAGAATTTGTGTTTAATTTATGTCTATCTATGTGTGTTCTTGTGATATCTTCTTGGTGTATTTTCTTGTTGTTAACTTATGCTTTTCAAGTCATCTGCTCAATTCTAAGTGCTGTTTTCATTTGTTCACCAGAGGCACGTGTTATGCTCTCTAATAATAGTTTCGCTTGAGTTTGCGATTGTTGGTTATCAAATGTTTTTGAAAATCGCGGCAAAACGCTTGCCAAATCTTTTTTATCTCGAGTGGAAGGTGCGAGTACCATTGTTGTGCTTGTCCGATACAGGTGATGGTTTGTCTGGACGCCGCCTGTAGATGATAAGGAGTTGGAGCGTTTGGATTTGGTGAGAATTTTGTGAATTAAGTTGTCTAACAACATTTACTTATTGTTGTGGAGTTATCTGGATATTCTGGTTATTAGCCAGTGTCGGTTGTGTGGAGTTATTTAAAATAATAGGTTCAGTGTTAAAATGGACAGAGTTCTGTCTGTGTAAACGTGGTAAAGGTGTTTTAGCTTGGAGTAATGCAGGGAGGATTGTGCTCAACCGATCTGAATTTTGAGTCAATTCATTCGAGTTTATAGGTTGTCTATTTTGAGTATTCTGATATGTGTGTTATTAGTAGTATCATTAGTAACATTATTTTTATTATTATATTTATTGTTTTGATCATTACCTTCGAAGTCGATTAGTATGTTAACCGTATGTGATGAAAAGGCGTTCAATATTCTAATAATGTTCGAGTTAAAATCTGTTTCTGTAGTTTCGTTGATACGAGAGTTTGTTGAGAATGAATTTTAGTATCCATATTTTCTATTGGTGATGCTTACAGAGAAGTATTTGTGTTCTCTGGAACATTTGTACAAGTAAATGGTTGTATTTCCGCTTTATGGTTTTTAATTTCTATATTATGGTGATTGATGGATAATTTTTGAATAGTTTCGGATGGTATCTCTGGAATGCTTATTAATTTCTGTGGAAACCAATCTGGGTCGTAATAATAATGGAGTGTCTCAGTTAGTTTAGGTATTATTTGTGAAAATGTGTTTGCTATCAGCTTTGTGGCTGGAAAGATATGTCTCAACAAACTTTTCCAAAATCTGTATATACCAAGATAAAAGTGTAAAAAATTTCTTCATTGTTTAGGTCTGCATCTTTCACATAGCTTAAGTATATTTTAAGAAGGTGGGTGAAGCCTTCTACTTCCTGTCGAGCGATTTTGTATACGCTCTCTCTCCGTGATTGTGACGCATTAACGTTAAGGGTGGGTGCAAGACGTTTAAGAAATTCAAAGGAAGATTTTCGAAACACACCTTCTCTGTCAGAAGGCTGTATCTCTGACCATACTCCGTGAAATAGTGTAGATAGTGGATTAAATAAAATTTCGTATATTAGAGAGGTATATGTAATTGTTAGCTGGTCACAAATGAAAAGAACCGAAACCTTTGTGAGTTGAGCTCCATGAATTTTAGCCAAATATGAAAGAAAAGCAGTTCGTGAAACTTGTTAATCTTTTTCCTGGAAAAGAGAGGAGAGGCAGTTGCTCCGCTGCAAAGTTGTTGTATTTGAGTTGTTTTGCTGTGTTTTAGAGTATGTTTAATTCATCTTGGTGTTGATAGTGTTTAGAGAGAGAGAGAGAGAGCTTAGGCTTCTGTGGGTCTTTCCACATGGGCTTGCACCCTTCATATAACGACTGAGCTGAGCTTCTGCACCGGGTTACAATGTCCACAGCTGCAGTTGAAAGCCCAGGAACATAAGTTGACTTCCGAATAACTTTTGAAGAAGTAGTTCCAGTATATTTTTGTTAAATATTTCTTATCAATTTGATCGAGATCGACGTTCACTACTTTTCGTATTATATTTAGTAAATAACTGGTTCTTTTCCAGAAGTTTTCATCAGCCTTCCTTGTTCTTGTTTTATTAATTGTTATTAGCTCGTTTTGACGTGTGCTTAACAACCCTTCATTATTGTTTGTTTTAATGGGTATTTTTATATTGTAAGTTCCTTTAAGCAGTGAGATGAGCATTAATAGATCATGCAATTCAAAGTAATATGACAATGGCAGCAACTTCAGTGTGGTCAGTCTTTGCTTGTAACTATTTTCCCAGTTACTGATTATCCACGACGTTGCTTTTCTTTGAATGCGCTCGATGTCTTTGCTTTCGGTCTTATTCGCGAACCATGCTTGTGAGGCATAACTTATGACTGGTGTAACGTAGCCGACATATGCATTGAGTTTTGTTGTTTGCGATGCAAGGTTTGATATGTTTCGTTTAAGGAAATAAAACGCTTTCCAGGCTTTGCTGCAACGTTTCTTTATGTTCGCTTTCCATGATAACTTAGTAGCCATAATTATACCTAGATCTTTTTGCTCGCTTTTATTTGAGAAAGTTTTAGAGTTAAGTATAAAGGAGTGCCAGTTTTTTTCGTTTACTTTAATCGGCAGGATGTGACATTTGCTTTCATTGAGTTGCATTTTGTTGTTATGGCACCATTTTTCGATTTTTTCCAGGTCGCTTTGTATATTTGCTGGATTTGTTGATACAAGCTTGAAATCATCTGCGTATCCAAACGCAGAGCATTTTGATGTTTGTTGTGGAAGATCGTTTATATATATTATGAAAAGTAGGGGACCTAGGAGAGATCCTTGGGGGACACCACTGGTTACTGGTACAGTTTCAGATTCCGAGTCTTTTACTTTCACGTATTGTTTTCTATTTGATAGGTAACTGGCTACAATCTTTAAGAAATTTCCCCCTACACCCAGGTTCTCCACTTTGTTAATCAGAAGATCGTGAGGAACTGTATCGAACGCTTTTTTGAAGTCAACGTAAAGTACAAAAATTTCGTTGTCTTTTTCGTCGAATTCAGTATACAACAGGTCTAGGAAAAGCAACATCTGGGTTAATACTGATCTATGCATTCTAAATCCGTGTTGTGATTCTTCTAGCTTTGTCTTGACAATTTTATATAGTTCGTCGAAAATTAGTTTTTCTAATACTTTTGAGACGCTACATAAGAGACTAATAGGGCGGTATTGTTCAATAAGTGCCCAATTCTCATCCTTAAATATTGGTACAACTTCACTGATTTTCCAGTAGGATGGAAAAAAGCCTTTGTTCAAGGCAGTTTTGAAAATCAGAAAAAGGGATTTAGACAAGGCTGGCAGATTTTTTAGTACCGTGTTTCCTATCCTGTCTGGACCGCAGGCTTTGTTTGTTTGAAGTTTTGACAGGATTTCTTTGATCTTACTCTCGTCTATTTCAATTTTATTGTGCTGATGTTCATCGAAGGAGTTTTTCTTGATTTGATTGGTTTTAAGGAAAACTTTAGAAAAGAATTCACTGAAAAACGCACACTTTTTCTTATCTTCATTAGTTTGTGCATCCTTGTACTTCATTGTTTCCGGGTATCTACTACTTTTATGACTTGACTTGAGATATTTTTGAAGATCCGAAAAACGTCTACCTTGAAAGACTTTACTTTCGAATTCTGCTTGGTCCTCATTCAAGGAATTTCTTAATCGTTTTTCCATTTTCTTCAGTTTTATTAATCTCGCCAAGGTGGATTTCTTTGATGTTTTTCGTTTTAAGGTTGATATTATTTTAATAAGGTGGGACGAATCTTTGCTTACTCAAGGAGCTAAGTTTGATCTGTGGGTTGTTGTTTTTGGGACATTTTCGCTAAGAACTTTGTCTAGCCATTTGTACCATTGAATTACTAATTGATCTACGCTGCTGTAGCAGTAGAGATTAAATGGGTTTTTCTCTATGTATGAGTTCAGGTCTTTCCAGTCAACTTTGTTAAAAGCGTATTTTTTATGTTTCATGTCAATCGTTGTCGTTTTCTCAATTTGTAGGGTAGTTATAAAAGCGTCGTGGTCAGATTTAAAACTCTTATTGAATTCATTGTTCCTGGTCTTCGTGATGACAATGTTTGGGTTATTGGTTAGTAACACATCTAGCTGGTTTTGTGTTTTCTGATTTAGGACTTCCTGGAAATTGAGATGTGATAATTTTTCAAGAATTTGGATTTCATATTCATTTTGGGAGCTTAAGGTTTTCCAACAAGTGTGTTCGAAATTTATGTCTCCTGTTACGATTATTGATTCACAATTTTCTTCTTCAGCAAACATTTTCAGGTCTTTTATGAGGTTTATCATTTTTTCGACAGGCCATCTGTAATTACTTTGCTTAGGGGGGTTGTAAATGCAGCAAATTATCATTGAGAAATCTTTTGGGGTAACTTTGATAGCAACGTATTCGTCAAGATTATTATTACCCAGGATCAGCCTTTCATGCGGTAAGTTCTTGACAGCTATGAGAACCCCTCCATGCTGCGATTTATGATGGTCTGTGAGTCTATCTTTCCTGTGAATCGCATATTCTTTTAGGAAGAGGCTTTCATCAGGTACGTCATCAGTTAACCATGTTTCAGTTATGCATAGAATGTCCAATTCATTTTCAGTTTTTACGCAGTTAGAGAATGAATAGCGTCTTTTTATATCTAGTAGGCTTCTGGCATTGAAAGTTAGTATTTTCATTTGTGTTTGTAGTCATGGATTATTTACGTTTTCATTTTCTGTTTGATCAACATTTATGTCTACCCATTTCTTATCATTTTGTTGCTGTAACTTTAAATTTCGTATTCGTATTTCGTTTGATTTTGTGCCGCTTTCAAGCATTTGTCTTCTTTTTTGCAAAAGGTCATTTTCAACAGCCTGTTCTTCAGGGTTCAGTTCTTTACTTATAAAGATGGGCATTTTGTAGTTTTTCATTTTGCTGAGTGATAGCAGTATTAGGCGTTTAGCATAATCACTATCTATTTTGACTATGAGGGTTCGACTTTCACCTTCACTGAATTTTCCAACTCGTTTTAAGTCAGTGACATTGCATGTAATTTGCAGGTGCTTAGTGACCGCTTTGACTTGTTTTAGATCATGCTTGTATCGTTCACGACTGTTGTTTGATTTCAGTTCAGGAATGCCTCGGAATCTTATGCCTTCATAGTTTTCATGGTTTTTCGGGGTTTTTTGTTGGGGAAGTTTTATTGGTTTTGGCTTTGGTTCTGTTGGGGGGGTGATGTTTTTGGCTTTTCCCCGAGCTCTTGCTGGATTGAATTTAGTTGGGTATTGACTGCTAGGTTATTAACTTTTATTTCAGCCCTTAATTCCTCAACTTCTTGTAAGAGTTTTTCTGTTTCATTGTTTTTTCGAATATTTGTGATTTGGTCCAGCAAAGCATCTTTTTGTTTTAGGTCAACACAACTTTGGCATATTAAGAGAATGTTGTTTAGAATACCACTTATACACATAATAATTTCATTTGATAGACCAGTACATTTAGGGGTAAGATGCATGCATTCTCCGCATGCTACACATAGAAAAATGGCAGATTTTTTTTCAATGCTCGTTGAGCAACTTTTGCATCGGTTGTGTTTTGTTTTTTCTTTTTGCTCTTGACTCATTTTGTCGTTTATGTTGATTTACTTTAGTTTCAAAAATATTTCTATCGTTTTAAAAGATTGTTACGATCTTTATTAAATCGACGTTCGTGTCAAATTATAGTAGGAAACCGTGATCTCCGTGCGGGGATCTATGGTTTATTGAACTTGTTACTTTTGACCGTGATCTCCGTGAGGGGATCTATGGTTTTACTGGAATTACTTGATATACGAGGAGCTGCTGGAGGAAGGATAGAAAAGAGCCCGTGACCGCCGTACGGGGGTCTCTGGTACTCTAATCTAATCGAAAAAACTGCACCGACAACCGGTATCACGGGAACACTCGAAAACTTGTGGGTGCTTTTTAGCTGCTAGCTTGTTCGTATACAAAACCTTGTTTTTTAGTAACGATACTAATTGGCCTTTTCCTTTGTTGTTAAGATGGACGTTGTCGTTGTCTGAAATTTGAGCACTGGAGTAGATAGCGTCTGCTAAGCCCCGAAAACCCCAATCGTATTTTTCGGATAGCTGATGAAGTTTTCGATTAACTGCGCGATGGCGAAGCAGGTCGTGGTCCTCGTACTCGGATTAAATTTGTTCAATTTCGTGTTCTGGGGGAAAACGTGGTGGGATGCCAAAAACAAAAACGTTATCGGTAACTTCAAAAAGGGTATTTGCTAACTCACAGATACTGTCAACTACTTCCTGCACTGGAGTGTTGGAGAGCAAATATCCGTTGTACAAGTCGTTTCCACCAATGAATATTGCTATTTTCTCGTATTTTCCTTTTGGTGGTATGAAGTTTTGCACGTGTTTCACCCCTGCGCCAGGAAGGGACAGGATGTTGATTTCAGGGTAAATGAGTTGTCTGACCTGTGAGTCACCAATCAGCAGGCCTTTGTTGTTTGACGACTTGAAAGTGTGATATCTCATTTAAACATACACGCAGGTCACTAAAACCCTTCCATTGAAGGTCTTCCACACCTTGCGTTTGTAGACATTTAACATGAAACAATCTATTTAATAAGTTTATCACAACAATTAGGCGTTTGTTCGGTTAGGCGTTGTTTCGTGTGTTAGGCGTTTGCTTCGTGTGTTAGGCGTTTGTTCGGTTGTGTAAGATCAGCGAGTTGTAATTCGTCCGAATGTGTTGGGACCATAGAAGAAGGTTGATCAACGTGATGATCTTTTTTTAAATTTTTTCTGTGTTTAAATATTAATAGTGTGTTTTTTATGGTGTTTGTGTTCCCCTTTTTTCGAAATTTTAAGTAAACAAAAAGTAAAAAGCTGTGTAATCTAGTTCTAAGTTTTTTCCTCAAGAGAGAATAGTGTATTTTGAGTGAGTTCTTTTTACGGTTAGAGTTTGCAAACTCACTGGTCGCGCCAGTTAAGGCAGACCCGATGTGGGCTCCTTTCACAACCTTAAGGTATAAACAGCTAGGACTACTTAATTCTGCGCGCGAAGTAGGCTTACCTATATGTCTAAGACTAACCGACTCTGTAAAACACTGAAGATAAACTTCTATTATTACGGTGGTAATAAAGTACAGCACCGGAGTCAACAGTATACACATGGTGTATCTGACTAATAGACTGAATACAGTTAGTGGAGTTCTCTCTATATAAAAGAGAATAGTGTCTTTTCCGTCTCTGATTGGATGGAGGTGTACATCCAGTATTTCTACTGCTACAATCCATTTGTTTTTTCGGCCATTTGATTTGGCAACTATTGGGCTTTTCAACCTGTAGCAACAGCTTACGTACGAAGAAAAGTAAGCGTATGCAATTTTTATTGGAGCAAACCCCAAAAAGGTGACCAACTGTTTCCCGATCAGACTACTCAGTTTTCACAACTATTTTGCTGCTACCGATTGCTTGGAAACAGAAACAATTAAAAAGGCCCCGAAACAGCTCAGCAAATTGAATTATTGTCTAATTACCTCAGAAATACACCAATAAAAACACGTACTCAAGTAATATGTGTGTATAGGCTACTGCTTGTAGACTCATTGAGTTCTGAACTGCTGGAAAAAAGGCCCGAAGGTATTTTTGAGCAATTATAACAGCTAGTATTATTGAGCAGCTCCGTCAAAAGCAGTTGTAGCGTGTAGTGTTTATGGCCAGTTTTGATGGTTTTACTTGTATTTTGGGATACAAAAATCGACCCGAACTGAAAACTTCTTGCATCTTTCACTTGAGTTCCTAGTCCTATTAAGTTTAAATGCGCAAGTTTACATTTCGGGTTGGTTTATGTATCCCAAAATACAACACAGCGCTACAATCAAAACTGGTCATTGGTCATACACACTGAATTTTTTTTTACTCTAATTATTAGTTGGGCGAATGCAAAGTAAGCCGATAGGCAAGCAAGCCAACAGAAAAGCAAGCCGAAAGTTATGTAATAGTTATGTAATCTATCAGAAATAATACATTGTCAGCCGTTACAATCAATGCTGCGCGTAGTATTATAGTGCATAATGTATTCCAATGCACCAAAGAAACAAAAATGCGTCAATTCTTAGACATCTAGTGGGTACGGGCAGCAGACCGCTGTCCATGGCCATGCCTCTCATCCGCTGTGGGATGTAATCCGGAAATAGCGGGCCGGTTATCGCGGCGAAGCCGCGACGCGCGCGAAGCGCGCCCACCGGCCCGCCAGGGGCAACTTAAAATACGGGTATCCGAAAATTTTTCGACTTACTTGACCTCATTTTCAAAATTCGACTTGCTTGCCTATCGGCTTGCTTGACCGCCACCTATTAGTTGATTTATGAGTTAAACTTTACTTTTTATGAGTTAAAACCGGCAATGTAATACAATAAAAAAAATGAATGAAAAACAAATTTTCTGGACATGACCAATTGCTTGAGAAAAATGATAAGAATGGTATTCCAAATCGTAAATATTTTTAGATCAACGTAATAGATTCGTTTTTTGACCAAATGTGAGAATGCGAAAACAGAAAAATTTGGCAAGTAAGGAAAACTATAGTGGAGATATAAGAGGCCAGCAGAGTCAGATAAAACAATATAGGGATCTTTTCCGTTTGTGCCCCCCCCCCCCCCCAGTTCAGTGCGTGAATTTTATTTGCACCCCCAGGAGTACGTGAAATATTTTTACATAATGATTTTTGTGTAATAACACGTGCTCTGTAATTCGGTGGTGCAAAACTTACTGGGGGACACAATCGCAAAAGATCCCAATATAGAATGCTAAAAGTATATTTTGGATCTTTCCGTTTGTGCCCCCACCCCTCAGTATGTTTTGCACCCTCAGTTACAAAGCACCTGTCATTACTCAGTAAATAATTATGTAAAAAAAATGGCACGCGCCTCTGGGGGTTGCAAAAAAACGCCCCCACAAAGCTGGGGGGCACAAACGGAAAAGATCCGATATGTCAATAATTGGATATAGCAAAGAAAAATGAAGATTTGCTATATCTTGGTTTCAGTATCTTCAAAACAAAACTCATAATGCCAAATCTATGCTTGAATGCAGCTTCTAGCTCAAGAAATATCTAAGTCCTGACCTCAAAAGTCATGAACATGCCAAACATAAACAGAAAAGCTGAAATAAATACAAAAATCAATGCAAATTTGCATATTTTCAAGACAAATATGTCTTTGAAAACACTTTCTGTCTTGTCAAAATCTAGAGCAGAACAAGCAATATTGGAAGAACTCGGATTGAACAGAGGCAAAACAATTTGCTTAAAAATTTAAAACTAATATCCTCAAAACGACCCTCAAACTTCGAAAAACTCCGAGAATTAGAAAAACTTCCAGACAGAGTGAAAATTTTGTAATATCCACAATTTTTTAAAGTTGGCGTTACCAATTTATATACCTCAAGAAACAGACATGAAAATATTCCAGCTTACAGACCAGCGTCAGTTTAAGACCCATTTAAAAATTCATCTTTTTCGTTTCTGCCCCAGCCCAGTGGATGCATATTATTGACTACCCCGGGACGCACGCGCTAAACATTTGCATAATGATTTATTGCTCTAATATTGCTCTGTAGCTTGACTGCAAAAAATGAGGGCAGGAAAAAAATTAAAAGAATCTCCAGAATTGATCAAAAACGGGAAAAATTGCACGATTTTGGATTAAAAATTAAGAAAGGACCTTTGCAGCTTGAATTTAAGCCTTCCAAATTATTTATCACACTTTGTGCTTGAAAGACTAACAAAACAAAACAAATTTTAAATTTCTATTCATAAAAACACAACTTATTCATAAAAGCATCAGCAAAATTCCTGCGATAAAATCTAGAAAGTGACAAATAATACATCGATAACATGACCAGCAGACTAATTGAAAACAGAAAAACAAACAGAAAAAAAAACAGAAATTAACAATGACATTTACGCAGTAGAAACTTTCGGTGTTAAATTATTGAATACGGCTGTGTTACGCACTGACTTTGAGTGTTATCCTCGAGGTGTTATTGAGAATAATATATGGAGTAATTAACTTTGAATAATTGGCATTTTACAAGGACTTATTTAGATGTTTCACAGTGCGATTTTTAGCGGATATATTTTGAATAAGATTAGCTAGTAATAGCCTTTTATTCAGCGGTTCAGATAAGTGATATATCCACTAATTTGCCTTGTATTTAAAAGCTTTACTCTTTCGCAATTTTGCTCTAAGGAAGCCTGATTTAACTTAGTATTTTATAAAGATTTTTCCAGTTCAATCTTTAATTATTTCAGCAAGAATTAATCAACAATTATTAATAAGAAGTTTTCAAGTTCTATCAAGTTTTAAGAGATATTGATCCACTGATTGTTAGTCTGGTTCTCCGGTGTTCTGGTGATCGTGGGTTCCGCAGGGCTGTACCTTGAGTTGTATTGGTCATTCGTAAATATTTACTGATCTACAAGTTGGGCAATTTCCGGCTTTTGTACGTCTCTTGATGTTTGTTAAGTACATATACAATTTCCGTACTAGCACCTACTTTATCAGAATAAATTATTCACCAAGTACATAATTTTTCATGAAGTCATTTACCAATTATGCGAATTCATCGTCAGGGAACTCAAAAATGTAAATATTGAGGCTTTTAGGCACTTAATGTGTTTATCAATAAACTGTCAATCTGCGGTTGTTTTTAATAAACATAAACAAATGAGGGGTTACAGGCCTAGACGGAAATACTCGCTATATATGGCCTTGATATCTATCTGAAAATGAACTAAATTATAGCACTTATTCATGGATATTTAAGGAAAATCATCACGTAACTATGAGGGACGAAATAGTGGCGTGACACTACCGGACTTTATGAAAATTTTCCATGAAAATATTGAGAAGGAACTGGGCTTTTACAATTGTTCTATAAAACATATAATCTGCACGAATATAAGGGTATACACATGTTTTTGTTGGAGCCACCCAATTTATGTTTTCTTAGAAAAGGAATTTGAACGAAAGCATTAAAGTTAAAGACAATTAAAGAATTTAAAAGAGATAAAGTTTAAGTTAAGACAAATTGAGATAAAGGTTAAAATGAACAAAGTTAGGACAAGAATTGAGGCTGTTAAGGAACATTAATGGGGTTAAGATGCGTTAATTCAGAATGGCGTGTAAGAACATAAGTGTAAGTTAAGGTTAAGAGAAGGCGTTGAGATTAGCACTGACAATAATCATGTTTATTTCGCTGAATCAAGGCTCTAAACTTCGAATAAGGTAACACATATGTACTGGCTGAAAAATTGGTTTAAAATACTGGTTATTGTTATGGATTGAGGCACTAGTTTGATTATATAAAGCACTTAGGAGGAGAACTTAATGAGTGAAGGGATACTTAATCAGTTAAAAGATTAATACTTGTCGAACTATTTAAGACTTTCAAGAGCCCAAAGTATACTATCCTCTCGGAGTTGAGCTTGGTTGTCCAGTTCGTCTTCGGTATCAAATTGGTCAATTGTATTGAGAAACATGGTAGAAGTTGCAGGTATTCAGTTTCGTCGATGATGTCGTTTGAGGGTTCCCATGTCTTCTGGCGATATAACTGTTGGCAGTGTCTTCAGTTGTTTTGTGAGGTTTGCAATTACATCTGCTTTCAGATGTTTTGACATAGAAACTACTGGGTTGAGCGGTACATTTGCTCTACTAAGCTGCACGAAGTTTGGCACCATTCGTCGTACAAAGGCTACTTTATGGTATAAATACATGAAGAGGATATGTAAGGCTGAGTTTCCAAAAAAGACAATGATTTTTAAAGAGAGAGAAAGCTTGATTTGTACATAAGATTCGAGTTTGTCAATTATTGCTAGCTTGAATGATTTCATCTCTGTGGTAATTGGCTTTGCTATGTCGTCTAATGATTTTGTTGATAACTTTCGATTGGAGTAAATAAATTCAGTTTTAACTTTCTTCAGTAAATCGGGGTTTGCTTCAGTGCTTGTTTCGTATTTCGGTAGCTCGTTGATGTTGGGTACTGAATCAATTAAATTTGCTAGTGGATCAGGCAATTTTACATTTATTCTCTTTGCTGGGAGGTACTGACAACTTTGTAAATCAGCTCTAATTTTAATGTGATCATTGAACAATGTGTGTCCACTTTTTAAGGTGATTAAACAGATCTTACAACCTTCATGAGGAATATTGGTTTGTCGGCCATTCTCGTCCGTACCAATCTCACTAAGGATAAAATCACTTGAAGTTGATGTGAGTATCCAAAGTCCGTATCCAAGGTTCTGTGCTCGTTCTGGGTTGGGTAACACAACCTTCTCTGTGTCACATACTTTCAATGCTGTAATGGCATGATGAAACTTGAGGATTGCTAGGCATGAGACGAATCAAAGGTGCGTTTCCATTGTCTCATGACAGATTCGGTATCGTGGCGATCCAAGGCAATTGTCGTACTGTGATCTCGTCAGTACTGTTGTTTCCATCTGACCGTCTGAGATTGCTAGGTATTCTCCCTCAATTACCCTTTGAAAAGCATCAACTGAATCCTTCTGGGGCATAGGGATTACGTTTGCACGATAAACTTCAAACACTGTCTGGCTAGAGGCTAGGGAAATGGCTAGTGTCAATAAAAGTCGGTCTTCTACTGTCGAAATCTCTTGTACAAGTTTCGCATCCAGACAGGTGGTACATATAAAAGATTTTTTCAATTTGTATTGAACTCTGGGCAAAATTGTTGGCTTGGTCTACTTGGTAGACATTGGTGGGGAACAACTATGCTATCAATTCAGGTTTTAGAGCGTTCTTTGATCAACTTTTTTTAAATTATGTATGAGAAAACGAAAAATGCGAAACTTCAGGCAGCCCGTCGTCACGCGATTTGTAAATTGCTCCAATCGAGCTCAAAATTGGCAGATCGCGTCAATGGCTCAAAAACACTGCAGCGCAAAAATTCGGCGTAATTTGAGCATTTTTCACAAAGTTATGACTATTTTCGTGATCTGAACCTGGCTATTTCTGAATCGTCAAATTTTGAGTTGAATAAGTCAGCACTGTTCATACATTATCGATACTGAATTGTTAAACAGGTACTCTCTGTGCCTGATACTAATGTATATTAGTGAATAATAGGGTTTGAAGCTATTTGTCGGGTCAGAACACTGATTTTTAAGTCCAAAATGCTAATTTTCAGGCATGATTTTTCCACTAATTGAGCTTTTTCAAAATATATGTCAGTCTGGTGATACTCGAGTGGTCTAAATCAGGTGCTATCAATTAGTACTGACACTTGTAGCTATCAGGGGTAGAATTTTTGTAGTTTTGGAGATGATTAACTTGTAATTTGTTCCAGTTTTTCTTTGAAATTTGCTAGATTTTTGCTTATAGTACGTCATGTTTGGTGCATAAGTTGACATAGGTTGAAGATGATTGCCTTGTAACGGTAATTGAGGGTCATACTAGTGAATGTTATGCTGGTGGCAGCTATTGGTGCAGTTTGGGGCATGATTTGAGGTCATTATCTTAAGTTTTTCAATTTAGAATTTTGGACTGAAATTGGTCAAATATGTGCAGATTTCAAACTTTTCAATTTTTCAACATTTATGCATTTCTGTGCGAATACTCAGTCTCTCTAGTAGGCTACAACAACTACTAGAGAGACTGAGTATTTGATATCGGCTCTTAAATCGGCTATTTATTTCAACACTTTACTTAACATCATTTCAACATTTTACTTAACATTTTTCAATATTTTCTGTATGGGCGTGTGGAACTTGAGCATGCGCATGTTTGAAGCTTGTAATATCAGGTTTTCGATCAGTATTTCAAGCTTTATGGACATGTTCATGAATTCTCAAAAAGTCTTCAAAAGCAGGCAGCCTGCCATCACGCGATTTTTAAGATGCTTGGATCGGGCTCAAAATCCTGTAGCGAAAATTTGGACGGTTTCAACTATTTTTTCACGAGTTATAATGTTTTTGCTGCAGTGAACCTGGGGTTTTTGAAAAGGCTCAGGTAGAGGATAGGTTATTGGATATGAGGCTATGTAAAACTTGTTCAAATTGGTTCATATGGCAATGGTTGGAGTGGTCATGAGTAGAACTAACTGAATTAACAATAATATTAGGCATATTCGGGTAATAAGATGCGTTTTTGATCACTTTTTTGAGAATTGCTTTCATTTTTTTGTGATTTTCGATACTTGGACAGTCTTTTCTCAGCGTATATTGGCACTAGGGGGCTGGGAATGCATATTCTGAGAAATAAGGATGTGGGAGTGCTGATGGTATGATTAATTTTGGTCAGAAGTCAATATTTTTGATTCTAGTGGGAAATAACTGATTATATCTGGCAAAAATTGTGATATTTTTTAGAGCTTTTTTGGGTTTAAGTCTTCATGGTTGGTACTAGGATGAAATGGGGCTGGTTATTATGATACTACTTGGCTAGTGGGGGCTTACACTAGGTTTGTAGGGAGTATAGGTGGCATTAATCGGGTCGAGTGGGGATTAAAATGACAAAAGTTTGGAAACAATGAAAAGAAACAGAAGCGCGATTTTCATTTTTTCATCAATTTTCAACATACTTTGAGTTATTTGGTTTTAATGGTTGTTTGGGGTTTTAATCTGTAGGATTCGAAAAGTGTCAAATTTCAGGCAGCCCAACGTCACGCGATTTTTAAAATACTCCAAACTGCTTCAAAATTTGCTGGTCGGTTCCTCTGCTTACAAACGCTGCAGCGCAAAAATTTGGAGTGATCGGGTCATTGTTGACAGTTCTATGACTGTTTTTCTGAAGTGAACCTAGGATTTTTGGAAAGGTCAAGTTTAGGTTAAGTTTTTGGTACCTAAAACGGGTCGGGATGGATCAATTATAGCTGGAATTGCTTTGTCTGGACAAGGGCTTCTCAGAACACTAGGTTAATTTAGGTTTGGACCAGTAGTCCTTGAGATATATGAAAATAACTAAATTTTAAGGTCGAAATTCTCCGAATTTTGGGCGATTTTTGGATTTTAGGGCTAAGTTTCTCGGGCTTGTTGGGATTTCTGGGCAGATAGAGGGCATTGCTAGAATTTACTTGGTCTGTAAAGGCTAATGGATATAAATGGTTATGGATAGAGAATCGAAAACTTGACATATAAGCTCAAAAATGATGTTAAAATCCAAGTTATCATGGCCACTGGCGAGTTTTGGAAGACTTAACTGTTGGGTTCCTGCATCTATTACTATTTCTCTCAGCTGATAAAGACTTACTAATACAGATTCGTATGTGGGCTTGGTGTCAAATCGATTTTTGGCAACCAGACTGAATACATAACGCTCAAATTGTGGTTCAAATGATATTAAAATTGAGCCAATATTTGGTGGGTATCTAAGTTTGATCGCACTTGGTGCTGCTGGGTACCAATTTTTGACTTGTAGGGCTAATCTTTTTGCCATTACAAGGTGTGTTGATATACAGTGTGAAAAAGAGTGTGGAGATTGTAAGATATCTGTTGGTGAACTAAGATATGTTGCATTTATTTTTGGACTGAAGTGATTTAAATTTTGATTAGATAAGCCTGGTGAAGGGTTTTTTGTTTGTGATCTAGTTACTGGTTTGTTTACTGAACTGCTGGACTTTTTGCTTGAATATTTTGCTTTACCTGCTCTAACTTGGTCTAATTTTGTCTCCTTACTTGGTGTATTTGATTGTTTTGCTGCTTGTGCAGATGCTTTTATCGCTTCACGTTTTTCTTCTTGCTCCAATCTGGCCTCTGCATTTTATTTGGTCAGCATTTAGGTTCAGGTCAGCTAGGTTTTTGTCTGAACTGCTACTTTCTTCGAATAAGTTTGGAATTGCTTCGTCTGAACTTGAAGAATCAGACACCGGAAGATGTACTGGGGCTGTTCGTGGTCTAACTGCTGGTGCTGCTGCCCTTGGTGGGGCCAGGGGTGGTGCTGGAGGGGCTGCTGCTACTGTTCCTACTAATGGTCTGCTGCTACTGTTCCCACCTATGGGAACGTTTACGGTCACTCTGACTGGGTCTGTTTGCACTGTTTTTGCTTGAAGCGATTCCTTTTCCTGTTCACTACTTTAGTCCGGAATGTGTTTATCAAAAAGACCTGGTTCCATGTGTTGTCGCCTAGATGGATCAAGCTGAAAATTTGCAGGATTAATGACTTCAAGATCTTCGGGGGTTTTACTTGGTTTACTGGCTTCAGTATGATGCGATGGACACATTGTGTGTAATTTGTGTTTACCTTTCGAATAATATAATTAGAATCAGTAGGGACTTTTCCCAATTTATACTGTGGTAGGCATTTCTGAACTTAAGAAGCAATTACTGTTGACTGTTCTAGCAGCTCAGGGTTCAAAAGTATACAAAACGATTTCTCTGGAATGGGTTTTGCTTACGCTTTTTGGTTGTAAAACTTTTTATACTTCAGGTATGCAGTTGTAAGTTTCTCCTTGTTTTCTCCAAATTTTCGCATCATGGCGTCTTGCAGTTCATTCGCAAAATCCGAATTTACTGCTATTGCATCCATTACTTTTCTAGAGAATCTAATATTAAGAGGTTTTATTGGTTCTCTGCCATGGAATAAAGTTGAAGGACAACAATTTGTTGCTGAATGATATGAAGTATTATGAATGAACGTCGCCAGAGATAAATATTTGTGCCAGTCTTTCCATTTTTCCTTGGTATTGAGCTTCAAAATTCGTTTTAGAGGTCCATGAGATCGCTCTACTGCTCCAATGGTCTGAGGGTGCTTTAGTGAGGCACGCTTCAGCTTTACTTCTAAACTAGCTAATTCTGATATTAATTCCGAAGTAAAGTTTGTTCTTAGGTCACTAAGTATTGTAAGAGGAATGTAGCTGTGCTGAAAGAACATCCTTTCTAGTTCTCGAGCTATTGTGTTGGCGTATCAATTGGTTAATGGAACTGCGAATAGGTATTTTGTAAAAAACATATATTCCACTCAAAACATACTTAAATTGCGAGCACTTTAGGGGGCCTACTTAGTCGATTTGGAGCATATCTCCTGGGTTTGATTGTAATGAACTGACTGGTTGCAGCTTTGGCGTGATGTGGCTTTTCGGAACTCTGTTTAACTGAAGGCAAGTGAGTCAATTTTTATTGAAACTAATGAAATGTTCAGCGAAGCCTGGGTAATAAATTCGTTTTCTGAATTCTTGAATTGTTGCTTTTATGCCTAAGTGGCCTGTTGTTTGTGAATTATGGAGCCTGTATATAGTCTCTTTCCTCAAATGCTTAGGTACACAGAATTGTTTATGAAGTACTTTTCCCGTATCATCAGGAAAATTCCGGTATAAGAGATTCCCTTCAAGAATTAATCTATTTAAATCTTTGTGATACTTTTTTACTAAGTTTGTTGAAGCCTACTTTAAGTCTGGTTGTTGATTGTTTTGTTGAATCCAGCTTATTACTGTTCTAATATCTGCATCTTTTTGTTGCTCTTCTGCTATCTAATAAATTTAGGCTAACTAAGCTGTCTGTAAGGTCCGGGAACTCATCTAATGGATTTGGGTATTGAATTGAGTTTATTTCTCGCTTTCTCTTTAGTTTAAATAGCCCTTGTATTTCTGTTATTGGTAAGTTATTTTGACGTTTTTGTATTCATCAAAAAACCCATTTTTTTTAAGAGCATTTAGTGCATCTTTATTTAGTTCAACATCATTAATTTCAGAATCTAGTAGTACATTTAGTTCAGCATCAGGGTTTTGTGGTTCTATATCAATTTCAATTTCTGTAACTGGAATTCTATCTGTTAACTTAAAAAACATTTTTGCTGTTTTGTCATTCTCCATTCTAGAGAGAAAATCTGCAGCGTAATTAGCACGTCCAGGAATGTGAGCGAATACTATGTTAAAGGCAAGTATTCTGTCTAAACAATTACAAAGCGATGGCGGTATTACTTTTGATTGAAAGAATTGTGTAAGGCTTCTGTTGTCAGTGAGATAATTACTTGTTTGCTTGATCCCCAAATTTCGTGCGAAAAGTAGTCCAACGCATAGTACAATGCAAGGAACTCTTTGCAGTAGATTGAGAACTATAATTGCGTTGCATTAATCAATTGTGATCCAAACGATAAGGGAGCGTGTGTTTTCTGTTCTTTCTTTCCAGTCTCATTTACGTAGTCTTCCAATATTAGTACAAAACTTGAACCGTGGTAACTAGCGTCACAAAGAATTACATACTGCAAGCCGGGTTTTGGTAGTCGCAATGTTACATTTGTTGCTTCCATTATATCCTTCTTTATTACTTCTAATGATTTTACATGTTCTTCTGTGGTTTCTATTACTGTATCCTTCTTCAGGAGCTTGTAAAACGACATTAGTTTCTCACCTAAATTAGGGATGTAATTTCGGAAGGTTTGTGTGAAGCCGATTAATCGTTTTACTTGTTTTGTTGTTTTCAGCATTATAAATTTATCAAGGAATTTAGTTTTTTAGACTTTTCTGGTGATATTCCCTCTGCACTGATGTTATTTCCAAGAAATTTCATTGTATCTGTTGCTATTTCACACTTTTCGGGTGACAGTTTCAGTCCTGATTGGCGTATACAGATAAATATTTCTCGTAATGAGGGCACCAATTGATCAAAATTCGTTACTGCATTTCCAATATCATCCATAAACTGGGTACAATTTCCTGAGGCTAAGCGTGGGTCCAAGTAATGTCTAATGAAAGAGCTAAATCCGGTTACTGACTTATTCAATCTCTGCGCAAGGCATTTTTAAGCAAAAGTTCTCGAAGCAAAATTAAATGCTAGCAGTTGCACTGATACATCGTCTGCGATTTGCACACAGTGATATGCTTGAGAATAATCAAGTTTCGTAAACAATTTTTTCCCGGCAAAGTAGTTTATTGCGTTGCTCATATTCGGAATCGGGAAAGTCGTTTTCACGTAGTCATTTTTCAGCAAATGATTTACTTTTCTCAAGTCAATTATTAGTCTAAGTCTTCCTGAATTTTTTTGTTGTGCGAAAAGCGGACTACTATATCTTGATTGAGACAGAGTTGTTATCAGTCCGTAGTAATGCATTAATGCTAACTCTACTTGCAACTCATTTCTCAGATGGATAGGCGTTGGATGGCCTTGCTCATAAATTGGTATACTTCATTCTGGAGTTAACTTTTTTTTAAATCTGTATTATATCCGACGTCAAATCTGTGTTCGGCAAAGATATCACTGAAGTTAACTAATAATTCACCTATTACAGCTTTTCTGCTCATCATTAAGGGCCGATTTTTCCCACGGGAGTTTGCTCAAGAAGGTGATTTTGTCCTGATGATTACCCTTTGGGTGCAATTTTTCCACTTTTTGCAGTTTCAGCAATTGCTCAAAAATTTCTCTCTGCACGGGCGACAAAGTTGTCGGATCTGGACCTTTTGAGGCGTTGGGAACCACATTTTTTCATATTTCGGTGCCGGTTTCGTTGTTGGGCTTTTCTTTTCGGGGTATCTGGAACTTATTACATTTATTAACTGAGGATCTACTTCTAAGAACTTCTCAGCTTGATCTGATGTTAAGAACAAGAGTTTGGCTATTTCTTCACCTTTTTTATAGTAACTGGGTTTTTATTAATGTTCAGGACGTAGATGTAAAGGATATTATTTTCAGCAACTTTACTTAAAGAGGACGTTAATATTATTTCGCTATATTTTTTTAAAAATTTCATTCAGATTTATTACCCCACAAAGATCAGTGAATGATTCCCGTTTTTCCTGAAGCTTGCATGCTAGAATTGCTTGTTGATTTGGTTGTAATACTTGCTTTTTCTGTGTATAAACTTCAAATTTTTTACGCTTTACAACCCTTCTGGGTTGCTTTTCTGGCTTTATTTCGTTTATTTGCAAAGTTTGATCAGGGAATTTTATGTAGCTTTGTCCTGGGCAGATGTTAACTTAATGTTTAACAAAGAATGGGTTGCCTAATATTACAGGAGTTGTGACAATTAAAACAAGGAAGTCTTCCGTGAATGTTTGTGTGCCAATTTAAATGTAACTTTAATTGCTTTATCAATTTTAACTATATTTCCGTTTGCCATTTTACCTTTATCTTGGTCCGGCTTTTCTATTTATTATTGAACTAATATTTGTGCTAATAAGTTCCTTGTAAACTTCGCGGCTTATCACATTTGCAAATGCTCCTGTATTAATTAGTGCACGTCCTTCTAATTCTCCATTAAATTTAAATTTAACATAGGATAGTGTTCTGCCTAAAAGTGGGACAATGCTGAATTATTGCTGAACATGTGTTACTGGCTTTGGTGCAGATTGTGGTACTTGTGTTGTGAATTGGACAGATTTATTCACTTTACTTTTGTAACTATTTCTTTTGCGTTTTCTGCGCTTTTTGTTACTTTCATTATAAACTGGTTCTATTACATTATCTAAACCAGGACTGGACAAGCTTTCGTTATAATATTTAACTGAGTTTTTATAAATTTTATTTTGGTTTTTAAAGTTGGGTGGCTTTATTAGTTTTTTTTTGTTGGTTAAATGGGTAATTCATACTTCTCATCGTTCTATTCTGAAGTGCACCTGCACGACTAAATTCTTGTGCTTTTTGCATACCATATCGGTCTTGTGCTCCGGACAGGCTATCATAAACTATTCCTTGTCGAAGGAGGTTTTCACGGGTATTTTTGTTTGGGAACCGATAAATTGGTCTATTAACATAAGCTGGGTGAACAAATGGGGGGCTATCTGAAGGTTCAGTCCAATAATTCCGAACTTGTGGCTGTTCATTGTAATTAAATGGTCTAGGAGCATAAATTGTGGTCTAAACTCTCGATCATTTTTAGAACTGGGAGCATACTGTTGCTGAGGTTGATAGTTTTGCTGAAATTGACGATAATTGGCTTAGACTTAATAAAAAAGCTTTTTATTTGTTCGTTTTTTCTATTTTCTGACATTTCAAGGCCAGATTCTCTTGCTGCTGTCTCTTTCGAATCTACGGGTTTCAGCATCACCTCCGCCTTCTGGTGCTACTTCTATTTCAGGTGGTGGATATGCTTTATTTGCTTCTGTTCTTAATTTTACTAAGAAATTTTTCACTGTATCTTTCTTCGAATTAAACTTTCGGTTCTCCAACTTTATTATTCTGATTTTTCTCAAGTCGTCTTGTGTGAATCTATTTCTCAGCTGTTATACTATCCGTAAAAACTAGTCGGGTGGCCGCTTGTAGGGTAAGAAGTATCTTAAAGCATCTCCCTTTAAATGTAATTGCAGAAAATTCGCTTGTTGCGCACCTGCGATTGCTGCGACTCCAATTCCGCCTGTTATTAGCTGTTCAAACTCGTTAAAATTGTGCGTTTCTGATCCAGAAAAGGGTGTGATGTTGATATGCGCGTGTGTCATTTTGCTTTTTACCCGTTTAGATTATATACTTATCGTTCAATCAGTCTTATTTTCGCTCTAAACTATTAAATAGCACACATAACTTAACTTAATGGGGAGCAGTTAAATGAGTAGCACAAGAGATCAGAAAAGAGACTACTGAAACCATTTGTTCAGAAAAAAAGATGGGCTACTTATGAACCTATACCTAAAGCTCCGGTCGAATCGTCAGACTTATATCGTTGAAGCCGTATGGACAGCCGAAGTCTCACCTTTAAAGAGTGCCCTTTAGTCTGGGAAAATTTGTGGGGGACACGACCGCACAGGCCTTGTGGAAATTGCACTCAAAAAGGCAACAGCATAATGACTGAAGTCACTGTTTGATTCATTAACCTCCAGAGCTGGGTGGGGGAATTAAAAATAAATGATTTGTTTTTCTGTTTTAATTTTGGTTTTGCCCTCTTTTAGTTAATGTTTAAGCTATGGTTTCAGTAAGTTAGCTTATTCTGATTTATCTGATAATCAGTAATGATGTTATCAAGGTTAATATCTTTATCTGATTGTAATTTGTTTCGAATAAGGCCAAATTTACGAGCTTTATGATTTATGCTTTTTGCTGTCCAATAAATTGCAACACGTTTATCATCTTTATCTAGCACATAAATTACAATGGACTTATAAAATGAGGAGGAGAAAGCAGTTACTATCTGAGCTTGTGTTTTTTTGCTGTTTTGTGTGTAGTTAATATTGTTTCCTTCAATATGTTCAACAAAATTGGGGGAAGCGCAACAATTAGTAATAGCTGTGAGAATTTGTTCTTTATAAATTGACATAAAAAGCACCAAAATTAGTTTTACAAATTCATTTACTCACAATATCCGCGTTTGTAAATACTTTGTGTTGTTTTTGTCCGTTATGGCGGGTGTGGTTGAGTTTATTCCAGTTGTTGCTCACTCAAGTACTTTTGAATTATTGTTGCATTTAGTCCACAGAGACACAAACACAGTTTCCACCAATTCTTTCCTTTGTCACTGGTTTCTGCATTATCATCTTGCTCGGAAAAAGTGTGCTGGATGTTGTTTGAAGAATCTTGAGGTATTGAAAAGAACGAAAATAACGAAATTGTCAAAAGAATGAAGAAAATGTCAAATAAATCAAAGGATTATTCGGAATTTTTTGTCCGTTAAACTGGGAAACAGTTAAAACTCCTGTCACCATGTTACCCTCTAACTTTTAGTGTTATCCTCTAGGTGTTATTGAGGTTAATATTAGGACTAATTAACTTTGAATAATTGGCATTTTACACGGACTTATTTCGATGTTTCACAGTGCGATTTTTAGCGGATATATTTTGAATAAGATTACCTAGTAATAGCTTTTTATTGAGCAGTTCAGATGCGTGATATATAAACTAATTTGCCTTGTATTTCAAAGTTTTACTCGTTCGCAATTTTGCTCTAAGGAAGCCTGATTTAATTTAGTATTTTATAAAGATTTTTCCAGTTCAATCTTTAATTATTTCAGGAAGAATTAATCAACAATTATTAATAAGAAGTTTTCAAGTTCTATCAAGTTTTAAGAGATATTGATCCACTGATTGTTAGTCTGGTTCTCCGGTGTTCTAGTGATCGTGGGTTCCGCAGGGCTGTACCTAGAGTTGTATTGGTCCTTCGTAATTATTTACTGATCTACAAGTTGGGCAATTTCCGGCTTTTGTACGTCTCTCTATGTTTGTTAAGTACATATACAATTTCCGTACTAGCACCTACTTTATCAGAATAATTTATTCACCAAGTACATAGTTTCTCATGAAGTTATTTACCAATTATGCGAATTCATCGTCAGGGAACTCAGAAAGGTAAATATTGAGGCTTTTAGGCACTTAATATGTTTATCAATAAACTGTCAATCTGCGGTTGATTTTAAAAAACATAAACAAATAAGGGGTTACAGGACTAGATGGAAATCCTCGCTATATATGGCCGTGAGATCTATCTGAATATGAACTAAATTATAGCACTTATTCGTGGATATTTAAAGGAAAATCATCACGTAACTATGAGGGACGAAATAGGGGCGTGACACACTGCTTCCAATCAGAAACTGCAGAAAAAAGAAAAAAACAGTTTCTAATCCTACATTAGAAGAAATGGTACATGACGTCTAAGACAGGATAAGAGGCAGATAAATTTTAAAAAAACTAAAAAGTTTTAAAAATGGGCACGAAAAACACAATTTTCTTTAGAAAGAAGTGAACTAATAGTGTCCTCAAAACCAACATTTAAACTCAAACAATTAGCCGCTAGCTCCACAAAATTTTGACAACTGGAGCTCAAAATACATAAATTAAAAAAATTACAACAAAAACTCTAAAAAATTCAATAATTATTACTAAAATTGAAACCTTATCACAAAACATTCTTTTTGGCTCCACCCCCTGTTTCGCCGTGACCAAAATCATAAAAAATTATGGTTAAGAGTTCCGTAGACAACTCGGAATAGAAACAAGTTCACTTACCTAATGCACACTCTACTCATTCGTACTAATCATCTGTGACAACAACAAGAAAGATAAGAAAGTAAAATAAAATCTGATAAATTTTACTTTTTGTTGAGACTTCAAAACACTATGGCGAAGCAAAAGCCCTAGGTAATTAGCAACAAATTATTCTCAACTGACAGCCACCTCAGAAAATGGGTTTATAATGAAATAATCGACGAAAAGGAAAGGAGATGACAATGGACAAAACCACCAAAAGATGTTCCAGAAATTTTCTCTGTCAAAATTATCTGCAAAATTGTAACATGCGTTTTTCCAACGATAATTCGAAGATCTTTTTCAATTTCATTTGCTGATAAACCAAGGATCCATCCAATGTTTGAATGTTTGACGGACAAATAAAATTAAACGATTAGAAAATGGAAGGAACAAACAAACAAACCTGAAAATCAGAAATTTGCTCAAATTTACTCAATTTCTCAAATTTACTCAATTTTCTTTGACAAAAACCATTCAAAAAATAAAAAGTGATCAAAATGAAAGACCTCAAAATACTGCTAGAAAAAATAATCTCAACCACACAATTTCTAACTGCTATAAAAATTTGAAGAATATAAAAACTGCTAAAAACAGCTTAAATTAAGGCAAAGTGGTAAAAATAGCTGAAAATTGAGTCTAAAGAAGTAATATTTGATTGAGAGGGTCAAAATAGCTTCCAAACGCACTATTACCACTTTAGATCATTGAGAGAAACACCTTCGAGTGGAAAATATCGAGTAAAAGCTGTAAAAACAGTTTTAAAAATCCACAAGTGATCATTGATGGACATAGAACGTTGAACGCTGATGGACATATGACAGACAATTATCAGCATACTTTTTTTTAAAAAATTATCTAAAAAGTATTACTGAGGCTAATTCAATTAAACTCGTTTGCATGTTGCTGAAATCTAATCAGCAATCCATTTATAAGCTTCAGAAAAAAGTTATTTTGCTCCTTAAGGTTATAAAAAAATTCGAAAAATGACAAACATCTCTAAAAATCTTTCCTGTCAAATAAGGGAAAAGTACTATCAAAATAAGGCAGCTTCAAAGTTCCAAAAATTGAGTTTGAAAAAATCATACCTGAACAAAAAACTACAAATTCAGTTGCATACTCAAGCCTTAAATTAAACCAAAGGGAAACAAACGTTTCAAGAAAAATGAGCAAATAGTGTTTACACACAAAGTACCCATGACAATATTGTACTCTCATTTCCCGAACAGGTTATGTGCCCCCCGGTTATTGATCAGGAGCCATTAATAGTTTAATACTATTTGGTTATGTTGCACGTGCTACTGGGGTTAATCATATTATAAACCAATAATAATCGGGCGGGGCAATGGCAGACAAATTTCACGACATCCACCTAAGAAATCGCGTTCAAGAAGTCCTGGAAATTGAGCGAGTTTTTGTTCAGGTTTAAAAGGTGGCCAAAAACACTCTTTGACACAGTTCTAGTTTTCATGCTAAAAACAAATGGGAAGTTTTTGAGAAAAAATAACCCCCGGTTTTGACAATTCTTTGGATCCCTTTTTCAACTTGATTTTGCTTGCTCGCTTTGTCTGACTATTTAACTTTGTAGTCACATAATGATGAACTGGTTTTTCTCCTGAGTTTTCTGGTCTCTAAGTGACGACTTGCACAACCTGCTGACAACTTCTGCGATCCCTTTGCTCCTACAAAAATATCAAACAATTATTGAACATTATTAAAAACCAATTAATGAAGATAGAAACGTCAAAAATTCCGAATAAAGCGTTATCAAAAATTGGGCGCGAACGATTTTAACGACGAGTGCGATTGGGAATGAGAACTGGTTTTGTTTGACGAACAGAAAGAGAGTAAGGAACTAGAATCAGAAAAAAAACGAAATTAAAACTAAGAAAAAATGAGATGATGAAAAAGTACTTATTTGAAATATGCAGAATTGCAATGTTACTATAAATAAAGGTCTAAAAAGTTATAGTATAGTTTCGGGAAGCCTTCTGCAATTCTATCTCAGCTTTGGGCGCAAGGGCACTTGACTTTGAGCTCTAATTGACATAGGCATCCCAGAATTATTCACTAACATATATTTTGAAAGGTGAAAGTCATCAAAAAATGTGTAAATCGCCCAAAAAATAGCACCAATACAATACAATTTCTTTGGATTTTAAAACAAGACATATCAACAGTAAAATCCAATTTTTTGGATTTTACAAAAGACAGCCCCAACACAATCCAAATTCTTTTTCTTCTCCGATTGTAAAAGAGAGCATTACAATCCCCTTTCTTTGGATTGTAGCAAACCCAAGTCACCTTTACTATCAAATTTACTATCAAGATAAAGGACAATTACTCTCAAAATAAATTAAATTTATTATGAAAACACCAAAATTGCGAAGTTCCAAAAATAGTTTGAAAACATCATGCCTTAACAAAGAACTGCGAATGCAGTTGCATTATCGAGCCTCAAATTAAGCCAAAGGTTAACAGGATTTTTTTACATAGTGAATAACCAAAGGTTAGCATGTCATAGTTTTTACATAGTGAATAACTATATAATGACATGTGCTCTGTAACTATTTAAAAACTATATTTTTGAAAGCCGGGAAACTTCACTCAACTTGCTCACCAAATATGCAAATCAAAATTGAACGGTTTTAATCAATAGAATGGGCCAAAGAGGTGACTAAATGACACTATCATAGGCGTACTTATTTTTTTCGTGCTAAAGACATATGGGAAGTATTGAACAAAAAAACAACTTTTGACTATTATTTGGATCTGTTTGGTTTTTGCAATATGACTTTTTTGCTCACTTGATTGTTTTTTTCTCTGATTTTGTAACTTTGAGGTCAGACAAGTATGAACTGCTAAAACCTGAAAGCTCTAAATGACTTTCCTTTTCTACTAGAGTTTCTCTAGTCACTAAGTGAACAGTTAGCACAAACTGCTGCGAAAGCATGAATATGGTGTACAAAATTTTGAATTATTTTAATCCCAATTTCTCCTCATCAACATTTGATTCTAGTTGGGGCTTTAGATTAGGGCTTTAGCTAATCTACTGCCAAACCAAGTCATCGCCAGACATTTGACAACAGAGTGTCCGAAGTCAGTGGATTATGTCTCAAATCTTTTCTTTGAAGTCATACCATTTCTTTGAAGATTAATTTGAATACTTTTAATTTCAAAAAACAACAAAGAATTTTTCAAAAACATTTCTGAGAGCAAAAAAAAACAAAAAAAGCATTGAAAAACTTGAATTACCAATTTTGCAAATGGTACTGTACATTTTGGCTCTGAAAAAAAAGCAATAGAATGCTCTATCACAATTTGGATAAATTCTCAGGTCCCGGTAAATGATGCTGCGGTGAATGCTCCGGCAGAACTAGCTTTCCTAAAATTGAACAGGTTTGTACTGAAATGAGCAACCTCTGCGGTCCCATTATTGTCTTTACTGTAAACTATAATAACTGCGTCACAATTCTGTTTTAAGAACAAGGAGAATTCTACCGCAAATTTTTTAGTTGAATTAAGTTAAAACTTTTGTTATAAAACAAAAAATTGTGATATGCTAACAGGAAACATTTCTGCTAATGCAATCTAATGTAGAGAATCATGGAAGCTTTGCATAAGGCTTGATTATTCAAATTAACTCTTGGCTCTTTCATTTTAAAATGACGCTTTCGCTATATTTTAGCACACAAAATCTAAAGAGCTGTTTAGCACTAATTAAGTTTGTTGAAAAATAAATGTTCTAGAATTTTCAGGACAGTTGAAATCAAAACCTAATGAGAAAAAAGCTTTCAAAAAGATATTACTGTTATTAAAACACCTGCCTAGGAAACGTAACGAGAAAATTTCCTCAGAGCAGCAAAGAATTAACTGGCCAGAATTTTGTAATTATTATATATTAATCAAATTCAGGTTTGCCTTCAGATCAATCAATTGAAGATATCACTTGCTCTTAGTAACGCAATTTTTTCGACAAGGATGATCAGTGTCGAATACCCCCTTTTGATGCCAATTTAAGACCGGCCTGTTATAATATCAGCTAATAGAGAAAACCAGACCGTTCAGACCAATGATTGACCGCTGAGAACTTTTCTTTCGATTGCTTGAGCTGAGTGATGTTTTCCCAGTTGACTTCGATTTTCGCATGATCTATATTGCTTTTTCAGAACTTTAAGCAGCTGGACTCAATTGCCTAGAGGTCAATTGCTATGAAAAAGTCAAATTGTTTTTCTTATTCCAAATATGATTTCTGGTGTAAAATTAACTCTGGTGGCACCATTTAATCAACTATTGTTGCATTATTAATAGTTAAATAACTTACTGGTGAAATAAATCGTTAATGATCAATTCAAATTGCCAAAACTGCTTAACCATCAGACGAGTTTATAGCACTCTTTTATCGCCACTTTTTATATGTTAACAGTGGCGATAAAGAGGGCGGTAAATTCTTATTCTAATAACTGCAACAGTGTGATAATGTTATGAAACTATTGTACTCACAAGATTACAGTTGTAATCACTACTGTTGTAGACCCAAAATATTATCACACGGTTGTTTTCGCCATCTCGATGTTATTCAACTTTTCGGCTTCAACAAACCTGTGTCAATTTTCAACGAAACTTCCTAGCTAACTTACCCTCGGTACACCCGAGTGAGTTAAACTGAGTTTCCACCTGGTGTTCGAGAGGAGTTAAACCGACCTTAGTTCTATTGTTCTAATTCAAAGAAATATGTTTAGGATGAAGAGTCCGAGCTAAAACTTTTTCGACTGTGCTCCACCAGAGGAGAGCAAAAAGAACTTCATGGCTTCATAGTTTTTAGTTCCCTGAAACTGGCGCTACTCGTCATATTAGATCTGTTTATTAACTACTAAAACGCATTTGTTTGCACGAACACGTTTGGCTTACAATGAGCTTTTTGAGGTAGATGACTCTGTGTACACGTTTCCCAAGTAATTGCAACTCTGCAGTCTCGAGAAGTTTTATGGAAATAAGTTTGAAAGCAAGTGAACTCTAATTAACCTCTCGGCTATCAGGTCTCGGATGCTAGTTTATCTTACAATCGCTTTAGTCTGAGCAATAGACTTAATTTCCGAATAAGAGCAGTTTATTGTAATCTATACCATTCTGTTCTGAAAATTCATTTCTGGGTTCTTGTATTTAAAAACAAATCCAAGCAAAAATTCTTAGAATCAGGGAAATAATATACACCAAACAGGGGAACTTTTAAACTAAAAAAATCATTATTTTCAACCAAAATATATACAGCTAGAGTTAATTTTTTAAAAAAAAAAAACAAAATGTTTTGCTTTTGGTTTCTGCATTTCCTTTAAATTTCTACAACTCTAACTGCATTCGAAATATTAACTGATTTTTTCCTCTAACGATAAATTTCCATTGATCTACTATGAGAACGATTTACAAATGGTTAGTAGTTTCCGAAGTTTTTCGCTTTATGGGTTATTGAATTGAGTCATCGAATTAATTCCAAGTGCTGGCTTTTTCTTAGTTTCCGTTGTAAAATTCACCAGTTCCTTCAACAAAGAGCCTTCTACCCATCTATCGTCTCTTGCTGTTGTTTCCCTTTCGCTCCTAAATTAAAACTCCAGTGACATGAAACTTGATAGCATTGATAAGAATCATGGAAAATAATAATCATCATTATGGATACTTAATCATGGAAAATCTTGACAAGATCTTGCCATGTTACATGGAAAGATAATATGAGATATGTACGAACTTGCAAGTTCTTTGCATGGCTGTCAAGAAACAAGATCTTGGCAAGATTTCCAAGAAAGATTAACCATGACATGGCAAGACGTACCAAGAATTTTTAAGTATTAAAAATTCAATAGCACCCAAAAACATGAATTAGCACGAAATTATAATGTTATTTATATTTACTTAACAATTCCGGAAATCAATTACTAGAATTTCAAATCTTTCTGCCTAAAAAAATCCCCAATCTTTTGAACAACAATATGTTGAAACACACAAATCAAAATACGACGTTGAAGAGGTACAGTAAAGAAGCCCTAATGGGAGGGTAACATACTAGTCGAAAGTTCGATTAGGCGAAGTCAATTTTCGTAGCCATTGGGCGAAAATTTTGAACTAAAGTTTTGTGGACATTAGGCGAATACCAATTGAAGACTTCAGACGGTGCACCTGACTTTCACCTCTAGTCAGTACGTTTGATTTGCGCTCAGGCGTGAAATTTTGAAGTTTCAAACTCAGCTTAAAATCCAGTGTTTAAACTTGAGTACACAGTAGTAAACTTGATGAATTGACATGGATGTAAATATATACGTTATACCAAGTACGTTACCACTACAGTTGAGTGTGTGTTTGTTGAGAATACTGACCTCCTTTTTGGAGAGAATGATAAGGAGTCGGACAAAGACGTTGATGAAGTCGATGAAGAGATCGACCGAGTGCCTAGAACACATCATGAACTTAGCCCACAAGCGTCGGACGAATTGCTCTGAAAATACTGGCAGGAGTCATTGTACTTCTATTATTCATTCGTCTGCTTCAGTCAAGGACTTTTACGTCATGACTCACAAATGAATCGAAAAGTCTAAAGCGGTCAAGCCAAAATGAAGACACACGACTGCAATATTAAAAATTATGTTAGAGAGCAATTAATCACCATCATAGCCAGCCAGTACATCAAATCACCCCTCGTATAAACACCCCCTTCAGGGTGTAAATTCTATTTTATTAATTTTATTTTTATTAATATATTTCTGGTATCTAAAATTCCAACCGGGAATCGACTCAATGTCTGATCAAAGTTCATGCTCTAACATTTCTTCACGCAAAGCAGTAAAAAATCATTTTCTCCACATAAAAAATCACATCTCCCGATCGGAATTCATTAGATTCGTGATCTAACTTTTTGATCTTAATGACATTTGTACAATTTATATGTACTGATATTCGCAATTGTCAAACAATTCCGTTATTAGGACATTCAATTAGTTTATCTTTCAAAAGAAAATGACCGCTATGTTTTTCAAACGCGAAAAATGTCAAACTTTTAGGCTAGCTACTGAAAAAATGTATATGCGTGCTATATTTTTTCTCTTTTAGTCTTGTCACCGACAAAACACAGCTCCAAGTTTGCCAGAAAATGACTACCCTAGCTGCGTAGAGATTCGGCCTTAAAATAACAATGAAAAAAATGAGACGTAAAACTAAAAAAAAACCGTCTCAAGCACAGTAAATCTGTCGTCAATTAATATTAAGATAGCTTCAATTGACCTAAAATCTTCTCATTGAAGTGAGCAAAATTAATTAGTGTAAACAGAAAGTTAATTTGAGAGGGAGGTAGGTAACATGTCACCCAAAAAGCCAATTACGTGAATAAACATATGTATGACTCCAATAAGTGGGAAAATGACATCACACATGCAATAACAGATGCTACTTTGAAGTTAGCGTAATCGCAATAGAAATCTTGAGAACGAGAAAATAACCGAGGAAGCCAATATTAGCTTTGCTTTGCTCAGCTTTCGCTATTGCATCTTTTTAATGTGTGACCTAGTTTTCTTCTGATCTTTATTGCTCTATTCATCTTTATCGTCATCCTTTAACCACAAAAAAGTTTTAATTCTTCAGTAAAATACTCATGCGTAGTGGCGTTTAGCTATCTCAAAAACTTTAGAAAATACCATCAAGACCTTAAGGCATTTTTACATTGTGCTCGCTTAAGTCAGTTTTGTTTCGCTTTTCCACACTACTTTCTGACTGATGATGGTTCCAAAGAGTCCAAAAATATTCTTGAGTTCACACACACTAGTAAAAATCAGGGAATTCTTGAGCATTAAGAGCGCTCATGGACTGACTTGCAAAATAAAAACTAACGTCAGATAAACTGCTCTCGAACTACAGGTGTGGATTTAATTTAGGGATGTAACTTAGAAATTTTTTTATTGGTGCAAACACTCGGAACTCATATGGGTTCGAACCCGACACCTCCAGGATAGCCGTCAGCCATCTTACCCACTGAGTTACATTTACAATAATTGCTTCAAACTTCGTTTGAGAGCAATTAATTAACAATTACTGCAATTCAAATGTCTCGCCTTGAATTTTTTGTTCATCCTTTTGTCACGCTGTGTTCAAGCGATCAAGTAGGCGTTTCGCAAACTTCATGCTCGACAGTCAGAAAAATAGAAGTAGTGAAAAATTATTTCTTTTCCTTTGTTAACAGCGTTGTCGTAGTAATGGAGCCATCTTCGACGTTTATTTATTGTCTAGGCTATTAAAATCTCTAGCATAACCGACTCAGATCGGAAAAATTGCTCGTGAACAAATCGTGGAACCTCTAACGAATTTCCGGAGAGGTCGGGGTGGAGGAGGGGCTAAGAAGTTCACTAAGGAGCTTCAACTGGCGTCATTAGAGGTTATTATATACCACAATTTAGATTTAAAATGAAAATGACAATTCTGGCACAGTTTTCCTATAACTTTCATTAGAAAAAACTATGGCCAATTGAGTTCAGTCGCTTAAAATTGTGAATGAGAGAGATATAGATGACGCAAAACGCATTATGTCGAGTGGGTAAAAGTCTCTCGACAAGTAAAAACGGTGAAGCAATAATTTTTGCATTAAAAGACGTTTACAATAATTTCTTCAGATTTCGTTCGAGAATTAATACTTAATCGGAAACTTAAAGTCGAAAATGCGATAGGAAAGTGATCCAGGGAATAAACTTGTCCAAATGGAAATTCGTCTGCCCTTCGAATCGATAGTTCTGATATATTACTCAAATTGAGCTATTCAAGCCATTACATTCACTTAATTATACGTTGACCACGAACACAGTATAAAAAGTAAGTATCGATAGTTGCTAGATTTTCTCAGAGAAAGCCTGATCTATTATAAATGATCTAACATTCATTTTTATGGTGTACAATGTAAAATCCACTAAAGAAACTTAATCACCCCAATTTAAAAAAAGTTAAAGAAAACAAACATAACCGAATAACGTCGGGTGAATTGCTCTCAAACGACCGGCTGGCTTCATCAGTAGCTAGCCACGATTTAGTGAGGCTGGCTTCAGCTTAATTGAAGGTGCGTGAGGTGAGCGCAGCGGGGGGGGGGGGGGACCGGGGGCAACTGTGGGAGGGGGTTTTGGCTGCATAGTGCCGTCCAGGTCTGAACGATGTTCAGGGGTGGGGATAGGGGCGGGGGGGGGGGGAGTGGAGTGAGAGGGGGGCTGATGTGGGGTGGGAGGGGAGTGGGGTCAACCTCTAAGAACCGCCCTTCACACCATAAATATAAGTCTCCAAAACAGATTCTGTGAATCGCATATTTAAAGACTAGTGAGCTGAAAGGCTCTAAGAGCACTTCATGCCCGCTGGGCGCTACCTGTTAATCCCGTTTTTGAGGACGAAAAGTCCAATGGGTCTGACGAAAAATCTGTCAAGCGAAAAATCGCATAAAAACACCGACAGGACTAATATAATTGCTAAACTTCGTTTGAGAGCAATTAATTCTGCATCAAAAAGTGATTTTAAACTGAAGCAGATGGACAAACTCTGATATCAAACTCAGATCTTTGACTAACCAGCGCAACTTGATAAAATTGGGGCAATTTAATTCGCACTAAGACGAGCTAACCAAATGAAGTCCTTCTCTGCACAGTCCTCATATCTGTAGACTATCATCTGGGTATCGAAGAGGATGAATCCACAGAAGACAGCCAGTCCCAGGTAGAGCTCAGCTCCTCCGAACAGTCGGAATCCGAACACCCACCTCAGCATGTTGCTCCAGAACATGATGTTGAGAGCAGCCATCAGGAACCCTCCAAGGTACAGGAGCGACCTGGAACAACACCTAACTGCAAACATTCTGCTAGCATTATCACGTATTATATAGCTTGTGTCGGCATTAATGCCATTAAAGCACACGCATACAAGATCGACCAACGAAACCGAGTCAACTGTGACAATTCTTAAATCTTAAAAACAAAACTGTGGAACTACATACTCTTTTAAAAGTCAGACGTTTCTCTGAAACAAACTGGCACTTACGTTACTCTCGAAATTGTCTTTTTTTGTTACCAAATAAAAAAAGTTTACTCAATAGAGGTTTTCTCGATCACCTCAGCTCTTTATTTACAAACAACAGGTTGCACATAAGCCGAAGTAATCAAACGGTTTCCTTTCTCTCAGTGAACAAATTTTGTTGAACAACTATGGATTAAAAATTGAACAGACCAATATTAAAAAAATCGAATGAGCAATAGAGGATGATCATATTCCAATGGAAGGGGACGGTGGATTGGGAGGAGAAACCAGTAATGCAGTAATTAATGGACTGACCTCTTCTGGGAGTAGAGAGCCGCGAGGGTGAGGGACGCGAATAGGAGACAGGTGTAAAGGAGAGCAGTGACCACGATGGCCGGATTCACCTGGATCACCATGTCCAGCAGGGGACCCAGAGACAGACCTAAAATGACAGCGAACTGTTTTGCATTTACGAATCGATTAGTAAATCCAGGAGATGAGATGAGGATAAATTAAACAGTAAGTTTACAATATCACTCCATAATTTGTCGAATCCCGCATAGTGAAGTATGTTACTCAATTAAGGTAACAGTTCTGATGTAAAAATATTTTTTATCATTTTTGTACTCTTCATAGAGTACTCATCTTAGCGGACGGGGAAGTCATTACAGTATCGTTAGAACTATGCAATGTTTCATAAGCGTACTGGCGGTTTCGTGTATTTAATAGTTATAGGAATATTAGTAAGTAATTGCTGTTCTACAAGTGTCTTCGTTGTGGCGACCATTGATATGCCTCTACTAAGCTTCCCACAAACGGATTAGATCATGAATGCCAACTTAAATATTCTTTTTCAAAATTCTCAAGCACGGAAAGCAAAGGCTAAAAACAGTTCTCAATTGATACGGAATCATTTCCACCTTGAAATGAAGAGTGATGGAATCTTTAATGAAAAAGTGAAAGAATTGCTAAAAAATGGGAAAAATTATCCAAGTCAGCATCTACTCTCTCTAACCATTGCAGAATCCGAACAGGCCCAGAGCAGCCACCCGTTTCTGCTGCATGCCAGGGGAGGAAGTTGCTGCCAGGTAGAGCAAACATCCGATTGAACCCACGATGGGAAGGAACCCAGCAACCTGCATGTACTGTAGGAACACGAATGCCCCTGTGGCAGCCGCCATTAGACACAGCGACATACAAGCGTACACATTACGCAAGTGCGCCTTAGCTCCCTTCGACCTGAAAAACGCTTATCAATTATTGATGTTGCTAAATTACTAAATTAATTTTGCCCGTTGCTAAATTATTTTGTATATTTCTTTCAGATCTCGATTTAAATCACCATGCGTCAATTTTTCTCATTTCTCTTAAATTATCCAAAACATAAATCTCAATTTTACTTCGCATTTAATTGCTGTTGTTTTTGACGGCTGTCAGAACTTAAACATGTAATTAGGAGCTAAAGTGCTGCCCCACGTTAACCGACTACACTTTTAGGGGGAGGGGCTTTCTTATAATTGACCCTTTATTAAAAAAAGTGTTTCCAACAGAAATCAAGCACTAATAGTGAAAATCACAGTATTCAAATATTTCTGAAATAGCAGATTGCTACAGAACGGAAAAAGAACAATATAATTTTGAGAACCTCGATAAATTTGTTGGGCTTTTCTTTAGACAGCAAGATGACTTTTATAAATCAAGTGAACCGCGTTTGTAGACAGTGTTATATACAATTACAGAAGTTCTATTCGATTCAAAAGTTTTTGGGCAAAAAGTAAAGGCAAGAAATTGCATCCTGTTTAATTCTTTCAAGCCTGTATTAATGTAATGATATATACCTTCAATTGAGAAAATCACTGATCGGAAAACTTCAAAAATACAAAATTCGGCTGCAAAGTTTGTATTGGACTTTTCACAGAATGTATCAGCAAAACATTTGCCCAAAAAATTGCACTGGTTGCCTATTGAATCAAGGATTCTTTTCAAATTTTTAGCACTCATGTTTAAAGTTGATAGATCGATGGCTCCTATCTATATAAATAATTTATATCAACGGAATACAACATCTGCCCGGCCTTCACGTCAGAAACTGTTTCGAATCTCGAAATGCTCGTCAAATGCGAGAAAAAAGTTTCAGTTTTCAAGGCGCTAAGAGATGGAATGAGTTACCTGATTACATCTAAAACGCAAAAACTTTCGAAGAGTTCAAGAAGCTGCTGGAAACACACTTATTGTGTCAAGCCTTTTGATTTTCGACAACCACTCTTGGGCAGGGAAAGAGTGGCTAAGCTTCCATCAACATCATTTTAAAAGCATGTTTAACTTAAAACCCGATAACTTTGTCGCAAAACCAAGTAAGAAAGCAACAGTCAAGTAAAGTTGATCTTAATAGACCAGTTGACAGATATTCAAAACGATCACTAATAAAATGCTTCAGCACAATGATCTCATGCTTTCTTTTAAATTGACTGAGTTATTAGTTGGTATGAAAAAAATTTGCACTTTAAAGTTAAGTCAGTTCCAGCGAATATAAAATTAAATAGACTAGGGAAAAACACCATCCCCCTTGCCTTCCACAAGCTTAGTGCCCATATTTTTTACGCTCCAAAGCGTTTGGTGGGTTCTTTTTACATAGACACGTGTTATACAACTGGGGGTATAATAGATCCACAAAATGAACATTTAACTAACAGCTGAGAAAAATTGAGGCATTTGTCGAGTTTGAAGTCGTATCGGTTTCCACTGAAGAAATCCATCATTCGTTTCTGAAAAACATCACTTTTAAATTTCAATCAATTCGTCAAGTTTAATATTGTAGAGTCAGATTTATAGAGCTTATGGAATTGGTAGCAATTCTCATAATCCGAAGCAAAAAGAATCACATTTAATGCACTTAATTTGGAAGTTTGCAAGAAAGCTTAGTTACTGCTTAAGGAGGAACTAATAGCCGGTTCGACGCCCCCAAAACGTTTTCAAAATTCAAAAAATAGCAAACATTCAATCAAAGTGAATTTGAAGCATTGAATTCTGCTACTGATCTTCTCCCTATTTCTTTTTTGTGTTTTAAGACATGTTTTTTCGTCACCCATATTTAAATAGTTGAAAATCTTATGTTTTGTTACAAAGAGGAGATAGTTGAATAAATCATGGGATTTTTTTAATGCAACAAAGAACGTTTTTTAATAGGTTTTAATACTTTTTTTGCACTTGAGATTCATTTGTTGCTTAGCGCACCATCTGTTGTACAGGTAGTCGCAGAGTAAACAACACGGTATCGAAAGGTCTCTGGAGAAAAATTGATCGGACCTCGCAAATTGCCGTGAACTGCGTAGAATACTTATCAGAATAGGATCCAGTGTGCTTCATCACTTTAAATTGTTCAGCTCAGTTTCAGGTAGATCACACAATTATGTTGCACTCAGCTTCAAATTTGAACTCTATTAAGCTCAATGCTATTAACAATGAACTATGAAACTCTATGAGACGACAACTTTTTCTGGTTTCTTTTGACTTTGATGTTTTGACCGCTGACGCAATAATTATATTAATTAAAGTTTTCTGAACTATCTCCATTTATCTGAAACAGAAACGACAGTCAGAAATCAAGTGTTGAAAGTGTGTACTAGCCGTGAACGAAACGTAAATCGGATTAACACATGGACGGATGATTTGATTCTGGTATCGATCCGAAACAAAGCTTGACTTTATCGAAGAACAGAGTTTGACTTGATGTCAGATATTGATTAAGTCAAGTTTTGTTTCGGATCGATACCGGAATCAAATCATCCATTCATATGTGTTAATCCGATTTACCTTTCGTTCGCGGCTGATACACACTTTTCACACTCGATTCTGACTCTCGTTTATGTTTCAGATAAATGGAGATTGTTCAGAAAACTTTAGAGGCTGAGTTCAGCATAATCGTGTGATCTACCTGAAGCTGAGCTGAACAATTTAAAAACCCTTAACACATTCAAAATGCTGACACTTTGTCTCTTCTTTTCCCGTTCTGTTTCATTTTGTTTTAACGTAAAGGAGAGGAGGTCAGTGGTGGCCATTTTCCGTCAGTCTGTCAAATATTCATGTTTCATAGGGTATGAGGTTTCAAAAATTTTTGCACTTTCTTTAACTCAAATTTCATTTTCTGGCCTGCCCTTCTGGATTTTTTATTTTCAACTAGCATTTAGGTTAATTTTAACGCTTAGTTTGTGTTCTTCGAGAGAAAAATGGAAAGAGCCTCTCCAAGTGTCGATCGTGTTTTTAAAGAGCTTTTAAATGAATGGAACCGCTTTTGGATCTCTCCAAAAAAAGATATCGACTAGCCCAAATTGATTTAAAAAAGCAGGGTAGCATGTTCCTAAAACTCGTATAAAATTAAGACTGAAAATAAGAATAGAAACTGAAAATAAGAAAAAATTGAGTAGAAAGTAATTGGAAACCAATAAATACTGATATCATCGCAAAATAGTTTATCATTTTATCAAAACGAGCAACAATTAATATCTTTAAAGGCACGTTGACATAAATACGAGTAAAACGGTGTTTGAAAAGAAAAACGGTGTTTGAAAACCCAGAATACTTTTGATCTCGAAATTTACTTGATTACAAAACGCTTTTGAAATGACAACACGAACTTCCCAAATCTATTTAATAAAAATGAGAAGTTTGGATCAAAACCAGCAGTATCAAATTTTTCAAAAAATAATATGTTTTCAGAAGAACTCCCTTGTCTTGGAGTCATATGCCGTTACTCATGAACAAAAACAAACATCCTTAAACTAAACAAAGGGATATTCACCTGCTATTTTGACCTCTTCGGCTAATCTGAATTCAGACAGAATAAATAAAACAGACAACCTTGAATAAAAACAGCTACAGACAGTATCAGAAAAGCAAAAAGTAACAGCTACAAAAATGTAAAAGAAAGCAGCTTCAAATTATTCTAAACTGTTACCTCTAACACCAGCTTTATAATCAATTTGACTTTTAAAATGTTATTGTCACAAATATAACTTCAACTAGTCGATAAAGTCGATGTTCCAAACTAAATTTCGGATGCTTTCAGATTTTTCGGAAGTGAATTTAAGCCGTTCAGACAGATTTAACTTGAGCAATATTAATAATTCTGGTAATATAGTCACTTTCATACAAAATGACGCGAGTTCTAAAAAAACCAACACGAGCTACGTGTTTTTTCATGTATGAGTTATACTAAGTCTGTGCTATATCCTCAACATGAGCGGCAAAACTATATTCTATATACATTCTATATATTCTCAGCTACCATCGAACTAATACCAACACTGTTATGCCAATAGATAGCTTGCAAAGTAAGAAAATGTATATAGTATATAACTATGAAGACGATCGTCAAATTGGCCGACAGGTGGTTTAGCCGACAACCGAAAAATAACAAATGAAGCCCGCAACCAGAGACCGCACACCAATTGCAGTATCTGGACGAATAAGTGATATTTTGACCAATCCAATTTTTTAACCACCGAGGGTTTTTTTCTTGACTAAGCCCCCTCTCGGCCAATAATCCTAGCACCAATAACGAACTAGCCAATGCCATAATAGTTAAAAGCACAGGTAGGCTGATTGCATCTACAAGATAAATACCAACACAGCCAATGATATTCTAACACGCTACCAAAGCATAGCTAGCAAACAAATTTGCAAATCTTGCTTTCAGTTGCATCATTCTCAAGAGAGAAAAGGAAAATAATAGCTTTTCCCATTCATTATCTAACATTGGGGGAACACATCATTATCAGCACATTTCTTACTCAATTATTTCAACGTCTATTTGAGCAAGAAGAGTAAATTTAATGGCATATTCAAGCAAAAATTTTGCTTTACGGAGAATTCGCAAAAATATTCTCTTGACAATTAGTTTTCGTCAAAAGGCAGGATACAATTTTAACTTAATTTTATTTTAAACAGGGTTTGACTTGAAATGCAAGCCAGAAACGGCTCATACAACATAATTTTATACCATAGAAGCAAAAAAACTATCATAAATACTACTATACGTTTCATAAGTCGACATAGCAATTCGGCACAATACTGGTGTAACATTTCTATTGTTACCAATGTCGAAATTAAAAGATATGAACTTAAGACAAAGGCTTCAAAACTCTCACCTCCTTCAAACGTTACGAGTTTTTAGTGAAACGTGTAATAATATAAAAATGAAAAATGGGCGTATTGAAATGGATGTGTTCTCTTTTGCCCACTTTTTAATTCAAAAAACTGGGATCTTTTCCGTTTGTGCCCCCAGCTTAGTGGGTGGACATTATTTGTACCCCCAAATATTATTTGCCATATTTTTACAAAATGATTTACTATGTAATGGCACGTGCTCCGTAACTGGGGGGTAGCATAACGTACTGGGGGGGGGGGGGATTTCTTTTCGAGAAATCACTGATTGATTCTCTTCAGTTTTTCTATTCATTCGCAGGCGACCTTGCTAGTGCAACAAATAACCCTAAACCCAGACAGCAAAGGACAGATTAGCTATTCGATTTCGAGCTATCATGAAAGTAGCCCACACTAACCAGGAGAAAAATATTTTTAATGCGGCGATTGAGAAATTCGAAAACTCAATAAAAGGCGTCTGCGTTTTCCTAGAACCACCATTCACGTCATGGACACAACGTAGCGCCAAAATCTGTTTTAATGAACATAACCGAGCAATGGTTGGACAAATAGTTCTCGATTGAGTGAAGGGGAGTCGATTCCATTGTAGCATGCTTCAACAGGCGTGGGGTGTTATAAATTTTGTGTCAAGCTCACAGAGGGGCTTCAAATAATGCTATTTGGCATAGCTCATATAGGCAACTCTTGTCAATTTGACGTGGACGAAACGACACCAATTTCAACGCGCTTTTCATTTTAGTATTTATTTCAAACTACCGCGCACTTCCGAATGAGAGACCAATTTAAACCACAAAAAATCAAAAATTCAAGCGTTATAAAGATCACTCTAGAAGTCAAAACCATCAAGCAAAAAATTGCATAAGAAATTGACACCACGATAATAATTGCTTCAGACTTCGATCAAGAATTAATAGTAGTAATAAAACAAAATTCAAATAACCGAAAATCAGCAATGAACGCAAAATTTGTTGTATTTGTAAACTATTCAACTAGAGAATACAGCCGGTAATTGTCCAAAAAGATTGTCCTATCACGTTTAAGCTGTTTTCAAGGGGTATTCAAAAAAGGAACAGAAAGAAATGCTAAAAAGTTACACAAATTTTCGTTCCGATATAAGGATATCTTTACGTCCCATTTTTGCATAATATCCCCCTTTTTGCAAGAATTAGATGTCAATGCTGCAAAAAAACGTCAAGAAAATATTTCGTACCAAAATGCATTTTCTCTCGTGAAATTCTGTTAATACAATTCAAACGTAGCCGAAAGAATTGCGGAATAGCTGCGAAATAGACTTGCGTGCCGTATAATACACACAAATTTAAGTTGAAAAAGTTATCTACGCCGCTCAAAAAAACTATTAAAAATCATTGTGATTTATTAAGAAGGCCAAAGTATTTTGAAACTCACCCCGCAGTATTTTTTATTAGGGACCTTTATTAGATGAATGAGTTCTTTTCACCTTCAACTGATTCAAATTAAACAAAAAACTTGGAAGTGGAAGTCATTTCATTGAGTGAAGTAAGTCACTTATGATCAAAATCACGCAAATTCAATTAAAAAGTTTACCAGAGAGAGACGGAGAGAGAAATGAAGCCTTTTCTGAGAAGAGGAAAAACACTGGAAATGTGACTCAGCTTTGCTGCGCGAACAGTAAAACGAGAAAAGAGCGTCAGAGGACGAAGCAGAAAATATAGCAGGACAAGTCCTGAATTACAATTCAAAGATTTGAATTGACTAAAGACTTGACATTTAACATTTTTACAGCAACATTAAACTAAGGCAGTTAAGTTAACAAAACCCATGAACTTATATGCGCAAAATGAACAAAAAAGACTTTTCCCCAGATTTAGTGTTTTAGGAACCACTAAAAGAATTTAAAAAATATTGATTATAAGCATCCTTAGCACGAGTATATAGAAAATAACCGTGTTGGAATCAATGAAAGACAAAGTAAATAGTCAAAAATAAAAATCAGAAATTGGCAAAAACTAGAATATCTTTAAAATCCAGTGCCGTCAATTTAGGAGAACCTCGTATCTACAAGCCAAAATCATCAACCACAGCATGTCTTGAAACTTAAGAAGTCGTAAAATGCCTTTTAGCAATTGTAGTGGATGAAAAGGACAATAATTATCAATGAAGGCAATTTTCACAAATTCACATAATAATTTGGAAAGCATGCGAATCTCAGTTAAAGCAAACCTTAAAAGTTTGAGCCAATAATTTGATTAAAATTACGCCGTAGTAAAAGTTGAATATGATTTTTTGAGACCAAACGATAGGACAACAAGAAAGACAAAAATCAACTTTTGGAGAAGTGCTAAAATCATAAAAACTTTTGCTATGGACCAATTAACCTCAAACAACTAATTATAATCACCACTTCCTCATTAGAAACCAAAAAAAATCTGTCACTATCGAGATTAAGTGATCAGACAGCAATAAGACAACAAAGAATAGCAAAACTCGAAAATTTACTGAAGGCTTGAAAACGAGCAGCGTATATTTCATAGAAAGCAAGAGCAATGCCATGGGAAAAAATTCGATTAATTTAAGCATCTTAAGCAACATATGACTCCTATCAGTAATAAACAGTACAACAAATTGAACAAATGAAACTCTCAAAACTCAAAAACTAGATGGATCACGAAAAGAATATGTCAAATTCATAGAGACAATTAGCTTGGTCCTAGAACAATTGAAAATATTGCAATAAAATCTCTTATCAGCCTATGGGATCTGTCCCTAATGAGAATAAATAATAAGAAAAACTACGACAGTACTCGCAAAACTTCATAAAATCATTATAATGTTTTCAGAACAAATAGTGTCAGAGTCACAAAGACGAATAGCGATACACTCAAACCATTAATTGGCGTAATTTTTGCCTCAAAATCAACCAATGAGACCCCTCATTAATCAAAAATCCAAAATGTATACTAATATTTTATGACAACAAATATGGTCAAAGGCATAAAACAAACTTTAGCTGCCCGTTAATGATACATTAGCTGCCGGTTAATGATTTCAAGAAATTGAAAACAGGCGCATTTAGAACACATATTTATGATATTAATAGCAGTCAAGAGAAGAAACACTTAAGACAAGACAAGTTAAATTGACGTAAAAAAAAATCTTTTGAAAAAAATCACGCTTCGAACTTTTTCGCTAGCTTTACTACTCCAGCGTGATTAAAATCAGCACTCTAATTTGACTTCTCTGAAGTGAAAAAGCTGAAAAAAGTGAACAATTCTTTCAGAAAACAGCTCAGCAAAATAAGTCAATACTTTGATTGTGAAAAACCAGGAACACCGCAATATAGCTACGCTCATCTTAAAGCTTTGCAGCTATAAAAATATTACTTACGGTTTGCTGGTTTTCTTCATCCTTATTTTACTTTTCAATACAGATAGCTCAGTTCAATCAGAATAATATGTATGACAAGACACTAAACGAACATTAAACAGCATAAATCCAAAATCAAAAGCAGGGTCCCTTAATAACAGATGCAGTTGATGACAGAAAAGGCCTAGAAAAAACAAGGACCAAAAGATACCGAAGAGGTTTCAAATGATGTTATCAATGCATATTAAACACTAATGCGCCGATTTACCTTGAAAGTATAAAACTAACTTTGGCGCAATCCACTTTTATGTTAAACTATTACTTTTATGCTAATTGAGATGATCTGCTAACAAATAAAAAAAAGTGTACTATAAATAGGAAGTTTACTAACAATTCATTCTGAAAAAATGCTTAAAAAGTCAAGCAGGGCTAAAATAATTGTTCCGATTAGTTTGCGACTATTTAAGGCCAGTCGGGAAATTACAAAAACAAGTTAAAATAAGTAGTGGATTACAAACGCAAAGAGACTAAATCAGATAGATAAGATTATGAACGCTGTCAAAAATCATGTGGAAAAGAATTTAGCTCCAATATTTTTGGAGTGATCATTTCATGATAAGGCTAAAGAATACGGATCTATTTTTCATGCAAGAACTCTGTCTGCAAGTAAGCTGTCTGCAATTTAGTCACATGCTGTTCTAAAAATTGGTACAGCGCGCATTCAAATTCATGATATTGAAAATCGAAAAATTGACAGAGAAGCAAAACTGAAGACAAGGTATAATTAGACCAGGAATAGAGATGTAAGTTAAAACTAAAAGCTAAAAAGCTGGCTTTGCAATTTTTAAATTAGCCCGAAAAGTGATAACGCAGTTACAAATTGCGAAATAAAATACTAACATGTATTCTACAGCTCTGAGAAATATAGACAACAAAATTTAACTATTCACTGTTCAACGCTCAACATTTGCAACAGATGTAAAAACCTGATTCCTTGTAATGGAAATGCTGCTTTTTCTATTATGAACACAATAGGAGAATTCAGTTTCATTTTGAAAACAAACAGTGGTGACTTAATTTATAATCATCTGCTCAAATTACAAAAAGGCAAGTCTTAGCCAAACTTATCTGGTACCGTTGCTTGAAACATTGAAACGAACAATTTTCTTTCTGTTAAATGGAACGTAAATTGTGATTATTAATTATTGAAAACTTTCATTTCTTTTATATCCGAAAATTTTTTTCCTTAAATGTGTCACTATTAAATGCTTAATTTTTGACACTCATGAACAGAATATATACTTAACGTCAAAACATCTATTCAGTTAAGCTTATCCAGTAGAGTTATCGATGGCTTTTAAAACAGGCTTTTAAATTTGAAACAAGGAAACCGTTTTTAATTGAAACATTAATTTAATCACCAACATGGATACAATCTCAAACTTGGCTCTCAGCGTTGATTGGAATTGCATCATTTGGCAAAGAATTGGTCGCAGATGATGTTGCTGTAGAGCCATTTGATGAACTGCCCCCATTCGCCCCTCCCCCACTAATCGGGACCGCTCTTAGCTCCGTTCGCATGCACAGGTATTCGGCTAATACTGTTGTAAGAAGAGCACATACTAAGTGGAGACAGTACCATGACCACTTGGAAGGAATCGAGGCCCATGATGAGGGGTAGAGGGTCGATAATATCCAATGGTAAAACAATAGGGTAAAGCTGAAGTCAGTGCACAACTTGCTACGACCTAAAAATCAAAAATTAAAACTTGTCACTCCTAGTATATTAAATCTCTATTATTATCGACCTGATCGCAAAACCGACTTTAAAAGCTCCCAAAGTGAATCCCTCCCAAAGGGAACTATATACTCAACTGGGTTTTTTTGTTCAGTAAATTTTGGACGATCGATATAATCATAGCAAAAAATCGAGAATGATATCATTAGACAGCTCTTCCAGCATAGAATTTGAAATTAAAAAAAGATTTTTTGATTTCCTTTTTTCGAGTTATCAAGGTTTAAAATTTTAGTGAATATTTCACATTTGGGTGTAATTTTCTTCACCTTTACCGCCTTTTTTGATCAATTTCAATCGTAAGCTCCCACACTTTTACCAGTAGTAATAGGGTGAGCAAGTCTCCCCGGGGCCGTGTAGACCCCATGTACTAAGATAGGGTATAGGATAATTTTTGAGATAGGGTCTACTCTAATGTAATAAGATAGGGTATATGTATTAAGATAGGTTATAGGGGCCGCCACATATTTGCCATGTATTAAGGTTAGCGGCGGCCACGTATTAAGATTAGGAATAGCCGCCGCAACGTATTAAGATTAAGAATAGCCGCCGCAACGTATTAAGAATAGGAATAGCCGCCGCAACGTATTAAGATTAGGAATAGCCGCCGCAACGTATTAAGATTAGGAATAGCCGCCGCAACGTATTAAGATTAGGAATAGCCGCCGCAACGTATTAAGATTAGGAATAGCCGCCGCAACGTATTAAGATTAGGAATAGCCGCCGCAACGTATTAAGATTAGGAATAGCCGCCGCAACGTATTAAGATTAGGAATAGCCGCCGCAACGTATTAAGATTAGGAATAGCCGCCGCAACGTATTAAGATTAAGTATAGGGACCAGGGTATTAGTAATATAGTGTGAGTAGATCTCGCGCATTTTTGGGAGCCGGTCATTGGCCTTTCCGCGCAGGGAATTGTACAGGCGGGGAATTGTACAGGCAGCGCGCACGGGAATTGTACAGGCAGCGCGCACAGGAATTGTACAGGCGGGGAATTGTACAGGCAGCGGGAATTAACGGATAATTCCCCTCGCAGTAAATTTCAACATGTTTATTGGTATAACCAGCGAAATGTATTAAGATTAGGTATAGCCGCCGCAATGTATTAGGATTAGGTATAGCCGCCGCAATGTATTAAGGTTAGTTATATCCACTAAAATTGAGAAAATTGAAAATTTTTAAAACAATGAATTATGAAAGTACAAAATGACAGACACAGAATCAATCAAGTACATTATAAGTAATTTTAAACACAACAGAGAGCGCTCACAATATGAAAATTGATTAAATAAATTACAAGTTCAGGGGTACAGTATGAATTCCATCAGATAACACTTTTCGTTTATGATAAAAATATGAGAGTCCTTTCTTTGTTTGTTCATAGGTTGCGACGCAGTGGTTGATTGTCCGAAATCCTCTATTTGTAGATGTTAAATTGATGATTTCTTCCATCACACACCGATATTTTTCCAATGGTCTATCTCCGGTCTCTTCCAATGTTCGTTTGTTTAGTCCTTTGCTGCTGAATTTGTACTTATCCGATTTGGCATCGTAGCAACAATAAGTTTTGCTACAGAGACAAATCATTTCAGTACATCTAAATTCTTCCTTGAACAGACCTGGTTCACGCTTATCGTGCTTTTTATGTTTATCACAACAAGTTCTAGGGAAGAAATTTTGTACAGCATCAGCTTTGAAAGAATCATCACAATCGTGTTCCCTCAGAGCTTCCCATTCTGCTTTTTTAGATGAACGAATGCAATTGTACAAATTATCGTGCGCTAGAGCTAAGTATAAGGAGTCAGTGTCCATTTCTAACTCTTCGAATGTGTCGACATCGCAAAATTTATCAAAAAAATTGTAATAAAGCTCCAGCATACGTAATTTTGCGTACTGAAGTATAAAAAAGCCGACTATTATCGGTTCACGGTGCTCAATTTTTGATTTTACAAGTTCAACTTCGTATAGTTCTTTTGACACACTGTTAAGTCTCTTAAACAATTTCCCGTTGATAGCTTTGTGTGTCTTTTCATCGTTCAGGTATTTTGTCTCTATGTCTGCTTCTGTCCATGATTTGGTAACCATAGGAACTATTCCCTAACAATTTCATTGTTTCTGCTACAACGCTTGATTCAGGATTTTCATCTCCAACTCTTCTAGCATCAACAACCGATTGGACAAAACTGTTGAAGCATTTTTTAGGTGTGTACTGAACGAAGCGATAAATTTTGGTGCATTTCAACCCAAGACTAAGGTGAAAGTTGAGTAAAGGTGTTATGACTGTTCCATTCTCCAACTTGAAGCTTGAAATTAACATGCGTTGTGGTTGCTTGAGTAAATCGTTATCAATTGCATAATCCCTCATATAATCACTAATATCTGCTCGACTAACATTTAATTTTTTAAAGATTGGTGGAAAGTCCGAGAACTTGTATTTCAACCCATCTGGAACTTCGAGATCACACTGAACGTAACCAAATAGTTTATCTTCTCTTATCTTTGAAAGTAGAGATTCTTGAGTCAGAGGTGGCTTGAATGGGAAATTGTTTCTCACGTGAGTTTTTACAGATTCATCACCTTTGACAGTTTCCCACCAGTTACATTCCCATATCTCAACAACTTTATATCCTTTGTTTCGCAAATAGTCTTGTCTTAGATCATCGTATTCCCGTTTCTTTAGTCCTTTCTGAGTCTCTTCCTCTGACATGCTTGCTCTTGCTTCCTGACATATACAAAAGTGAAAGTAACAACCCATTGCTTCAAAAATAGTTTTACAGTGAGCACAAAATCCGTCTACATTAAAACAATCAATCTTTTTCTGAGTTCCAGTTGTGTAGTAGCTTTCAATAGTGCAGTTAGGTCGCTGGGATTGTAGGTACGACATAACCATGTTCTCAAATTTCCTCGATTTATTTTGTCTAGCTTTAACCTTCTGAGTCTGAATCAAACTCCCATCTAATGTAAAGCCCAGTGGGCATTTCTTGACACATTGAGAAGGGGTAAAGTTGACTGGCGTCTATACCCACAATTGATTTGCAAATGTTTTCTGTGTTTCGAATATAGGTTTGATCCACAACCGCTTTTCTAGTAAACACAATAGAGGGACCACCGGTCATATCTTCGCCTATTTTATCATGTAAATCTTTGTCTGCTTCAACGAAAGGATAGAATTTGCTATTAGTTGATTTGTGTAGACAAATATTTGCTAAATTGGGTAGTGTGCAACCCAGTTTTAACATATCAATCCCTTTGTTATGATAGAACTCCATCATTTTCTGCATCGCTTCTAGTGTCGGGACAACATCCTTGTTATTATACCACCTGACAAAGTCTTGAAAAGTTGTCATTTGTTCGTGCTCCCACACACTTTCCAAGTAATTGCAGTTGTCAACTCCCGAGGGAGGCACTACCTTCAACCTAAGTTTTTTCAGAGCCTCCTGTTGGGAAAGTCCACTATTCAACAATTTTGTGAAATCCGTAAATTCTTTCTCCAAGGGATTGTGATCTCTCAACTTACTAAAGAAACATTCGTAAGGTGGAAGGAAAGTTGCATCCAACTTGTTTGGTGAGTCGAACCATTCATAAGGGAAAAATCCTTTGGTCTCATTTGTCTTGTAAGCTTTGAGGAAAGAATCTAGTGATGTTGCTCCACCAAGAAAGTTTAGAATATCGAGAAACTGAACATCACCAAATTTAAAGGATACAAAATGATTAGCTTTTTTAATAACCGTTGGTTGAATATCGCGCTCGTGTATAAGGTAGGGTAATAAATAAGACTTGATAAGATTCAGATCATATTTCCCGCTGTTGAATCCAAATACAGGTAAAGTGCTGACATAACGTTCAAAATGTTGTTGTAGTTCGAGAAGTTGATTTTTTTTTGAATTTGGAGGAATTGAGTCGACATATCAATTTCTTCTGCTTCGATATATTGAAATTCAAACAATGGAGTACTCTCATCTTTCCTTCCATTTAGCTTCTCGAAAATAGAACTTACTCTGGTTTTAATTGCATTTTCAATTGAGGAAAATTTTTGCAACATTTCTGCTTTACTTCTGCTAGCTAGTTCTTCTAATGCTTCAACAAAAGATACAATCAGTGTCTTGGGGTCTTTGTTGCAAAGGAAAATAGGTTCTTGTAATAAATTTGAGGAAATTGACACAGAGATTGGTTCATGTTTTCCTATCCAAGTAGTTGTATTGGTATCTTTTAGTTCATTAGATGGAACGCAGATTGATTCGAAGTCTAATACAGCCAAGTTTTTGTTCTTCCTCATATCCAATTCCAAAACCGTCAAGTTTATCGAACAAAGTTTCTCTCAAAGTATAAACACTCTTCGGATAAATGTGCTGTATCCTATCTTTACAAGATTTCACGTGACGGTGGAAATTACCTGCACGCTTAATAAAGGTATCACAATTAGGACAGCGGAATCGTTTGAAGAACGCGTTGATATCATCAACATAGCAAATGTGGTTGTTGTAGCGCAGTAGATTAATGTTGTTCTCGTACATCTCAATACTTCTTCTGGCAAGTTCACCTACAAAATCCCCGTCCTCAATGTCAATGTCATAAATGAAAATGTTGTGTTTTATAGCGTTTTCAACAAACACAAGGTGATCCATTGACCCTCCTCTAAAGTTAATTGCGTCATGACCAGACTCGTGGAGAAAGTCACTGCACAACTTAGCTGCGTTTGTTTCCAGCTCAGCTGATCCATACAAGTGAACAGCCACAGCTCTAAACAAGCAAAGGTAGTCCTTGTAGGTTTCTCCGTATCCATTCGTAACAAGACAATTTACATCTCTTCTTCTCAACAACTGTTCAGGTATAACAGCATCTAAACATCCCATTGGGATATTGTTGAGAAGAGCACAGAAAATTGTTACATTCGTAGTTAGTGCATACCGCCATTTTGTGTTTGCCCTTTCTTGAGCACAAGTCTCAATCAAATCCATTTTCTCTACTCTATCCTGAAGTGAGACTAAGTCTCCCTTAGAGCAAAGTAAATGAGACTTCTCAAAGAAGGTGTTGTTCTCATGAGCATAAAAGTATCGGTATTCGTCTGTGTCAACATTTCGTAAAATAAATCCCAGAGATAAATTTATTTTTGCAGCGCAGTTAAGTTTTTCAAACACTTCCTTCAGTTTTTCATTAATTTCTCTGGGATCAAGTTTAGACAATTTAAAATTGAATACTTTATGTCTCCCATTCTCCATCTCAGTATTGTCAAAGAAGTGTTGACAGGCACTAAGTTCCTGCTGTAACTGTTCGTTGTTCTTATCCAATTCATCCGATTCTAGTACTTCTTTCAAGCTTTCGCTGGATTTGGTTCAAAAACTTGGAAATTCCTCCAAGCATATAGTGCACACTGTACTAAGCTTCTTTTCTTGAGGAGCGTGATGCTTAGCAAGGTGGTAGTTCAAGTCCTCTTTCCTCTTTGTATAGAAATGTGGACACTTGGGACATTTTAAAGTACACTATCACACGATTTTTTGTGTCGAGCCATTTGCTGCTTGACAACCATTCTCTCGCACTTTGTGCATTTGACAGGTAGATTTCTATCAAGAGAAGGCATTGTATTGTTGTGATCCAAAATAAATTGAATAAATTTCAAGTAAATTGCCGAGCAACTGTATCTAATAACAAAGTGAGAATGAATACCTATTTTTGGTTTTTTAGTTAGAACAACTTTTATGACTCATTACTTCCATATAAGGAAATGACGTAATTTCTATTTTTAGTAACATTACGTAATAAGAAAGTTCAAGAACTTCCTACGAAGCAGTCACAGTGTTGCATTCTACATTGTATTTAAATCCAGAAAACATCCAAAATGTGTAACCTTATTCTTTAGAGGAAAATCGCAAATCTTAAGTTATATTTATTTGTCATATTGCTGATTTGTGTTACTTTTTTTTACAAAACAATACTATTCATCCCAAAACAGACTTTTTAACAAAATCTATCTGTCAGATGCTTGCTCACTTAGAGAATACGAATATTATTGTAAACGAATTAATTTTTAAATTTTATCGATAAAACACTAAATGTGTTTTTACAATAATATTAAAATATTAGAGAAGAAAACTCCTACTTTAATTGAAGATAACTTATATACAATTGACGTTAACGTGATTATATTACAAACTACAAACCAATCAAATTTTAGTATTAAGAAACTTGTTGTAAAAGTTAATGATATTGTTTTGTTTATCTCATTCTCGCTTATAACATTTTTTCATTTTAATAGATTAATACGTGAAGTTTTACTCATTTGTGAAACATGTTGATCAAAAACCACTTACAAATATTGGAGAAGATTTACAAGAGAAAAGAAGGTATACCTGATGCATACAAAATTGACGAAATTGATGTAGATTCATACTTTTTTTTACAATTTTTTGGACATTTTCACAAAATCCAACAGAATAATCCGATTTAGTAAAGGACTTGAGTATGCAACGTTCTCTATTAAAAAATTTGAATATGAGGAGTTTATTGCGAAACAGTCTTTCGATTTATCCTCAGAATTGCATGTAAGCAAATACGAATTGTTGTTCAATTTGAACTCCGTCCCCGATACATTGGAACAGTACAGAAGTATTTCACAAACAAACTTTGTTCTCCCAGAACCAAAAACAATATTTTCTTCACTACAGAGTGCTTTGTGCTTCCATTATTACAACGACTACAATGCAGTGGGAGTACTGATCAGGTTCGGAATTCGTTTACCTAACGCATTTATTGCAGAAATTTGATTCCAAAAATGAAACATTTTCCGAGATTGATCTGAAATTTGACGAATTGGAAAAAATTTATCAAAGCTTGACTTTTTTAGTAAATTATGTCACTTCATTTCAACTAAAATAGACCATTATAGGTAAAAGCATAGTCGGAGACCTGTACGTATCCTTTACTTCCTACCTTGTTAGGAAATTTTACCCAAATTTGGATTTGAATTTCACTTCGTCCAGAAATTTCAAGCTAAACGTCACTTTTTCTCATAAAATCTTCCATCTTTGGTTACTGTTGTCTAATTGGACAGAGCACACTATATATAGAGGTTGTTGATTTTGACATTATCATTTGATCCAACTTCTCTGAAAACATCATCGCTACTTTCTCACATTATACTAACTACTCCTCAATATTTTATCCTGCTATCGAGCTCCAACATTCATTTTCTTCTTATTAAAAAATACTTACCTTAGTTCTAACGTTCGTTTTAATATAATTTATATATCTTGTTTCCTTCCTAAAAAGGAAATTTGCTGCTTTATAACTTTCTCTCCACTGATTGCGTTTATCACGTTCTCAACAAGAATCTCTTCATCCATTCTCTTCACTTTCTAACAAAAACCTCTTCTATCATTTAATCCAAAATGGAGTTCACCGTTCAAAATAATAACCTTCTGTACTCATTTTCTTTTACTGAGGATATTGCTCGGATAGGAGTTCGAGATTTAACAAACGGACTGTATGAGTCTTTGATCACTTTACCCATTACTGTGTGGCACATTATTGAGCATCAGCGACAACAGTTTGATACATATCATCAGGGACAGGTCCCAATCACAGAGAATCAGCTCGGAACTCACGCGATGGGACACGAAGTTGCTGTTGTTAGTGGACACCAATATCCTCACGTTAATGGATCTGATTTCCCTGCCAACTACGTAGCTGGAAATATTCAGTACACATTTCCTTGGGAGGAAGGGCAAATTCCAAACAGTTGGTTCACTACACCGGAGGCAGGTGAGGTATCAAGCTCGGAGGTGGAAAATAATCTTCTCCAAATAGTTTCAAGAGCTCATAGTAGAGAACATAGCGAGCTGAGTATCGATACTAGTACCACCACGTCATTTAACGATCTGGAAAACTTTGATCCAGCGCAGTACTATGGATCTACTGACATGTCAACTACACCCTCGATGACAACCCCTTCGATTGAGGAAGGAACAGCTCACAACCCTATCTTTTGAGTGATGTACCTAATACACCAGTCACTGTTCAACCAACCCAACTACCTGGTAGAATTGAGCGACAAAAAGGTTTCGGTACTGAAATTCAGAACTTACCAAAATATGTTATTATAACTCTTTTTGAATGATTTCTATGTTCAATTTTGTAAACTATTTTGTATTTGTTCGTAAAAATAATAAAGTTTCTGAATACTTTTTAGGTGTTTCGTATTAAATTTACATTTTCAATTTTATAATTTTTGAACTCCTTTTTTTCAAGTTTTCCAGAATCAAAGATTAACACGAAAGGTTACTTGATAATTTAGGTACTTGGTTATTATTGAAAATTTGTTTATCGACAATTAAGAAAAATGCCGAATTTATTTTTGATATTTAAGAAAATTGTCGAATTTATTTTCGATATTTAACAAAAAATGTCGAGAAAAAATTCGATTTTTAAGAAAAAATTACTGTTACAAATCCGATTTTTAAGCTGCAAGAACAGATTCAAAACTTGTCATTTTAAAAATGATTAAAATTTTTAAGTTTTTTGCTTAAAATCATACCGTAAAACTAAGAAAAATGAGAAAAAAATTTGCACATTTTGTACGCACAGTTTGGTAACATTTTTGATTTTTAACGAAAAATCTGAGGTTCTATTTTTTACTTTTAACAAAAAAAAGTTGTGTGAAAATTCGACATTTAACGAACAAATCGACTTCAAATTTCGACTTTTAGAATATACACTAAATTTAAAACATTTTAGTACAAACACTTTATTACTTTCTAACTTCAAAGTACAACAAGGAGTTATCAATTATTCCCTGACCATCTAGTAAACAATCAACAATTTTTATTAATTCACTCTCATACTTTGAGTTCTTAAGTGACTGAATTCGGTCGAAGAAGGATGATCTCAATGTTTGTGTGCTTGCATTTTGCTCCGCTCTCAGTAGATGTCTCTTGAACTTTTTTCTACTCAATCTCTACTTGGACACGCTGGGTAGTTTTTCAACAAATTTGTTTTCCGAGTTGTGTTGTACCGCTCTCTTCAATTGAGTGAAAACAAACCCAGCTTCTTCCATTGTGTGACCAAAAAACTGATGTTTATATAAGGTGTATAAGCAGTCCACTGTCTGATATTGAAAAGATAATTCATCCAATTTTTGGAGTAACTCATTAATGGAAGAAGAAATGAGAATTATGTGATAAGAACAATTTTTCAGAGTACAAAAAGTGTAATTGTGAGACGCAACAGAGTATTCACTAGTAAGCAAGTAAGGTTTAAAATCCTTAACCGATACGCAAATGAACAAGGCTTTCTCACAAAATTTTTTATAAAAGTCAGGTAAAACTTGACACATAACTGCTGCCATTCTGTAACCAAAGTGATTTTGGAGTGATTGTTTTAAACTACCGTATAAGGAAATAACGCAATTCAGTTCAAACGCAACGAAAATTTCATTTGAAAAATGACACAGTTCAAGAGACAGCAACTCAGAAAAAACCGTTGTTTTACTTGTTCTAAATATTTCAAACACTATTACTCGCTAATGCAACACAGACGTGCTAAACATCAAGATAAATATGCTGCTCTAGTTCAAATGTTTGCTCAACTTAAAATTTCTGACTAAAATTTAAAAGTTTCCTTATAAGGAATTTTTGCAAAATGACGCAATTAAATTTTCCATGTTTGGAAATGAAAGAAGGATAATGACATCATTACCAAATAAAGGTGATCGGAAACAATAGAGGAAGTAAAATTACAAGTTAAATCATTCAATTAAATTCTCTCTGTCACATTAAGTTGATAAAATGTCTCTCTCTAAAGTCTCTCCATTTTACTCGAGTGCTCCGTCTATGTTTACCGATTCTCAACCTAAAACTGGAACAGATTCGGTTCCATTTTATATAGACTTTGGTTCTAACCCAAAAAGATTTGGGAGATTTACTGTGTCCCAGATTTTTAAAAACGGACAAAATTATTCCGAACCAACTTTCCAAGTCTTCAAAAAAGATAATTCTGGAACATTTGAGAAGTACCAACAACTTCGAATTGGAGATTACGAATTCAAGAAGTTCTGTTTCCTCAAGAGCAATATACTGAATGGGGAATTGGAACTGAGTGAGCACCCGACTCAATTTGATAAGAACCCATGTAGGGAGGATGTGCTGCAACGATGTCACAAAGTCAGAGGTCAGCATAGGGCGCAATCGACGAATATATGTGACTTTCATTCAATACGTTCAGGAGAATCCAGCCTCCGTTTATGTGCAGATTCGGCTCTTTTGTCGCAAAGAAAACAATGAGTTCAAGCAGGTGACTTATGTCAGCTACACTTTGGACGAGTTCAAGGAACTGATTCAAAATTTGGATGACTTTTCTAACATTGAACAATGTACATTTCAATAATAATTGTTGTGTGATTTTGTAATATGTCTTTGTCTTCTCTACAATAAATTTTTCATTTTAAAAATCTTTGATCTGAGAATGAGTTGGGATATTGGTTGCTCAAGAAACATTTTTTTGAGTCTCAGAGATAAGTCAAAGGTTATTTAGACTTCATTACGAACTATAAAGATATTCCTTTACTGTTCTTGAAGCTCAAAATTTTCCCAAATTAGAAAATTTGGACATAGTCCCAAATTTCAGAATTTAAGTGGGTTATTCACAACGTATTACGCAGAACAAGTCTTATATATCGTTCAGATAGACAACAAGTTACCATTTCAAAACATCGTTGGAACGGATATCAGTGGAGTTTTCTGACAAATATTGAATTGAAAAAAGAAGAGTACGAGAACTTACTAGAACATCTCCCTACACTTTTATCTTATATTGAAAAGTTTAAGAAAACTTGCATTGACATGGATGAAGGAACGCAAAGTTGATGGATATTGTCATTCTTGTCCAACATATTCAATTGTTACGGATGCATCCTTTCAATGTTTCCCGAAAATGAAAAACGCAAGAACTGTTTTTTAGCGGCCTGTAAAATTTGGGACGAGAATATAAATTTGGAGGAAATTAACCAAAAATTTCCTCATGGAGGACTTATTGGTTATGGAAATTCCTTTTTAGACTTTTTCTTTGCTAGATTGAAAGTTTTTCGATTACATGCTATACTACACGATTCTGCTGGAGCGGTTAAAACAAATACAAACAAAGGTCCAGGATACTGTTACATGTTACCAAATTTTCCAAGCTCATGTTTCTTGGGACATTTAACTGGGTTAATCTTTTGTGTCTTTATTAAATTTTATCATCCTCAAATTTTCAAAATGCTAGACTGCTAATCATTTTTGTAATAATTCAACCTAGAAAAAAGAATGTCTCTCGTTGTGTTTCATATTGAGTGCTTGGAAGGGAAAATTGTCAAGGAGTTGGGTGTTTTCAAGGATGGAATTGTATTGGGATACAGTTTCCTCCCACCCAAAGACTATAAACCTACTTTTCAAGCAAAGTGGAACACTAAAAATTTACATGGGATTAATTGGAACAATGGAAAACTGGAATACACTGAGTTGTCATCAATCATTCACCAACATTGTTCACCTACAACAGAATACTTTGCAAAAGGGTTAGAGAAGTGTAATCTCCTCTCAAATTACTTGTGTAAAGATGTGGAGAATCTAGATGATCTTGGTCGTCTAAAGTTTCCAAACTTCTCAACGACTCGGATACTGACTGGGATTGTAGCAATTATCCGAATCGACACAAAAAGACATTTCACTGTGCAGAGAAGAAAGCTTATGCTTACGGAACTTGGAATCTAGATTTTTTTGACAACGTATAATATTTGTAATTTCTATTTGTAATTTCTATTTGTATTTGTGATCGTTTTGTAATTTATTATTTTTATTTTACTATTTTTGAAATCAGAGAGAAGTCGCATTACCAGTTGGAAAAATTGATTTTCCCTTAAAAATAAGGTATAAATGACCGAGCATACAGATAACGGTTTAAATTTAGGTAATTTTGTCTTTGATGATAATAACCAGGAACGACAATCGTGGAAATGTTTTGGACAGACTTGTAATAGATCTCTTGTGGTTTTTTTGTCCCAATTTTTTGTTATTTTGTTAATATTAGCGTGCTGTATAGTAAGAATAACTCTTGCCGAAACCTGTGAAGAAACAACAGTTTGGATTGCTATCTTATCTAGTACAGTCGGTTATATTTTACCTTCTCCTAAACTATGAACAAAATAATTTCTACTAAGGAACGCATTTTTATTTCATTGGTGGGACCAAGCGGGTCTGGAAAATCTCACCTTATCCATGATTGGCTAATTATTGGAACTTTTCAACCCGATTTTGATAAAATTTACGATTTTTATCAACATTATCAATCACTTTACGGACTTCCAAAAACATTAAGAACATTCAATTTTTTCAAGGAGTTGACTTTGAGTTCATTCAGAGTCTACCCAATAATGGAACAAAGTATTTGCTGATTTTTGATGATTCTTGTGAGGAAATCAAAAGCTCGAAAGAATTTGTCAAAATCGCGACAGCTGGAAGACAAAAAGGACTTAGTACAATATATATAAAGCATAATCTTTTTCATCAGAGTAGTTTGGGAAGAGATATTGAGTTACAAAATACTCATATAGTTTTATTCAAGTCACCTAGAGATGTTCTCCAGATTAACACTCTTAGTCAACAGCTCGGGTTAGGATCACAATTAAAAGATTGGTATACAAAAGCTACTTCAATCCCGTATGGTCATTTACTCATTGATCTGACTCCGAAAACAGTCGGCTCTCTTAGATTTTGCACAAACAGTGGTTCTATTCCCACTATTTTTTTCTCCCTAAAACGAAACAAGAGATTACTTTTTTGAACGATGAACACACAACATCTCTCTACGCTGATAACGTTTCAAACGTATTCCCAGAACTTCAAGAAAACGTTCCTAAGAAATTGTCCAAAAGATTTCATTCAGTTTCTAAACGAATGCATAGTAAACCTTCTCGGAGGACAACTACAGGAAATACAAAAACAAGACGTAATAAAGTACAGAGACAAATTCATCAACTCGTGCTAAAAAGAACCGGAATAAATAAAAGAAGAGCAATTTTAAGTTCACGAAAAGGAATAGAGCTCATATCAATTTTGACACCATCTATCATTAATCGATTGTCTTGAAATGGAACAGTTTGTTTTGATTCCTCGACACCTTTACGAACAAAAATTCAAATTAGAAATTAAAAAGTTGGACACTTTTGAGCAGAAACCAGTTTCTGTCCCAACACATTTGAACCCTAATTACAAGGAAATCAGCAACAAATCCAGATCTTTTAAGAACGAATCAATTGTAGATCAAATTTTGAATTCACCGCGAGTCAAGCTATCTCTCAACGACAACATTTTATTAGATGGAAGAGATACAGAAGTAGCTTTCGCAGAGTTTATTTTTGCATTAAAAAGAAAGAACGTTGATTTTCCCGACATATATTACACAATACTTGATGCTACCGGAATAAATCCGCAGAAAATAATAAACAAAGATGCTAAAAGCAAAGACAGAGGGAGCTGGATTCCTTTCAAAATCTGAAAAAGCCAAGCTACAAAGGCTGTATAGAGATGGAAAAGCCGCATATGGATCAATTAAAAATCTACAAAAGGCAAGTGAGTTATCCAAAAAGAAAGTTACCTACTTTCTACACAGTAAAGATTCCTACACAAAGTATCGCCATGCAACACGACATTTCAAAAGATTACCAGCATTTGCTAAGCGAATCAATGAGATCTGGTGTCTCGATCTAGCTTTTATGGATAAATTATCGGATACTAATAATGGAGTTAAGTATTTATTAGTATGTGTTGACGTCTTTTCTCGCTTTGTTCGTGTGCAACCAATGAAGTCAAAGCACTCTACCGATGCAGTTGTAGCTTTCAAAAAAACATTGCGTAAAAAAAGTATGCCAGCGAAAGTATGGGTTGACCAGGGAACAGAGTTTGGTGGTGAGTTTCGAAAGTTTTGTATGGACAAGAAAATAAAAATTTACTCTACTAGAAGTGAAACGAAAGCTGCTGTAGCAGAACGAGCCATAAAATCTCTGAAAAACATTATTTATCGCTATATGGAAGAAAATGGTGACAAATACATGAGAAAAATGGCTTCCTTTGTCAAAACTATGAACACAAGAGTTAATCGCTCAACAGGTAAAGCTCCAAAAAATGTAACAAACAAAGACTTTTTGCCAATTTTTTACAGAAACCCAATTAACCAATATAAACGACCACGTTTTAAAGTGGGTGAAAATGTTCGTATATCAAAAAAAGATATTCCATTCAGAAAAGGTTATAAATCACAGTTCACAAATGAAATATTCAAAATTGTTAAAGTTGCTACTTTTAAACCGCCAACCTATAACCTTTGTGGAGAACAAGGTGATGAAATTCTAGGTAAATTTTATGAACAAGAGCTTTCAAAGTGTATCATTTAAAGATGAGTTCTTTCACTGTTGAGTTGATTTCCAATGCGTCGTTTGATTGTTACCCAAACAATACACTAAGTTCTTTCACGAATTTTCTACCTGAACAAATTAATCTTGATGGAGAATGGGAGGTAGCGATAGCAGAACTGTCGTATCCTTCCTTGTACCAAAACATAACAGAGGGTAAATTCTTCTATCTAGATGAAGCAACACCAGATACAAAACGCCCATCAAGTTACACGTTAACAAAATTACACAGCAAATTTCTTTGAGTCTTCCAAATCAGAACTCTTTACTTGTCATTTTTAGTGCTGATCTTTGTCATGTCTTTGGATGCGAAGAAGCTGTTTATGGTATGGGTGTTTTCATGAGTGGTGCTGGTCCACTTTTGCCCAAGTTTCCTTATGACATTGTACGAATACACACCTTAATGATATATAGTGATATTGTTGAATACAATATTGTGGGTGATACAAAAGCTGCTCTTTTACGATGCATTCCGTTTATATCAAAAGTTAAGAATGGAGATATCATCTCAACGGGACAATACATGAACTATCAAAATTTTCCAAACTTACAATTTAAAAAAAATTCTAAAGAACTCATTCCACAGCATAAAACTCGAGCTCCGGTACTCTCATGGTGAAAAAGTTCCGTTCAACTCTGTTGGTGTGACAAGAGCGGTACTAATGTTTAGAAAAACTTCTGAGAATCATTTTTAGATTCAAAGTTGTAGAAAATGATTGCTGATAGTGATTTACCGTATTTTCGTGGTTTTTCAAGACAGAGGGGAAGAGGATTCGGAGCGTTAGCACAAACAATTGGGAGGACAGCTATTCCATTCTTGAGGAGATATGTTGTCCCAGCAGCAAAAAGAGTTGGTGCTGATTTGCTTGATATAGCTGCACCAGAAATTGGAAATGTTCTAACTGGAAAGAAAAAATTCAAATCTGTGGCTGCAGATGTTGGAAAGAAAACATTACGTAAACAGCTAGGGGGTGGAAAAAATAGGAAACGTCGCATAATTCGAAGAATTCCCCCAAAAACCAGTCGACGTCGTCGAACTAGAAGAGATATTTTTTCTAAGCTAAAATGAATACTAGATCAACAAACGATAGCAACTTTCGTTTTGGTCACTTTACGAACTCTTGCTTGGAGATTTTTGACAAAATTCCTGTTTTGGAACCAATTGAATCTTCTCACGTTCAAGAAGTTTATCCCAGTACTTCATTGGATGAAAGCAGCATTGAGTTCGAGTTTGAAACACATAGAAGCATATATCTTGATATGAGAGATATCCACCTTCAAATCAAAGTTGGTTTAAGGGAAGATTGTTTGATGACTTTATGAAAAAAGACGAGCATGGAAAAGCAGATATGGGAATGTTCACAGATGATGATTTACATTATCTAACTCACGTCAACAATTTATTGCACTCGCTCTTCTCCAACTGTGAGGTGTATCTGAACAATCAACAGGTTTACAACTCAAATGGTCTCTATGGACACAAAGCTTTAATTTCCAATGAATTTAACGCTTCCACAAGAAATAATGAAGGTATTTTGGCTTGTCATGGATATGAATTTGAAAAAGAACCCAGCGATTTTGAGAAAAGCCGTTTTATAGATCGAGAGGAAGAACTTTTGCTGAAAAATGGAACTACTTATTACGGTAAATTAGCAATTGATTTGTTCCAATGTGAAAAGTTACTGCTTCCAAATATAAAAGTTAGACTGAAATTCATTCGTGCAAGACCCAATTTTTACATGATCTCCTACAATCCTCACGTCTCCCTTAAAGTTCTTGACTGTTCCCTGTTTACAAGACGTGTTGTTAACGAAGTGTATCACCAGATTATCAAATATCAATTAACTCATTAACCTGCTTGTTACAACTTTATGGAAACAATTGCACGCACATTTATTATTCCTTCAGGACAGAACCAGTTTAAAATCCTTTCCATTATCAGAAATTTGGTTTACGAGAACTAAGAATTGTTCGAGGAGGTAGAGCTATAGTATCAATTGATACAACCAATGACTGTAGGGCATATGTAACAACAATGAAAGCAATGAATTTTAACGAAGAGATTCCCGCGTTACCGCATAATCAATTTCAGAACCATTACGTGCTTGTATTTGATCTCACTTCACTTCAAGATGCTGGAGAAAGTATTCATTATCCTGAGCTCAGCGGTGAAAGTATCCGATTAGAAATGTTTTTCGACAGCCCGCTAAGAAGCGTGACAGAATTAATTGTTCTAGGAGAAAGGATGTCCACTGTTAAAATTGATCAGTTCGGAACGGTTGCTAAAAATGTCTGAAGATTTTTGCGTTAACGAAAATTTTTTCATATTTTTTTCAGTTTTTTATGGGTTTTACATCATTGCTTTCTGCATTGGAACATTTTTGGGTTATATATTATCGTCACCCAGTTGCCATTCTCTTCACCAAATAATTTCTTAAAATGCACGTTAACTGGGAGCGAACTAATTCAAACTTTTTTGTTTACGTTCCTCTCCTAATTTTTCTGGTACTTCTTTTTTTAATTATTTTATTCTACCCCAACTCCCATAACAATTCTGTTGACAAAATTAAAAAGTCAAGCAACCTTTTATTAGAGCAAGGTAAAAAGTCCAATGATTGTTGCTTTTTTGAAGAGAATGAGACTTTTCAGCTTGACTGTACAGTTAGAAATCCTTGTGTTAATGGTATTTGCGAAATAAAGCAGAGAAAAATCGTTTGTCATGGATATCACTTCCCTGAGACAGATTATTGAACGAATCCCAGAACTCAAAAACCGCTATATTGGATCGTTTCCAGCAGATTGTGTTCCAAGGCTACCCGCATTCAGCTTTGCTATCATCAACACTTCTCCGAGCAGTGAAGCTGGAGAGCATTGGAGAATGATTGCTCGACTCAATCGAACTTATTACTATGCTGATTCTTTGTCTCGTCCAATCACAAAATACAAATTTTTGAATAAAAAGTATCAGAAAATGATACAACAACCAGTTCAGAAAACTGATAATTTGTGTGGATTTTACACAATATTTGCAGCATTTCAACTATTTAAATTTTTTCAAACAAAACTGAACAATGTTCATGACGTTCATGTTTTAAACTTTATAAGTAATTATATGTGAATTAGATAAATTTAATGTAAAATAAGTCGAAGTGTAATAAAGTCGACAGTAATTTTATTCTAAATTCCTTAATTCTTCGTTAGTTACTCAAATTTTTGTTGTCGACTTTATAAACTACTCGGCTAAATGTACTTTAATACTCTTTTCTTTTGTACTATCATCATGTAAACGTTTGAATAATTTTGTCTTTGCATGTGCTTAATTTGTACTGTCTCTTATTTTGTACTTATTAATTCAATTTTTTTCTTTTATTTAACTTTTTTCCATGTTATGAGCGCGTAAAAGTCCACTAGTACTGTGACAATGCCAGATCAGCAAGAGGTAGTTTCGATCTACCGACCTCTGGGTTATGAGCCCAGCACGCTTCCGCTGCACCATCTTGCTATTTAGGGTCGGCTATACCTACTCTTAATACATTGCGGCGGCTATACCTAATCTTAATACATTGCGGCGGCTATACCTAATCTTAATACATTGCGGCGGCTATTCCTAATCTTAATACATTGCGGTGGCTATACCTAATCTTAATACATTGCGGCGGCTATTCCTAATCTTAATACGTTGCGGCGGCTATTCCTAATCTTAATACGTTGCGGCGGCTATTCCTAATCTTAATACGTTGCGGCGGCTATTCCTAATCTTAATACGTTGCAGCGGCTATTCCTAATCTTAATACGTTGCGGCGGCTATTCCTAATCTTAATACGTTGCGGCGGCTATTCCTAATCTTAATACGTTGCGGCGGCTATTCCTAATCTTAATACGTTGCGGCGGCTATTCCTAATCTTAATACGTTGCGGCGGCTATTCCTAATCTTAATACGTTGCGGCGGCTATTCCTAATCTTAATACGTGGCCGCCGCTAACCTTAATACATGGCAAATATGTGGCGGCCCCTATTTTAATACATATACCCTATCTTAATACATTAGAGTAGACCCTATCTCAAAAATTATCCTATACCCTATCTTAATACATGGGGTCTACACGGCCCCCGGGGAGACTTGCTCACCCTATTACTACTTTTACCGTCTTTTGTGGGAGTTTACGATTAAAAAACTATCGCAAGCGAATTAAACCAACAGTTTCAAAGCCTTCATTGTATTTTGTAATGGAGTACACGGTTCAAACTGTATTTGAAAAAGACCCGTTTTGCCGCAGAGCACAGGCGGGGATTGTCTATTCAGATGCTTCTTTAGCGCCCTTGTACCCTTCACTCGGCATGTTTTACGTAAAAATATGGGGAACGCTCAAATATCAAAAGACGTCACATCACGGTAACATGTGTCAAACAAATTTCAACTACAAAACTCTGGTAATTGCGTCACGGAAGTTACTCATACCTTCTTTAAATGTTTACAAAGACAGCAGCAGCAGCATAAATTACAACTTACCAACTAAAAGCCATATTGTGATTGCCATTAGGAGAGAATTGATGACAAATATACTCGAATTTACTCTTTCTGAAACGTTTGATACTCCGATGGCGTCGTAACTTAACACATGTTGCAAGGTCACGCCATGGTCAGGAAATATCAAGCACATCATCAACAGCATTGTACACAAGCAGACGTAATATAAACACTGCATTGATATAATTTGGGCAATTAGAAGCTTTGGGTCGAATGACGACGAACGAAACCTGACTGTTCCCATTTTTGGTGTTTGATTTTTTTTTCAAGCTGTAGTGTAATTATCCAAATGTTATCTCAGAGTTAATTGAAATTCCGAGGTCGAAAAAGTCAAATACCCGTTCAATAACCAACAACAACACATGACTCTGAAATTACACAAAAATTCAGTTAAATTGTACAAACAAATGTTCACTAAATAATGGAAATTCCACAAACTTGCTATTTCCAAGAAGTTTAGTTCATCTTTCAGATTTACCCTCATTTTATAAATGATAATATTTTTGACATTTAAAACCATAGATACATAAATTAGACGTTAATTTATATCATTTCACTGAAATTGTACCAATTTTTTCACCGTTTCATTACTAAGTTTACTTTTACTCTGAACAGTTTGCGATGCTGCCACTAACACATTGGTCAATTCGCAGCCATCTCCAATTACACAAGAGTTCGCCAGAACGCAGTTTTCAAGCACACAATTGTCACCAATCACGACATCGTTGAATACGACACAACCTGTCAATTTCGACTTTCCGATTTTACAATCTTGTCCGACTATGTTGTTTTTTAACCATTCGCTAACTTTGCCTTTGTTCTGATCACCGAATGTTGAACTCAGTCCGATTAGATTAGTACCTGCTAAGAAGGAATTAGCAGGACATTCGAATGCGTTTCGTGAAGATTCGCACTTTCTCTTTTGGGAAGTTAGCATCAACTGTAAGATTTTCCGATTAGCTTCGTATAAGTTGTTCACAGAGTCAGCACGCCATGCGAGGTCGCTTGATTCCAGCATCAAATAGCGACACGGGGAAAATTTCTGAAACAGTGGATTGTATAACATGAAAATTACACCGATTAATTTGATATTAACGCGCACTAGCGCTTTGTTCTGTTGAATTTTTTCGGAACGTCAAGAAGATAACCTAAAGATTGAACAGCAATCACAAAACGCGACCATGGATATATTTATGATTTTCGCAATTTCCTCTAAGCACGTTTCTGATGTACAACTCAGGTTATTGAAGCTTTCAATGCTTCGAAAAAGAAGGAACGCTTTGACCCACAGCCAGTTCATAATATACCAAATGCTCTTGAAGAAACCGATGGCTTTATTACCCTTTAAGTAAAAGATGCCTAAAGACTTTACCGAAATTCACGTAGACAAAGCGATATTAGAAATCTAGCCAACAACACATTTTCTTTGCGGGGGGGGGGGGGGGACAAGGGGGGTGGGAATCCACACTACAGCAAATTGTTTTATGTTAAAGCTCTTTGTCTAGAATTTAACTACAATGAATTTTCCGAAATAGAGTTACTGAAAATTTTGGGACTAAATTTATGCAATTTAAACTTTGAAAAAGATTTTGCTACTTTCAATTTTTTCAGAAGCCAAATGCAAATGATTACAGCTCTGTCTATGGACGCTGGTATATCAACAAAGTTGTTTGAGGAAAACGCAAAAAGTAGAGCAGTTCATATTTTTAAAAAGCAGTTCATATTTTTAAAAAGCAGTTCATATTTTTAAAAAGCTGTTTATATTGTGAAAAAGCAGTTCATATTTTCAAAAAGCAGTTCATATTTTTAAAAAGCATTTCATATTTTTAAAAAGCAGTTCATATTTTTAAAAAGTAGTTCATATTTTTAAAAAGCAGTTCACATTTTTAAAAAGCAGTTCATATTTTCAAAAAGCAGTTCATATTTTTTAAAAGCAGTTCATATTTTTAGAAAGCAATTCAAATTTTTAAAAAGCAGTTCATAGTTTTAAAAAGCAGTTCAGATTTTTTAAAAGCAGTTCATATTTTTTTAAAAAGCAGTTCCTTTTTTTTAAAAAGCAGTTCATATTTTTAAAAAGCAGTTCAAATTTTCAAAAAGCAGTTCATATTTTTAAAAAGCAGTTCATATTTTTAGAAAGCAGTTCATAATTTTAAAAAGCATTTCAAATTTTTAAAAAGCAGTTCATATTTTTAAAATGCAGTTCATATTTTTAAAAAGCAGTTCACATTTTTAAAAAGCAGTTCAAATTTTCAAAAAGCAGTTCAAATTTTTAAAAAGCAGTTCATATTTTTAGAAAGCAGTTCAAATTTTTAAAAAGCAGTTCATATTTTTAAAAAGCAGTTCAGATTTTTTAAAAGCAGTTCATATTTTTTTTAAAAAGCAGTTCATATTTTTTTTTAAAGCAGTTCATATTTTTAAAAAGCAGTTCATATTTTTAAAAAGCTGTTTATATTGTTAAAAAGCAGTTCATATTTTCAAAAAGCAGTTCATATTTTTAAAAAGCATATCATATTTTTAAAAAGCAGTTCATATTTTTAAAAAGCAGTTCATATTTTTAAAAAGCAGTTCACATTTTTAAAAAGCAGTTCACATTTTTAAAAAGCAGTTCATATTTTCAAAAAGCCGTTCATATTTTTCATAAGCAGTTCACATTTTTAGAAAGCAGTTCAAATTTTTAAAAAGCAGTTCATATTTTTAAAAAGCAGTTCATATTTTTAAAAAGCAGTTCAGATTTTTTAAAAGCAGTTCATATTTTTTTAAAAAGCAGTTCATATTTTTTTTAAAAGCAGTTCATATTTTTAAAAAGCAGTTCATGTTTTCAAAGAGCAGTTCATATTTTTCAAACGCAGTTCATTTTTAAAAAGCAGTACATATTTTTAAAAAGCAGATCATATTTTTAAAAAGCAGTTCATATTTTTAAAAAGCAGCTCATAGCTTTTAAAAGCAGTTCATATTTTTTAAAAAGCAGTTCATATTTTTAAAAGCAGTTCATATTTTTAAAAAGCAGTTCATATTTTCAAAAAGCAGTTCATATTTTTAAAAAGCAGAAAATATCTGCCCACGATAAGAGAAATTAATTAGACAGTTCATCATACACAAACACCTTTGTCCGAAGATCTACAAATAATTGTTCGTATCAACCTAAATACCTGTCCTCTAAATATCAAAATTTCGAAAAATTGGTACAAAAAACTCTTGCTGCACTTTAAAAAATCTCTTGCTGCAACTTTTATGCTCATTAAATGACTTTTTGTAGGTGGTTGAATTACAGCTAATAACAATCCAATTTTCTGATAGCGCTTCAGAAATGGTCAATTCTATCTTGAAATGAAATTAAGATGTCATATAGCAGCTAAATTTCAACATTGACTTCAAAAAATTTTTTTCACATTTGATAACTCCATTCAGCAGATATATGACCGCTGCGCGTGATAGACTGAATGCGAAAATTCTGTTCCATTATTTTAACATAATGTTCATTAATGCAAATTCATTATTATCGTATGGTTCAATTTTGTCCAAACTGAACCAAGTTTTTGATAATTCTGTTATGGTTTCTCATTATTTCGTAGTCACACACGTTTTCTTCTAGCCTTTTTCGCTGCACTCTTATTAAGATACGTTCAGATCAGCTAGAGGTATAAACTCACGAGGAAATTTTTGCAAAATTTGAATATTATATACAAAGGCCAAGAACTAGTTTAGGCAGCCCAATGTAAACTTGCCAGTAGAAGTGCATGAAACAATGTTGAAGGTAACTTTTAAAGAAATTATCTTCCTTTCTGGGGTTTTCATGTGAAAAGCTCTGCATGGCCCTGGAGGAAATAGAAAGCTTCCCGCAATTGCTTTTAAAAATTTTCTTGCCAGGGCGTTTTTAAAAAAAAAATTGTGAAGAAACAAAGAATATCTTTCCCGGATATCTCGTCTGGTTCTCGCTCAAAAATAGACGAATGATACCACATGCATTACCTAACAAGTAATAATGCTACATTTTTTAAACAAAATGCCAGAAATTGCGTTCTAGATGAGGTTATGTTTGTATAGCTCCACAGTCACAGGATAAATGGAAAAACTGATGGCGCTCCATTGTCCTTCTCTTGCAAAAATAAGATGACAACTATATACAAGGGTCAGAAAAAAATTTTTTTCATGGTAAATTCTGAGAAAATTTTTAACAAAGCAACAAAATTTGATTTAACAAAAACTCAAACTAAAAAAATGTTCTCAGTTGATTGGGAAAGATAAAGCAAGTCTGTAGAGAATAAATTGCTAAAATTAGGTGTTTTAAGAAACCGACAGTGAAAGCTACATTCAATTTAGCTGGAGAATATTGCAGATTGGTTGCAGATTTTTGGAATGTTTTCTCAATGCATTGTCGTGCCAAAAAAATTTTCACCTATGATAACTCTGAAATCTCTTCAGACAGATGCTGCCTTCACTTGGTTGTTATTTAGTACTATTTCACAGACATTCTCTTGTAATCTACAAAGAACTTCGATTCATGCTATTTCATTCTATCCATCACACATCTAGCACTGCAGAAACTTTATCAAGTTCGTGATGGTTAGCGTTCGCAAATCATCGGCATATCCATAACAAAACGAGTTGATGATCTTATCTGAAATTGGTGGATATCAAAGACAGCAGCCCCGCAGTACAGAGCCCCGTTGGACGCAACTTGTAACATTTAAGTCAGATTAATGATATCTATTCGTTGCTGATTGTTTTCTAAGTCACTTTCAGTTATATCTAGCGCTTTTCCACGAAATCCCAATCTAATTTCCAAACCAAGATATCATGCGTTACTCTATCAAATATTTTTTTTGAAGTCAAAAACATTCGCCCAATTTGTCGACCTTATTGAAGTCGTTTTCGTGGTGTATTTTGTCCAAGAAACATAGTAAACTATAAGTCCAATCTGTGAGACGAGAAGTCTGCCTTTTTGCATAAATCAGATGTTATTTTTTCGAATACTTCTGATCGGCAACAGACAATTCGTGGGACGGTACATACTGATGTCAATTTAACCGCTGCTTTGTGTATAGGAACTATTTAGCGAAGTTTTCAGAAAGCCGGTGAAACAACATAATTGAAACTCGCTTGATAACAACTCCACGACTCAACCTTGACCAAAATGAACGCTTGCAAATGTTACTTGTCCGCATAATAAGCTATGCAATCCTCTCTTTGGAAACCCTCCAAATACGAGCTGAAAATTTGAGAAAGCGTTCAGAAAAAGCCACCCTCTCGATAGAATCCTGCAAAGTGGATGATTATAAAACGAGACTGAGGCTGATTCCCTTGTCACTTTATGAGACAAACTGCACATGTTTTGCTTTTTAGTTCTCTGTTCTCCAACAAAACTGACATAAATTGGACGTGATACGTTACCATAACTGGATGTGGCGGATAAGCAAGACTTGATGCAACACCCGCTACACAACTCTAGAACCTTAAACATAACCGACTAAACGTCGGAAGAATTGCTCTCGAACGACTAGTGGGAGCTCTAATCAATTGCAGCCTGCTTCAGTTGGGGGGTGGGGGTGGCCTAATTGAGACTAAGAAGTTGCAATAATGGGCTTCAAATAATCACATTAGAGGTTAATATATACCACTATTAAGATTTAAAGTGAAAAATGGCACCAGTTTCGGCGCATTTTTCATTTGACTTTTAGTATTAAATTGCCGTCAATTGAGTTCAGCTGCTTGAAAATGTGATTGAGAGAGAATTTTAGATCACGCGAAACGCAAAAAGTCAAGGGCGTAAAAGTCACTCGAAAAGTCAAAACCGTCAAGCAAAAATTTTGCATAAAAAAGACACACATGTTTACAATAATTGCTATGAACTTCCTTCAAGAGCAATTAATTAGTTGAAAGCAAATCAAATTTCTGATCCCTAGCCTGCAGTCTCTCCAACCCATGTAACGAAGGTCAAATCAAGAACGACATCAATTCAAGAAAAGACCTTAAAACTTTTCTATCTTATCTGTTCTGGAAGCTTTTTTTACTGTCAAGTATCATTTAAGCAACCCCTTCACATGGCGGATTTTGTGTGGATGTTCAGCATGCAAAGAAACTTAAAAACTTTGACTTACACTTCAAGAAAAGCAAAACAGAATAGATCCAAATATACATCGAATAAGTGAGATTTCTAAGCGTTTTTTTAGGAACTTGGACTATGGGTTTCTTTTCACTGGGGAACCGATGCACTTTTGAATTTATACTTTTGCTGAGTTGCTTGAAACCAAAATTCTCTGCCTCCTACTCTGCCTGGTCTTGAAGAGCGTTATTGCGGACCGTTTCTCTTGAAGGAATATGACCTTTTCAACGTTGACCGCGGTGTTACCCTTAGCTGTATCCCTTCTGAGTGATTCTAACTGCTCAATTTGGTAAGCAAGTCGCTATATATACCAGATATCTAAGGTGGCAGCGACGTGTTGCGTTATTCTTGGAACGGCTTTTTCAAATAGTAAGTACCTAATATACCACTGTTTTAGTAGTAGTAGTAGTTCAGGCTTTAGGGTCTTCCCAGGGGTGCTCCAAGGCACCCTTGTTTCCGTGTCCTATTTCTAATCGATTTTCGATCGTTGGGTGCATATCCCACATTTACATAAAATTCTCCACGTACATTTGTTGTATTTTGTTTTAAAGAAATTCCAGTAGATGTCACTCAGTTTTTTTGCTCGATAGTTCTGTTGAATAAGAAGGATTTTTGGAAAAAGATGTTGTAAAGTAGTTTGGCTGTGTGAAGGAAGTTTTCATCGGTCTTCCTTAGACGATTTTTTGCTATTTTTAATTCCCCTCTTGCGCTTTGTCTAGTCTTTTCAAAGTCTTGATATTCGAAGTTTACTTTGATGTCGAATTTGTTGTCAGGTAACGATAGTAAAAGTAGTAAATCGTGCATTTCAACATACAGGCTTAGGGGCAACAGTTTAACTGCTATTAGCTTTATATTGTAGGTGCAGTTCTTTCCACTTAGTATCCATGAAGCGGCTCTTTTTTGTAGCTTTTCAATTTTCTCCATCTGCTGTCTGTTTGGGAGCCAAGCTTGAGAACAGTATGATATTATTGGCACGACATAGCCAGTGTAGGCATTCAATTTAATTTCAATGAGGCGCTGTCGGTCATGCTTCGTTTTATTTGGTAGAATGCTTTTGTTGCTTTCGAAAGCCGGTGATTACAGTTGCTATTCCAATTAAGATTTTTGGAGACAATCAAACCAAGGTTCCGTTGACTATCAACCTCTCCTAGCTCCTGATTTCTCATTGAGGCTTTTTGTTCGCTTTTGAGAGAGAGAGAGAGAGAAGTTTACATTTTGATGCATTTAGTGTCATGTGATTTCGATCGCACCAGTTTTCGATTCCTTCCACGCTCTTTGTTAATTCTTTCTGATTTACGCTAATCAGTTTGAAGTCGTCTGCGAAACCGAAATTTTCAGTGAGAGGAGTTTCTGATGAAAGGTCATTTATGAAGATGAGGAAGAGCAGAGGACCTAAGATTGACCCTTGAGGAACACCACTAGTGATTTCTAATTTTTCGGACAAAGCATTATGAATCTTGACCCATTGTTTCCTTCTATTAAGGTAGCTTTCAATCAGCTTTAAAAGATTTCCTCCAAATTCAAATAAATGCAGTTTTTCAATTAGCTTGTTGTGGGAGACTTTGTCGAAGGGCTTTGCAAAGTCTAAGTAGAGGACTGACAACTCTTTCGTTTTCACATTGTCAAGTTTGGCGTACAAAGAGTTTAGAAAAAGTAGTAGTTGAGTTGTAGCAGACCACCTCTGTCTAAATCCAAATTGGTTTTTGGTTTTCAAAGAGATTGTTTTTGCAATATGAGTTTATTCGGTTGAAAATTATTCTTTCCAACAGCTTTGAGACGCAGCATAAAAGACTTATGGGTCTCTAATAGTTGACATCGGCTTTACTTCCCTCTTTATATACTGGCGTGATTTGACTTAGTTTCCAGAGTTCCGGGAAAATTCCTTTATTTAGGATTGTTTGGAACAGTAATACGAGAGATTTACTCAGAGTATTAGCGCAATTTCTGAGGATAATATTTCCTAGGTTATCGGGGCCTGTTGATTTGTTTAGGTCTAAGTTTTGCTCTTCAAATTCCAGGCGCGAAGTTTTATAAAGTTAAGTATGCTTTTTGTGTAAATCAGTAGCGGAGGTTCTTTACAGTTGTATACTTTTGAAGAACAAACTGAAAATGGTGGCTTTTTCGCTGTCACTACTGGCTTTTTCATTACCAAATTTGATTGTTGCTGGCAAAACAGAGGGCTTTCGGATACATTTCAGGTGTTTTTGTATACTGCTAAAACACCTGCTTGTGAAAATTTTGTCTTCGAATATATTTAGATCGATGTCCAGTTGTATCAAAATCTGCTTCTCCAGCTTTAGTTTTGGGAGTCTACCTACTAAGATTCAAATTTTTCCAAGCTTTCTTTTTGGGGTTCAACTGCTTACTACTTACTGGCCCAAGGACGCAATGTTGCTCGATGTTTCGTTACTTTAGGAATGTGATTGTTGATATGGTGTCTAATCCATGTGTACCATTGGTTTAATAATGCGTCAACATTACTAAAACAGAAGGGTTTGAATGTGTTTTTCTCAATGGCTTGATTCAGTTTTATCCAGTCAGCTCTTTTGAACAAATTTACGGCACATGTTTGAGTTTTTGACAACTGTACCGAGAAACACAACAGAAGTCAGAATTGGTAGGTGATCTGAACACTGCTTCTTGTTTACCTCGAAGCTCCTTGAAGGTTTTGGTGTTGATAGCATTCTATCACTGGATGTGGATTATTTGTGAGGACATCTAGCGTTTGATTTGATATGTTCGAGAAGTTTGATTCTATCAGTTTATCCAGGATCTCTGATTCATAGTTATCATTATAGTTCATCCACGTTAATGTGACAGTAAGTCGAAAAGGGGTTTGTTGTTTATCTGATTTAAACGAATTCCAATGAAAAGTTTGAGATTGAATAGTTTTTAAAGTTTTTATGCCCCCCTGTTTGGAGTCATTGTGATTCAGAGTTTATGGAATATCCGTTCTTACCTTAAAATCAATATTTGAGCTGATCTATATCTGTGGTTCATCAATTAGAGCTAATCAATTGGTTCATCAATTAGAGCTAACGGTGGTTCGCGGTTCTTTTAAACCTCTTTATAATTTCAGAAATAGAGAACTTCACATAAAATGGGAATACGCGAGTTTTGGGATCTTAAAAGTTGGCAGTAGTTTTTGCCAATTACTTGGATTGTAAAACTTCGGTAAAGCTATACTTCTGTGGCCCCATTAGGTTTTTTAATGACAATTGTCTACTTTCTTACAGATGTTTTCTAAAGCTACGTATATCATCAGGTATAAAATGCTAGAAATGGAACAAAGAGAATCTAACATTTTTGAACTCAATTAAAAAATTAATTTTTGCCAAAAAAATATGATGAACAGAGAATTAACTTACCCGACTTTTACAGTCTTCGTCAGAGTACAAAGAGATGTCTCCATAATCGCTTTTCTTAACTATATAAGGGATAGCTTCTGACTTAATGCGGGTCAAATTATCTCGTAGCTTATCATCTTCCGAAATTTCTTGAAGGAGGCTGCTTGATATTACATAAATATGTGGATCAATCAATTGCGTATGAAGTTTGATTTTCCCCAATTCCGAAATGTTTCCAACAACAATTTGATCTTGAATTTCTTCGTCAGTTTGATAAAAACAAATCTGTTTTCTGGATTCATCCAAACCAATAACATCGAAAAACTTTTTCTTGGATTTTACTTTGGTGCCAATTTTGATTATTTCATTCCATTTTAAGTGACATTTACTCAGAGCTGTGGCTATCGGGCATTCATATATTCTGTTTAAGTCACACAGAGATTGTATAGAGAAATCCGTAATGGAATCACAAGAAAAAACGCACAGATGCTTCCACAATCCCGACGGACATAAAACCTTCTTATTCTGCAAAACTGCCTCAAGAGTTCCGAGATCATCATCCGCGTTGATGGTGCAAAGTTTAATTGAAGCCATTTCTGTACCACTAAACAAAATTTTGAGAGCTTCCTTCAGCTTTCGTGAATCCTTTTCAGACACAATTACAGTGATAGAATCAAAGCCGGCGTCAACAGCTGCTCGTATGGGGTAAAAAATCATTGGCCGATTGGCAACAGGCATCAAAAACTTGGGACAACTTTCAGTTAAATCTTTCATTTTGTGACCGTTTCCACCGGCCAGCACAACTGCACAGAACTCACTAGGCTTTTGTATCATTGCAATATCTAAAATAGCGACAAATTTTTAATGATTTGTTTTTATTATAAAGAGTCAATACCTCCAGAAGCGAACACCTATTTAATGAGTCAAAATAAAGTATAACGGTTTATAGACAACTCGAAGCTCAAAATTTTTCGGAATTAATATTATTATAAAGGATCTAATGATCTAAAAATCATTAGGGACAATGTCTACAGTTTTTGAGTTTACAGTCACAGGCCAATCGCGCCATGTACAATGTACTAAAATTGTTGCTAACAATTAAGCCTAAATCCTTTTCCTGCTTCGAAGGTTTTAGACTACGACCAGCAAAGGTATACCTTTCATTGCTCGTGCAACTGATTGATAACTGCACATTTGTCTAGATTGAAGCTTATTCTTGCAAAATGGAAGCTCAATCTTAATAAATAGATAAAAATGTTTGGGGTAGCCGTGGTGCCCCCCCCCCCCCCGACTTCTGAAAATGGTTATTGTTGCTGCCTCTTCTCTTCACAGAGCTTCAGCAAAGTGGGAGAACATCAGACGACGATTACGGCAAGGAGTCATCAACCCCGGGTCTCAGCTTGAACCGCAGAGCCGACCCCGAAAAAAGTTGCCAACTTTCTTAGATGGTGTGTCCACCAAAAAGAGCGTATTATCATCCGGCACGACGATATAAACAACTCGATTGCACATCACCCACGTATTAGACGTGCTCTGTTCTCCAAGGAGGCTCTCATTTCGAATTACTGAAGATCAGCAACCACTCTGGAATCATTTACATGCAAAGAAACAGTGCACCCGATATTTACCAGTACCTAGCGAAAAAATCTGGTGTCAATGTCATTCACCTTTTGAGATATTTGTTGTCAAAGAGTAAACAGAGAGATACTACAATAGCACATTGATTGCAAGCTCTCCATATTTTCCCATCACTAGATTTTAAATTTCTTGTTCTTGTTAAAAGGGTCAAAAACGATCTCCATGGATTCAAGAGAGAAACAAACTGCTAACTAGGTAATCTATTCTTTTCCTTCCTGCAATCTTGTGATCGTGAAAATCTTTCTGAACCGTTTAACTCCAGGGTCAGCTAGATTTTCAGGACATCAAGATGACTCGCAGCTGCAAGACCTGCAAAAAGAATATCAATCTCAGCGAAAAAAGTTATCACTGTGTGGCTTGCGATTGCCATATACACTTGACATCAATATGCACTGGCTTGACTCAAGATGCTGTCAACGGCATTGCCGAAATTGGGATGAACGTTATGCGCCTTTGCAACAAATGGCTTCAGAAAAACGAACGCGAGACAATCATACGGTGCAGAACGAGTGGTAAACTGGAATAAAAACAAGATCAAGTCTCATTCGAGGCAAAAATGGAACAGCAGAAGACAAGATTGACTGAGTTGAAAGAAACCAAAGTTGAAGAAACGATGAAAACCATCTCCATGATTGTTGAAGACACCTATGCAAAAGTAGTCGCTCGGAGCAATCACAAAAAGAATGAGACAGCCAAGCCGAAAAAGGAGAAAAGTCACCATCACAACATCGAGAAGAGTTCCCGAATCCAAGTCATCCCCGAAGATGTCGAAAAATTACGTGGTGAGAATCTAAAAAATCAACGATGTTCTCAAGACTATTGGCGTCAGCCTCAGATAATGGAAACGAAGAGACCCGGGAAATATAGCAAGCAACGTGCGAAACCTAGAACAATTCTCGTTACCATATCAAGAGAACACGAAGCCAGAATGGACCTAGCAAATCTTTGAAAATCGAGACAAACTCGTGGACGATAAAGTTTAACCTCACGTACAAATTAACTAAAGATGAAGCACTTAAAGATAGTCTCTTCCTTAAACGCTGTAGAGAGCTATTGAATGACGGCCTACCTCGGAAAAAAGTGAAGATGAAAAGCTTTGAGTACTTTAACAAAAACGTGATGGTGGATCTTGAGACGTTCAACTCTGTAGATCCTGAAGCAAGTTCATGACTACACGAATTGAATGTTTTGCAGATCAACGCACGAATCCTGGTGAAATACGAACAGCGCTTCCTTCTACCAAATGCCATCAGCCTATGCCAGCCGGCAGTCTGTTAACTGTATCTGTGTAATACGGCGCAATAACAAAATAACTAATTCCAAATTACTGTTGAATGACTACTTACTCTTTTGCTCAGATGGAAAAATCCACTGAAAACAAAAATTCATACGGCGGCACTATCACTGCCATACAAAGTGTCCTCAACTGTCGGCGATTGGTAATGGATGAGGTCGACAGTTGTGTTATCTGCAAATTCAAGTAAACAAGAGCATAGTGTTTTTCTGTTCCTTCTACAACCCCCCAAAGACCAGCCTCTATCGATTTCCAACCAAAAGCCTTGAGAAAAGTTTATCTTGCAACCCAAAAGACTGCATAGCCTTCGTCTGTGGAGACTTGAACTTCCCCAGTTTGAATGGGACGAACTAGAACAGTACTTGAACTCCTCAGAAACAGACTCTTCCGTCAATCGATTGCCTTCCCAACCAGTAGCAAGGACGTTCTTGATGTCACATTCCACCGAATTTGCAACGTGCTTTCAACAAACGCAACTGCTTTTACAAAAGTTTTCAACTGTTCATTACACATTGGGGTCAAAGGCACAATCAAACTACGACATATAGTTAAAAATAGTATTGAAGTTTTGGTTCAGATAATTTTAACAAAATAGTCACAGATATGGAGCAAACTCCCTTCCTGCCAACATATTGATATTGCCCATTGTCACATTTGGAAGCATGTGATGGTTTCTATACCGCATCGACTGCCGACTAGTGGAAGCTATTCAAAAACGTGTTACCAAATGGATATTTATTTACAGAAATACCGATTACATGACCATGTTGAAAGTAGCTAATTTACTACCTGTACCCATGTTTTTCTAGCTATCGCATCTGTTGCAATTATTAAAAATTTGCAATGAGGCATACGACAGTGACTATCGTTCGTTCTAGAATTCTGTGATTTGGAAAAGCAACGTAACTTGTTGTACTAAGAACCCCAAAGTATCAGAAGTCTCACGCCAAATTCTTTTTTAGAACACAATGAATTGTGAACAACTTACCAAAAGATATCAACTTTCTGGATCAGCATTTAAAAAAGATTGTTAATTTAAAACTTTCTTACGAACGTTTTTGAACTCTGAGTTCATCATCAGGTTATTAACAATGCAAAATGCTAAATTAAAAAAGCCAGAAAATAAAATGCAAATCACTAAAATACCTCATTCAAGGAAATTTAAAGCAAATTTTTGCATATCTACACTCGTATCTTCAAAATTTTTTCATCTGAGTAAATATACATTTTCGATTTGATGTAGCAGATGCATATACACGTATTTTTATTAAAAAATCTACATAAATTACCTTTAACTTACTTTGTTTTTGTTGAATAGAAAAATTGAAATTTTCGTTTCATGACGTGTCTTTCTTTGAAGTTGGAGTTTCATCTCCAAACTAAGCTTTCAGTGTCAACTCTTGTACTCGCTATTCGTCGCGCGTGTTGATGGCTGGTTTCAGTGTTCTTATATAGAGCGCCTCTAGTGTCATTAAAAGATTGGTTACCGCACTGGTCTAATATCTTCCACTGGAAAGCAGTTTTATCACCGGTATATTCAATTGCATGTATTCCCATCGGTGAGTCCGCCTTCGCATGCTCTGCAATCCTTATGGTAATGTAGTAAACCATGGAATTTAATGTATGACATGCTCATAAAATACATAGTGAACGCACATTTCGAAATTTTCACAAAAAATAGGAGAACCAAAAGAGATGGTTATTAAGAGCCAACCGGATTTTAACAATATAAAGAAAGCATCATAAATAATGATAGGAATCATCACGGAATGTCATCTTAACGGGAGACGTCAAGGAATGTTTGTTCTTGACGGGATTCGTCAGGCAGGTAAACCTGTTATCTGTTAGTTTAACTAACAAAGACCCGTGCGGTACAAAATAATTATGAGAAGATCCCAAAGAGATTAAAGAAAATGGGTAAAAATAACCTAAGATGAATCAACCATTCATAGGACCGAAACCAAAGACTATATTCAAAACTAAACCTCATATAATTGTGCTGCCTTTCTCTTATTATCTTTACACCTTCTCATCTTTTGAAACTTATTGTATTTTCGGCCAATAATTCTAACTCTATATTGAACAGTTTGATTATTTACAGCTTCATAATTAATTAAAGTCTTAGACTTGAATATTTTCATCAGTAACCCCGAGGTTTTAAAGTGCTTTATAAAAACCCCCAAACCAACCCGTAACCGTACGCAGTGCACGGATATTACAGTAATACGTCGGCATGACTGCCCTACATAGATGGATTTATATCCATTACAAGTGAGTTCATAAACCACGTGGGGTTTGAGATTTTTATCAATTCATTAGAGATGCTGCCTCAGTACTGTAATACAAATTGTTGTTTCAGTATTTTTCTGTTGTTTTACGGCTACACCCGCGTTATATCTTTTTCTTTGTTCTTTCATTCGCAGCTGGTTAATTGTATCCTCGACGATATTCCCTACCCAATGCCTAGGATATTTATTACGTTCCCAAATTTCATTATTTGTCAATGCTCCATGGAACGCTTCCCAATTGCTGGTGGCTCGGAACAGGCGGTGTATTGTTCCCTGTGTTATGCTTTTCTTATGTTGAAGTGGTGCACAGCTACGATACTTCACAATTGTTCCAGTATCTAATGGTTTTTGATTACATGTGCAAAAAAGTGTCCCCTCCGGTTGTACGTTAATTGACATGTCCAGAAATGGCAAACTGATTTTCTCATGCGTTGTTTCTGGATTAGTCTGGACTGAAAAATCGACTGCTGAACCTCATATACCAGAGAGTGCGGGAGGAGTGCCTTGACGAAGATGTGTGCACGTGGAAAATCTGCTTTGATTGTGCGAACTGCCGTCCTCTTCGGCGGATCTAACCGTGAAAGTTGAGACGTCCCCTACATCAAGCTACAACAATAGACGTCCCCTACAGCAACAATTCAATGTTCTTCGATAACCAATATGGCTGTCGGTAGTCACCGTTAGCTTGTAATTCCTGAGGATAATCACTCTGGCAACATAGAGCTTTCGATAGAGTTGTTTTAATTGTTCGTTTTTATATCTGGTCTGTCGTCAAGGCTAGACAAGTTCAAATGAAGCTCTTGGGCAATTTTTTTTTTAATATGAATATTCAAGATTCAATGGTTTTATGGCACAAGTGCAAGCAGAGAACCTTGAGAATGGCGATGAAGTAGAAGCCGTTGCGTTAGAAGACGAAAAAGATTTACAAGCTGTTAAAGCGGAGGATATACGAGACGATGTCGTTGAGAGCCTAACAGATGTGAACGAAGCTGAAAATGAAGCTGAGTTGGTGGTAGAGAAGAATGGGCACTTTTCTGTCGGAAATATAGATAGTATGGAAGAAAATGAGAATGCCGGGGCTGGGTCCACTGGAAGCGATAATCCTAGTAACCCGGTCGATGCCAAAAATGCTATTATTGATCAAGAATCTGAATCAATTGAACCTGCTACTGTAGTTCAGAATGAAGGACTGGACGCGGAAACCGTTCTCTATGCTGCGAATGACAATGCGGAAGAAAGAAAATCAAGGAACAGCGAAGATTCAGTATTACCGAGTCAGTCTCTAACAACTGTGGAAGTGCGTCAAGTTACACAAGCTGATGTTGACCCAAGAAACAAAGCTAATATTGAACCAATCAAGCGATCTTCGACTACCACCAGCGGTGCATCAGAGAAGTAAACTCACTAGTTTTCGTTTTGCATTTTTAGATTTTCCCTCGGGTTCGAGAAATCTTATGCAGCCATTATCTGAGCTAATTTGACAACTCACGTTCGCATCAGTGTGTGCACATGAGCCTATTTTTTTCAAACTGGTTAACTCGAAACAATTTATCTGCTCAACAGTTCTCCAAGAGCCTAGTTCGTCTGAGTATGCTACATGAAGTGCTGAGTAGACATAAGTTAATAGTGCGGAGGGCAGTTCTTTGAGTTCGGGACCCAATTCTTCGACAGGGCAACCCCTCGAAAGTCGTTTGGGACTAATTCGACCGACGTTAGTTGGTTATGTTTAATTGCTCTCGAGCAAAGTTTGAAGCAGTTATTTTAAACGTTTTCTTATGTCAATTTTTGCTTGACCGTTTTTGCGCCTTTGTTCTAGAACATAACTTGACTTCTTGAGTGACTTTTTCACTTTTTAGTGCTTCATTTTTGATTGATCTACGTTGCTCTGGTTCTGAAAGTTCGTTGTTAAATCGTGGCTACATGTTGTATTTACTGTTTTTTTATTTAGACATAATATCTTTTTGGAAGTTTAGAAGTGAATTTCAAATTGTGGTCTGCTTTTTTCGCACATTATCACCTAATGTAATTAAATAAATAGTGACTAAAAGTGATAGAATGTTTTTTTGTTAAAATTTTAGAGGTGCAGGGTTTTTAAGTTTTATGACTTGGATACATTTTCTTTTTAACCCGTTTTTGTTCCACCTCTGTCTCTTGGTTTTCCTCAAAATTGGTGTTCGTTTAAAAGTTATCCTTTCCAAATCTAATTATTCGCTAATTTTTGGCGATTTCGATGATTGTTAATGAGGACTCGTCCTGTTAAGTATTTTCGCTGTCACCAAAATTTTCATTGCAACAATTTTTTTGCATTTCTAAAGCTAGATGCAATATTTTAATCAGTTACTTCTATTGCATCGTAGATGAATGTGTTGGTTTGATTCCCTGGAAAATTTTTTGATAAAATAAAAACAAGTAAAAGATTTATTTAGTTTAAATTATGTAGATTTGTATTGATTTATTATGTAGATTTATATACAAAAATCTAGATTTATATTGCTCTTACTGTAATTTAAGTTGTTATCTTTTTTGCCTGAGTTGATCGCAGTTATATCCAGGCAATCTACCGTCTATATTCAAATTGTAAAAATGAGACTTAAAGCTCAAAGTGGATTTTTTGAACGGAAAAAACAATACGGCAGAGCAAAAGTTTTGAAGCAGAACGAAATGAAAATTATATTTGATATATAAATTCGATCTCGTTTTATCGAACCAATTTTCCGCCTAATCAACAAACATGGAGATTTTTTCTGAAGAAACGGTATAAACTGGTAACCTCGAAAGAATTTTTTTGCTTAGCAGTTCTCCAAGCGCTTAATCCGTTTGAGTATTCTACCTGAAGTGCTGAGTAGACATAAGTTGATAATGCGCAGGGCAGTTCTTTGAGTTTTGGGCCCAATTCCTCTAAATTGTGACTAAAAGTGATGGAATGTTAATTTGAGAAGTGTAGGGTTTTTAAGTTGAATGACTTGGATACATTTTTCTTTCTTGTCCCGTTTTTGTTGCACCTCTGTCTCTTTTGGTGTTCCTCAAAATTGCTGTTCGTTTAAAATTTATCCTTTTCAAATCTAATTTTTCGTTTATTTTTGTTTTTCGAAAATTGTTAATGAGGACTCGTCCTGTTAAGTTTTTTTCGCTGTCTCCAACAATTTTCATTGCGACAATATGTTCGCTTTTCTAAAGCTAGACGCAACATTTTTAATCAGTTACTTCTATTACCTCGTAGATGAATTTGTTGGTTTGACCCCTGGAAAATTTGTTGCTAAAAACAAATATAAGATTTTAAATTATGAAATCTAGATTTATATTGTTGTCACTGTAATTTAAGTTGTTATCGTTTTTGCTGCCTGAGTCAATTGCAGTTATTTCCAGGCAATGTGCCGTCTATATACAAATTAATAAAAGTAGACTTAAGCTCAAAGTGGATTTCTTGAATGGAAAAATTATCATTGCAGAGCAAAAAAGTTTTGGAAGCGAAACGAAAAAATTTACTTTACAGATATCATTTCGATCTTTCTCTTAAAATCATCCTGTTAAGTATTTTCGCTGTCACCAAAATTTTCATTGCAACAATTTTTTTGCATTTCTAAAGCTAGATGCAACATTTTAATCAGTTACTTCTATTGCATCGTAGATGAATGTGTTGGTTTGATTCCCTGGAAAATTTTTTGATAAAATAAAAACAAGTAAAAGATTTATTTAGTTTAAATTATGTAGATTTGTATTGATTTATTATGTAGATTTATATACAAAAATCTAGATTTATATTGCTCTTACTGTAATTTAAGTTGTTATCTTTTTTGCCTGAGTTGATCGCAGTTATATCCAGGCAATCTACCGTCTATATTCAAATTGTAAAAATGAGACTTAAAGCTCAAAGTGGATTTTTTGAACGGAAAAAACAATACGGCAGAGCAAAAGTTTTGAAGCAGAACGAAATGAAAATTATATTTGATATATAAATTCGATCTCGTTTTATCGAACCAATTTTCCGCCTAATCAACAAACATGGAGATTTTTTCTGAAGAAACGGTATAAACTGGTAACCTCGAAAGAATTTTTTTGCTTAGCAGTTCTCCAAGCGCTTAATCCGTTTGAGTATTCTACCTGAAGTGCTGAGTAGACATAAGTTGATAATGCGCAGGGCAGTTCTTTGAGTTTTGGGCCCAATTCCTCTAAATTGTGACTAAAAGTGATGGAATGTTAATTTGAGAAGTGTAGGGTTTTTAAGTTGAATGACTTGGATACATTTTTCTTTCTTGTCCCGTTTTTGTTGCACCTCTGTCTCTTTTGGTGTTCCTCAAAATTGCTGTTCGTTTAAAATTTATCCTTTTCAAATCTAATTTTTCGTTTATTTTTGTTTTTCGAAAATTGTTAATGAGGACTCGTCCTGTTAAGTTTTTTTCGCTGTCTCCAACAATTTTCATTGCGACAATATGTTCGCTTTTCTAAAGCTAGACGCAACATTTTTAATCAGTTACTTCTATTACCTCGTAGATGAATTTGTTGGTTTGACCCCTGGAAAATTTGTTGCTAAAAACAAATATAAGATTTTAAATTATGAAATCTAGATTTATATTGTTGTCACTGTAATTTAAGTTGTTATCGTTTTTGCTGCCTGAGTCAATTGCAGTTATTTCCAGGCAATGTGCCGTCTATATACAAATTATTAAAAGTAGACTTAAGCTCAAAGTGGATTTCTTGAATGGAAAAATTATCAGGGCAGAGCAAAAAAGTTTTGGAAGCGAAACGAAAAAATTTACTTTACAGATATCATTTCGATCTTTTTCTTAAAATCATCTTTTATTACTGTTGTCTTAAAAGTTTTGTGAGAATAATTTAATTTACGTAAAATTACCTGTTATGCCCCCCCTAAAATTACGTGTTTTTTTATGCCCCCCCCCCCCCCCCCTCCGTGTTTCTATGCCCCCAATTACATTTTATGGGTTGTTGTACAGCACGTTACTAGGCAAAAACTAGCACGTGCACCTGGAGGCGTAAAATATATGAACACTAAGCCCGGGGGGGGGAGAATAGATCCATTTTTTTCGTAATGATAATATATGGGCATAATCAAAATAATTGTTTTTAGTCCATTTTTGGACAAAAAAGATTTTCAAAGATTCTTTTTTGTTTCCTGACAAATTCTCACCGTTATTATGAAACTGAAAAGTCTAAAAAACCTTTCGATGGTTTTTGTAGACTTTTCGAAAGATTTTGGTCAAGATATATTTACTCACAATGTCTGTGGACCGTTCTGGATCCATCCTGATGTTTATTTTTGTTTTGCTTAGGAGTCGGACCTTGCAAATGATTGAGGATGCCAGAAAAGCTCATGCGATGAAAGTGAAGAAAGACAAAGAGGCTGCAAGCAAACAACAGGAGGTCAGAATAAGTGGCCTTCTGAATTATTCCATGAATTTTTTAAACTTGAAACTCGGAAGTGCTGGATGTTACTAGAACTGTAATTGAAATCGCCAAAAAAGAACTAGCTTAATTGCATCTGTTTTAAGCGTTTTTCTACGGCAAAAAATCTTTTACTGATAATCGTAATAGCGAAAAGTTTAAACCTAGCAAAAACAACATGAAAGCACACCTATTGCCATAATGTATGCCTTGAAAATCTGAGATGAAAAAGAACTTGTAAATTTTATTTAGGTTATGTTAAGTTTTTGACAGCAAAAATTTTTAGGAATTGAAAATTATTTAGGAACTGCGTAAGAAGGAAGAGCGTAACAGAGAAGTGTTCGAAGAATGGTGTCGCCAAAAAGACGAAGAGGAGCGTAATAAGAAAGAAAAGGAGCGGAAGGAGAAGGAAAAGTTGTATCAAGCACGTGTTTCTTTATTCATTTAACGTGCTATTGAAATTCAAAATTAACCTGTGTTTTGTTTCAGGACATGAGCAAAGACGATAAGGTATGTTCGTTGAAAATTCTCAGAAAGTTTACAAGTAGAAGGGTGAAGGATTTGTGTCATTACCACAATCCTAGTAAAATAACAGCTGGAATTGATCGGCCGTCTTACACCATCCAATAACAAAGTTCACTCCTCTTTTTCTGAATTGAGTTGATGTGATGTCAGTTTGCTTTCTCCAGTCTCTTCGATTTGCTCAATCAGCTAGTATCGATTGGGATATGACCGCGAACTGAACATTTCCATACAATTTGTAAACATTTAACATGCTTCTTTTATGCTGTTTTCCAATTTTTGAGTCGATTGTTTACTCTGATGTTGGAATCGTGACATTACCACATTCCTAGTAAATAACCAGCTGACATTGTTCAGCTGATTTACATCATCAGATACCAATCTTCACTCCTCTTCTCTTTTCTTCTGAACTGAGCTGAGTCGATGTGATACCAGTTTGCTTTCTCCAGTCTCTTCGATTGGCTCAATGAGCTAGTATCGATTGGGATATGACCGTGAACTGAACATTGCCATACAATTTTTTAACATTCATCATGTTGCTGTTATGCTCTTTTCAAATCTTCAAACAAATTTGTACTCTGATGTTGGAATTGTGCCATTACCACATTCCTTGTAAAACACCAGCTGACATTGTTCAGCTGATTTACAGCATCAGATACAAAATCTTCACTCCTCTTTTTTTCTTCTGAATTGATTTGAGTCGATGTGATATGAGTTTGCTTTCTCCAGTCTCTTTGATTTGCTCAATGAGCTTGTATCGGTTGGGATATGACCGTGAACTTAACATTAATAGACTGTTTTTAAGTGTTTCTGCAACTAGTTGCAGCTATCAGACGTTATAATGGCTCTGTGGATTTATAAATTCATTTTTAAAAGAAACTTGATGGAATTTTGTCATTACCACTTTCCTACTAAATATTCTGCTGAAATTGCTCAGATGATCTACAGCATCAGATATTGTTTGCTACTCCTCTCTTCTAAATGGAGTTGAGTTGATGTGATGTCAATTTATTTTCTCCAGTCTCTTCAATTGGCTCAATGATCTAGTTTTGATTGAAATGTGACCGTGAATCGAGATCAATAATGCTAACATTTAATCTATTTTGCCACGACAGATAAAAGCTGTGAAGAAACAAGTGGTGTAAGGTACAGTAAGCTTACTTTGAAGTTTATCTCAAACTTTTGAGCATTTTTTTGAGCCTGTTGGTCTTTTTTATGCAGTTTTTGTCTGACCCACAAATTTTTCTGGAAAAGTTATTAGATAGACAGCATAAGGAAAATGCTCCTTTGGTAAGCAAAAATTAGACAAGAAAAAAGGCAAAAAAAGGTTCAGCCAAAAGTTCTTTTTTCACTTAGGGAGAGTATCCACTTTGTTATTAACGATGTCTTAACTTGCAGAAATGTGTAGTCTCTTTTCAGTGTAATATTTTTTCAGCGCAAAATTTAAAATTGTTTCGCAAACAGTGAGTGCTTCAGATATTATAAGTACCCGGATATTGGTGGAAACGCGCTCTTTTAAATGAGTTGAAAATAATGCTTCATTAGCTAAAATTTTGAGGAAAAGGAAAAAAATTTGCATGTTTTCTTTATTAAGTTGCTTTGGTATGCTGTGAAAGCCTTAAGCAGGAGAGAAACATCAAGAATTGGGATGATAAGTTGTCAAAAATTACCTTTTTGTTGCTTCTATCTTTTATACCATTAAGCTTGCTGTCAACCTGTTTTGCTACAAGTGTTTATTTCTGAAAGACGTTTAATGACAAAAAAATTGGACCCCTAGCCGTTGGGTTTTAGTTATTATTAAGAAACTGACAAGTGCTCTTTACGGCAGAATTATGTTTGCATAATGTTAAGTACAACGAACAAAGACCCTCACTGTAGAGCATAATGATCGGTAGAAGAAAAACAGCTCAACCCTTTAGTAACGCTTTTAATGACAAAAGTATATTTGAGAGATTATATGTTGGCTAATACTTTGCGTAGTTCTCTGTTTCTTCTATTTGCAATTGTTTAGTGTTGTTGAGAATTTAGTGGGGTAGTGTTATTGAGTTGCCACGAAAACTTTAGTTTGTTTTGCGAATGGTTAGAATAGCAACATTTTTCCTTGCCTTTGATATTTTGATAATTCATTGAGCAGAGTTTTTAACAGAATTAATAATAATTGTTAGTCCTGTGAGTTCTGTTTTGCAGATTAGTCCTGTGTTCTTTTTGCTTGACCGAGCAATGCAATTGTTCGCTTGACCGATTTTGTCTGACCCTTTTATTTTTTCGTACTCAAAATGGGAAGAAAATGTAAAGCTCGGAGGGCACTAAGTGGCTCAGCAGCTCTCTTAGAGCCTCACGTCTTTCTAGTTTCCTAAGTATGAGATTCACCGAAACTGTTTTGAGGCGACAATTTTATGGTGTAATCTAAGCCCCCCCCCCCCTCAGTCACCCCTCGCCCAACACGCCCGTCCGCCCTCCTCCACCTAGCGATTTAAACCCGTTTGATATTGGTTTTCTTTCAGTCTTGTGTTGTTTTGTAATCGCAGGAAGTTGGGAGCATTTTTAGTTGTCTTTTTATGCAAAATTGTTGCCTGACCGTTGTTCTAGAATATTCTTTCTTCTTATTGAGTTTGAAGTAAAGGTTCCTATTTGATAGAATAGGCTATCACTTCTCAATTCACTGAACGTTTTTGAGAGCCATTTAATCTGTACTTCTCAAAAAATCTTAAGTTTATTGCTACACTTGTACAGTTGGTTTAGTAATTTGTTTCCTTGAACTTTTTTTCTGTAAATTTAATCGCAGAAGTTGCTACTTATTGGCCTTGAACTTGATGTAGTCCTTTGTGCTGTTTTTACTTATATTTTTGCTCGACCGATTTTATGGAATATTCTCCAGTGCGATTGAGCGATTTGAATTTTCTAGCGAATTTTGCTGAGTTAATTTGTACTTCCATTTTTTTATAATTAATTGCTATCAAACGAAGTTTGTAGCAACTGTATTAGTCCTGCTGGTCTTTTGAATGCGATTTTTTGTCTGACCCATTTGACTTTTCTACCTCAAAAACGGGATAAACAGGTAGCGCTCGGAGGGCATTAAGTTCTCTTATAGCCCTAAGTTTTACTATGCTCTAAGAATATGATTCACCAAAACTGTTTGAGGAGACAATTTCATGTTGTGAAGGGAAGCTGTCGCTTTAAAGCCGTCGATTTGAAGCCCCCTCTCATCTAGCCTTCGCAAACCTACCCCACATCGCTTGACCCCCCCCCCCCTTCGCTTGACACCCCTTTCCCATTCGCGCCACATACACGCACGCACTCTGTTCACCCCACCCCTACCCCTAATGCTAACATCCCTAAGCCCTAGTTGGCTAGCATCCCTAATGCTAGCATACCGACGCCAACCGCTCCCCGGTCGTTTGAGAGCAATTCGCCCGACGTTAGTGATTTATGCTTATTGCCTGTGGCAAAGCGCTTTTTTCATCTTTTATGAACTAGCTGAGTATCTCCCCGCTGGGCCTGCAATTATTTTTTTTTGTTTATTGACAGTTTATTCAGGTTTCAGTTGTTTGTCGACCATTTTTAGTGTTTTTATTGTTTTATTTTGATTACATTTATATTGGTTATAGAAATGGAGTGTAGAGCGCGTTTCCACTTGTACTTGGGAGAAATTAATTAATGGAAATTGTTTGCCTCTGACGGAAACAGTTTAATTATTTAATTTTGATATATTTGTAAATTTGAGATTTAGTTGTCTAGGTATTCATTCTTGTTGGGATCAATATATGAAAAGCTTTGTTAGGAGCCGCTCATTTTCGGTTTTATGTAGTTCTTGTATTCATTTTTTTCAAGTGAAGCTGTCAAACGAATTCCTAACTGTAATTCAAACGTGCACGTAGTTTTCAAATGGCGAAAGTTTGCAATGTTTAATTGCTCTCAAACGAAGTTTATATCAATTATATTAGTCTTGTCGGTCTTTTTTATGCGATTTTTCGCTTGACCGATTTTTCGTCTGACCCATTTGACTTTTCGGGACTTTTCTGACCCACTCTTGGTTGACCCTCTCCCCCCACTGTAATCCCCACCCCCCCATAGCGATATTGCCCCCCACCAACCCCCTCCCCCTCCCTACGTCAGCCCCCAGCCTCGAGAGTCAAAGATTCTCCTCTAGGGTTTGACAATGGTTTAGTGTTTAGTTTCTAGATGTAATGGAATGGTTTTCAAGAGTCTAACATCTAGAATTTTGAATTTTTTTGACATTTGTCAATTTTTTTTAGCCTCAGGGGTCAAAAAACCTCCATTAGGGATTGATTATAAGTTACTGAGAAAATTTTTTTGGCCATGGGTTAGTTTTTAACTTTTTATCACTAATTTTAGCATTTTTTTGTAAAACTTATTATCATGTTCCAAGTTTATGGATCTTTATGAGCCAGTGAAACTATTTAAAGCTTGAAATAAGGATACTGGATAGTCTCTTGAGACAATGAAATGGTTTTGAAGATTTTAATTTCTTGAGTTTTAGCTAGATTTTGTTAAAATTTTCAATTGTTTTCATAATTTTTGAATATTTTTGTCCTTTTCTGAGTTTAGCGATCATTACTGGCCAACTAAGCTTTTCAAGTCTTGCAGATGGGTTACTTGACATAACTCCAGAGACAAACAATGGTTTTGAACATTTATTTTTCCACTGCGAAATCTGGAAACTGTTCTTTTAAATTTTGCAGTATTTTGCAAATTTTTAAATTATCAGTTTTTCTCTTACTAACAAGGCTAGAAAACTAAAAGTTGCAGAGTCGATTCAAGCTAAAGCTAGCCTCACTAAACCGTGGCTAGCTACTGACGAAGCCAACCGCTCGCCGGTCGTTTGAGAACAATTCGCCCGACGTTAATTCGCCCGATAAGTTTCCATACTTATCCCGAAGTTGACCCCCACGAACTTTTCAAAACTGCAAGGTGCGTGTTTCAAGCAAGATTACATAACTCTGCAGACTGCATTTTGAAATTCTGGCTGACATCTCGAACCGCTGGGTGATTCTCGATAAAAAGCCAGACGATCTCAAGACGAACTTCAAATAATATGCATTTGTTTTAATCGGCTGGTATTTTTTAATTTTCCCTCTTTTTCCAGGAAGAGCAAGCGAGGCGTAGTTTCAACGACTGGGTGAAGGAGAAAGACAGACAGGCACAACAGGACAAACTGATGCAGGAGTACAAGAGACAAGAAGAACAGAGTGTTCTGTACACAAGGACACAGGAGGACTCAGATGCTGCTTTTAGAAAGTAAGAAAAACTCCACAGAGTAACTGTTAGGTCTCTAACAAAAGGTAGTTTTTCAGAGTGTCAATTGCTGGACCAATTGATCCTTGTTGTGAAATTGACACTCTGAAGGGCTACCTGTTGCTGCAGATCGTTCGCGAACTTACTCAAAATCTCTCCCATTAGAGCCCCCATTATATTTTTGGAAATTTGTGATCGGTACCTTTTCCCCCCAAAAGAATAGTTCTCTTGCTTCATAGGTCTTGTAGATGCCAGAATCAGGGTAGCATAATTAAATACCCATTTTTTTAACATTAATGACCATCATCGGTTCTGCAAATGGACTGTTGGTACAGAATTGAAGTTAATTGCTCTCATACAAAGTTTGAGAGCTGTCATAATAGCCGTGTGGTCTTTTTTATGCGATGTTTCTGTTGACCGATTTTTTGTCTGACCTTTTTGACTTATCGTCCTAAAAAACGTGATAAACAGGTAACTCCCGGAGGGCATTAAGTTCTATTAGAGCCTTTTGGCTTACTAGACTCTCTTAGGTGAGAGAAATTCGGAGAGCTTTAAATGGTAGTGCCGCAGCAATCCGGTACCGGCTGTGAGATGACATGTGTATTTTAACATAGGTGGTTGAAGCAAAAGAAACGCCAAGAAGAGGATCAGGTGAAGCTAATCAGACAGAGAAACAAGAGAATCGAGAAACTGAGGCAACGATGGGAAAAGTACAACTACAGGAGCTTCTTTGACAACACAGCTCTCTAGTAACAGAGTAACCCGAGAGATCTTCGAATCAAACGAATTTTAGAAGATTAAAGAAGATTGCAGATGGCATCATAGTTGAGCTTACAAGATATTGGTGGCAGGATACGACAGATTTTTAAGAGCAATAATAGAACATACTCGATATTACGGCGCGAAGTCTTAGTTTACGACTCTAGAGCTTAGTTTACAACAGAAGATAAATACGGACCATCAGTGGCTAAATCACTGCTGCCTGTTTTGTCGCAACTTCTGTAAAATAATCAGCTCTTGACATGAGTTAGACGAGATTAGATCTACTAATGTGATTGTTGATCAGCGTTTTATTATTGTTTATTGCTTTATAGAAAGTAATTAACAAAATTGCGTTTAGGGTCTGTGTTGTTTGAAATTAGTTAAAGGAGCTGTAATACGTTAATACTAGTTAGAATTTATATATGTTAGTCTTGGCTATGACGTTGACCTTTTGCTGAAACACCAGTGCTATGAATCCTCTTGTTCGGTTTTCTTTGCTAGACATATAAAAAATTAAGACCGATTATTTGTGTACTGTATTAGAATTACTTACATTTGCCGTTGCTTTCGAGCAAAAAATGTGCTTTATAAAGATGTCATTGTCAATTTGTTTGACCAGGCTGCCATTTTGACACCCGAAAATTTTCGTTTCTTTGCGAAAATCCGAATGCAGTTATAGTGTTTGATGATTAATTTGTAAATAGTTGTTTGTACATAGCGAGTTCTGTAAATATGTATATTTGAAATATTTTGACATAGCTATATTCTCTCTAGTTGCGCTTAATTGAAATGGGAAATCAAAGTTAAAAACAAGGATTTTTAGATTGTTCAAACAATGGTTTTAGAAAATAAAAAGAGGAAACAACTTAACTTACGCACCTCAGGGAAGCGACAAACTTGAAAATGTTTTTTGACAGCTGCGGATAAGAAAACTGATTTTGTTCACAACCCCAAGAGTGTTGCTAAATCTTACGCACACTAAGAGCATTCGAAGTCATAAGAAACGGGTGATGTGATCAGTGAGCTACCCTTTCCTGGCTAAATTTTTTGAGCAGCTATAATTGCAGCTTTTTATTTTCTTAGTCATTAGAGAGTTTAAATAATTATCGAGAACTGAGGTTGTCGATAAATCTTGAAATTCTCTGATTACAAGAATATAAACAGCTGAAATTATAGCTGCTCAAAAATTAAGTCAGGAAGGGGTAGCGTATTAATGGCACAAATTTTAAGGTCTTCTTTAATGCGATTTTTTGCTTGAGCAATTTTTTGTCTGACCGATTTGATTTTTCGTCCTCAAAAACGAGATTAATGGGTAAAGAGAGCATTAAGTGACTGAGCAACTCTCTTAGAGCCTTACTGTTTACTAGTCTCTGAGTATGCGATTCACCAAAACTTTTGAGCAAGCATTTTTATAGTGTGAAGGGCGGTTCTTGATCGTTAAATCTAAGTTTGACCGCCCTCAGACAACCCCCTCCCCCTTAGGCATCTCTACCCTCATCCCCCATCTCTTGCGCTTTAACCTCCAGCTGTCCGCTCACCCCCCCCCCCCCCCATGATGTCATCCCGAAGCCCCAGCTGGCTACCAAAACCAAGCACTAGCTGGTCGTTTGAGAGCAATTAGACCACGTTAGTCAGCTATGTTTAATTGCTCTCGAACAAATTTTGTAGCAATTACAGTAGTCCTGTGGTTGTTTATGCGATTTTTATGCGATTTTTCGCTTGATAAATTTTCCATCTGACCTATTTGACTTTTCGTTCTAAAAACGGGATAAACAGGTAGCGCCCAGAGGGCATTAAGTTCTGTTAGAGCATTTTAGCTCACTTGTCTCCTATTATGTGATTCACAAAATCTGTTTTGGAGATGTATACTCATGGTGTGAAGGTCGGTTCATAGAATTTGGAACCGCCCTCCCCACTCCCTTTTCACACCTCTCCCACCCACATCAGCGCCTCACTTCACCCACAATCCCCCCTGCTCATCGTTCAGGCCGTAAGGACGTGGCCCCGTGCAGCCAAAGCCCCCATCAAACTACCCCTCTCGGTGCATCCCCGGCTGCGCCACCTCACGCCCATTCAATTAAACTCAAGCTAGCCTCACTAAATCGCAGCTAGATACTTACGGAGCCAACGCTCGCCGGTCGGTTGAGACCAATTCGCCCGACGTTAGTCGGTTTTGTTTTTACTTCAAAATCTATAATCATTTGTTTTCCGGTTGCTCTCAAAATTGTATGAGAACAAAACTTCCATACAAACTTGAAGTTTTATACAAACTTCTATACAAACTTGGTTCTATACAAACTTCTATCCAAACTGAAGTTCTATACAAACTTCTATACAAACCTGAAGGTAAATAATAATTAGCTCTTGATAAGTAAGACTCGAATCAAAGTAATGGCATACTAAAGAAAATAATCAACTTTCCTGCGGTTTCTTAAATGTTATGAAGTTACTTGTCTGCAGTTCAAACCTCACTTAAAATTATGCCAGGAAATGTTACACAACGCCTTATTACAACTGACAGTATTCGATGTAAAGTTTTTCGAAATAAAGTTATTGAAATTCAAGTTCTCTGTGAATTTTCTACTTGTGTAAAAGAAGGCTTCAATGACATATTTTGATAATTCTAGTGGTAGAAAAGAAGTGAGACGACTGATGTTAAATTGTGAATATTTTCGCGTTTGTCTCTTCATTTATATTTGTATGAAATTTGTTTATATGCAGGTTGTTATAATTAGTTAACAGACCTTAGAATTACGTTTAAGAAACATTTTTCTCGCTTGGTTCTGAATATGTGCGCGATATTGTGCCATGAGCAGCAAAAACTTTGTTGAAGGATACCTTTGTTTACGGCAAAAATGGATTTTTGTCTGGCAACATTTGCTAATGATAAGTATCGAACCAAGTAAACATGTATTAATCGAGACAAAAAAAAATATTCATCATTTTTGTTAGCAACGTTAAATGAATCGCGGTAGAAGCCTATTGAACCAGAATGCGCTTTTTGAAGACTTTTTTGTAGAATAACGCATAGGAATCGTCCTCTTATGTACGTAGGAAATAAAAAAAAAGATAGTTTACTCCAATTTCTAGTAAATGTATCTATAATGTGTGTCGATTAAGATTGGCTTAGAGGTTTAGTTTGGCTTTTTAAACACAATTTTAAGGATTTTCAACTAAAATTATTAGAGTCATGCTAGTCAAATGAGAAATAAATTATCTTGGCGTCTGAATGTTCTGATGAGCTTTTTTGCTTGTTGCTATGATCAGCAATAATCTGAAATTGTTGAATACAATGTTCTATGCTTTCTCTTGAGATATTGATCTAAACAAAAACTTGTAAGTCAAATTATTGCAAGTTTCGTAGACCAACTACAAAACATAAACCTCTGAGGAATGTTTGGTTTCATTTCAAAACTCAGTCTGAAACTTGAATTTCTAGCTCGAAGTAAAAAAAGATATTTTTTTTCAAGTAAGTTTGAATTTGAGGTTTTGAAAGTGTTAGACAGTATAGTTTTGAATTGAAATCAAACATTTTGTAGAGGCTTCCGTTTGGAAGTTGGTCCTCAAATATTAAAGAATGTGACTTGGCAAAATTTTTGTCTCCATTTTGCTCGGCTTGATGCTAATCGATAATAATAATAGTTGATTCTTTCCTGTAAGAAGTAGCGTTAAGCTTAGTTACCATGTATATTCAAAAGTGCGCGTACTTTTTGGCATCTTTCACATTTTCTTTTATAATAGAAAAACTTGTCATGGGAATCAACCGTGGTTCTTTTCTGTCAATTTTCCGCAGGATCCGTTTTTCAACTTAATTTTGGGGCAGACGTAAATTTAACCTGTCGTTGAGTTGGATTATTCAATCGTTAAATGCTAGCAGAGTGCACATTTCTTGTGACATTTTTACTTTGAAAGCACCTTTCTTAGTGAATTCGCCCACATGAATGGGTATAAATATTTGAATTGTCTTTTTGTCATAAATGTATGTGCATTAGTATTGTCGTTAGTATTTCGCAAAACCGGCAGTATGTCGGTCATTTTTTTTGAAAATAACTAGAATAACGATGTGTGAGAATTTAAACCTGCTAAAATGGTTTGATTGTGTTTGGTTATTCAAATATAGTCCAAAAGTATGAGCAATATATGAACTGCATTTTTATTGTGAACTTTGTAGCGTTTTATTTTTTGAGGCCCATGTCTGAAGGACATTTTCCTCGGTTTTCTTAGTTGTGACGTAAAGCCATGTATTGGTTCAATAATTCAGTGGCATTCAAAAAAATTCATTCCCAAAGTCATTGCATGTCAATAAGAGGCGTTTTGGGAATCAATGAAGCAAATTTATCTATTAGGCTGAGTCATGTAAACGATTTCATTCTCAATTTGTCATCATTGTCTTATTAATAGCCGCGAAGCGATAGCTGAGGCTATTATTGGCCTTCTCTTGGTTTTTTTTTATTTCGTCGTCATGATTTTTGTTACGACCATATGACGTCACAGCCACTTTTTGTTCATTCGTTCATGCAATTTCAACTGAATTGCATGTGTGACGTCATTTTTCGCTCTTAGTGGAGCGAGTTTTTTGTTCATGCGCGTGATTAAATTTTTGGTCACACTTGACTTACCTCACTCTCAAAAATGACTTCCTCACTTTGAAATTGACTTTTATTTACTTTAATTCAAAGAGATAAGGTCAAATGGGTGTGTGTCACTCTAATTGAAGGTTATTTGAGATCAGCTAAAAGAGGCAGCAATAACTTATACATATTTTTAATCAAAATATAACAGATCAGCCTTCAATGAAAAGACGAATTTTTTTGGTCTGTCTTTTTTACTGTTTTTTTAGACTGCCGATCTACGGGTCTATTGCGGCTATTTTCTGGCAATCTGCCAGCTATGTTTTATGTAGTCATCAACCATGAAAACGCATTTGTTAATGGTTTGTGTTACTTGTGTGGAATAATGTGTTCAGTCTATAAGGACATAGTCGGATTAATTAACAGATTGCAATTTTCAACAGAATGCAACAGATTGCAGAAGCTCAGCTTTATTTTATTTTTTTTTACAATTTATGATATGGCTAGCTAGTAATGCTGTAATGGTTTTAGTTCAATATTTTACTGATACTTTCACAAGTTTTTATTTTAAAATTTCTTGGATGTGGCATTTTGTATGAGACATATCTCAACGGAGAAGTTAACAATTTGGTGAATTTCGCCAATACTTAAACGATCAAAATCCTTGTGACTGTTTCAGATAGATTATTGAGGGTTTAACCCTATCACCCAGGCGTTGCATCTCAACGTTGCCGAAATGACCAGTAAGTCGCTTGAACTACTTTTCCAAGCTTTCAGTACGTTTAAATTCTACAGCTCCTTCTCCGATATGAATGCGATTGCCTAATAAATGTGTACTTCTATTTTCAAGTTAAGATTTCTTGTTCGTACGATCATTCAAATCTTCTTGTGATCAAGTTAGGTTCCTCAAATTAATTTCGTACTTGATGTCGGAATCGTGACATTACCACATTCCTAGTAAATATACAGTTGAAATTGTTCAGCTGATTTACAGCATCAGATACCAATCTTCACTCCTCTTCTCTTTTCTTCTGAACTGATTTGAGTCGATGTGATACCAGTTTGCTTTCTCCAGTCTCTTCGATTGGCTCAATGAGCTAGTATCGATTGGGATATGACCGTGAACTGAACATTGCCATACAATTTTTTAACATTCATCATGTTGCTGTTATGCTCTTTTCAAATCTTCAAACAAATTTGTACTCTGATGTTGGAATTGTGCCATTACCACATTCCTTGTAAAACACCAGCTGACATTGTTCAGCTGATTTACAGCATCAGATACCAATCTTCACTCCTCTTCTCTTTTTTTTCTGAATTGATTTGAGTCGTTGTGATATCAGTTTGCTTTCTCCAGTCTCTTCGATTGGCTCAATGAGCTAGTATCGATTGGGATATCATCGTGAACTGAACATTACCATACAATTTGTAAACATTCAACATGCTACTGCTTTTACGCTGCCTTTCAATTTTTGAAAGGATTGTATGCTCCAATGTCGGGATTCTGTCATTACCACATTCCTATTAAATATCCAGTTGACATTTTTCAGCTGATTTAAGGCACCCAAAATTACTCTTTACTGCTCTGCTCTCAATCGATTTGCTTTCTTCAGATTCTTTTATTGGATCATTGAGTTGGCATTGTTTGAGATATGACCGTCAATTAAAAATTGCACCCAATCTTACCAAAGTGCTAGGTTGAACAAACTGATTTAGGAATTGTGTGATTACCACATTCCTAGTAAATATCCAGTTGACATCTTTTGGCCGATTTACTGCATCAGATACCAATCTTCACTCCTCTTCTTTTCTTCTGATTTGATTTGAGTCGATGTGATGTCAGTTTGCTCTCTCCAGTCTCTTCGATTGGCTCAATGGGCTAGTATCGATTGGGATATGACCGTGAACTGAACATTGCCTTTCAATTTTTAAACATTCATCATGTTGCTGGTATGCTCTTTTCAAATCTTCAAACAATTTTGTACTCTGATGCTGGAATTGTGCCCATTACCACATTCCGTGTAAATAACCAGCTGACATTGTTCAGCTGATTTACAGCATCAAATACCAATCTTCACTCCTCTTTTTTTCTTCTGAATTGATTTGAGTCGATGTGATGTCAGTTTGCTTTCTTCGGTCTCTTCGATTGGCTCAATGGGCTTGTATCGATTGGGATATGACCGTGAACTGAACATTGCCCTACAACTTTTAAAAATTCATCATGTTGCTGTTATGCACTTTTCAAATCTTCAAACAATTTTGTACTCTGATGTTAGAATTGTGCCATTACCACATTCCTTGTAAATAACCAGCTGACATTGTTCAGCTGATTTACAGCATCAGATACCAATCTTCACTCCTCTTCTTTTCTTCTGAATTGATTTAAGTTGATGTGATGTCAGTTTGCTTTCTCCAGTCTCTTCGATTGGCTCAATGGGCTAGTATCGATTGGGATATGACCGTGAACTGAACATTGCCATACAATTTTTAAACATTCATCATGTTGCTGTTATGCTCTTTTCAAATCTCCAAACAAATTTTTACTCTGATGTTGGAATTCTGCCATTACCACATTCCTTGTAAATAACCAGCTGACATTGTTCAGCTGATTTACAGCATCAGATACCAATCTTCACTCCTCTTCTTTTCTTCTGAATTGATTTGAGTCTACGTGATGTCAGTTTGCTTTCTCCAGTCTCTTCGATTGGCTCAATGGGCTATTATCGATTGAGATATGACCGTGAACTGAACATTGCCTTACAATTTTTAAACATTCATCATGTTGCTGGTATGCTCTTTTCAAATCTTCAAACAATTTTGTACTCTGATGCTGGAATTGTGCCCATTACCACATTCCGTGTAAATAACCAGCTGACATTGTTCAGCTGATTTACAGCATCAGATACCAATCTTCACTTATCTTCTTTTCTTCTGAATTGGTTTGAGTCGATGTGATGTCAGTTTGCTCTCTCCAGTCTCTTCGATTGGCTCAATGGGCTATTATCGATTGAGATATGACCGTGAACTGAACATTGCCTTACAATTTTTAAACATTCATCATGTTGCTGGTATGCTCTTTTCAAATGTTCAAACAATTTTGTACTCTGATGCTGGAATTGTGCCCATTACCACATTCCGTGTAAATAACCAGCTGACATTGTTCAGCTGATTTACAGCATCAGATACCAATCTTCACTCCTCTTCTTTTCTTCTGAATTGATTTGAGTCGACGTGATGTCAGTTTGCTTTCTCCAGTCTCTTCGATTGGCTCAATGGGCTATTATCGATTGAGATATGACCGTGAACTGAACATTGCCTTACAATTTTTAAACATTCATCATGTTGCTGGTATGCTCTTTTCAAATCTTCAAACAATTTTGTACTCTGATGCTGGAATTGTGCCCATTACCACATTCCGTGTAAATAACCAGCTGACATTGTTCAGCTGATTTACAGCATCAGATACCAATCTCCACTCCTCTTCTTTTCTTCTGAATTGATTTAAGTTGATGTGATGTCAGTTTGCTTTCTCCAGTCTCTTCGATCGGCTCAATGGGCTAGTATCGATTGGGATATGACCGTGAACTGAACATTGCCATACAATTTTTAAACATTCATCATGTTGCTGTTATGCTCTTTTCAAATCTCCAAACAAATTTTTACTCTGATGTTGGAATTCTGCCATTACCACATTCCTTGTAAATAACCAGCTGACATTGTTCAGCTGATTTACAGCATCAGATACCAATCTTCACTCCTCTTCTTTTCTTCTGAATTGATTTGAGTCGACGTGATGTCAGTTTGCTTTCTCCAGTCTCTTCGATTGGCTCAATGGGCTATTATCGATTGAGATATGACCGTGAACTGAACATTGCCTTACATTTTTTAAACATTCATCTTGTTGCTGGTATGCTCTTTTCAAATCTTCAAACAATTTTGTACTCTGATGCTGGAATTGTGCCCATTACCACATTCCGTCTAAATAACCAGCTGACATTGTTCAGCTGATTTACAGCATCAGATACCAATCTTCACTCCTCTTCTTTTCTTCTGAATTGATTTGAGTCGATGTGATGTCAGTTTGCTCTCTCCAGTCTCTTCGATTGGCTCAATGGGCTAGTATCGATTGAGATATGACCGTGAACTGAACATTGCCTTACAGTTTTTAAACATTCATCATGTTGCTGTTATGCTCTTTTCAAAACTTCAAATACTTTTGTACTCTGATGTTGGAATTGTGCCATTACCACATTCCTTGTAAATAACCAGCTGACATTGTTCAGCTGATTTACAGCATCAGATACCAATCTTCACTCCTCTTCTTTTCTTCTGAATTGATTTAAGTTGATGTGATGTCAGTTTGCTTTCTTCGGTCTCTTTGATTGGCTCAATGGGCTATTATCGATTGAGATATGACCGTGAACTGAACATTGCCTTACAATTTTTAAACATTCATCATGTTGCTGGTATGCTCTTTTCAAATCTTCAAACAATTTTGTACTCTGATGCTGGAATTGTGCCCATTACCACATTCCGTGTAATTAACCAGCTGACATTGTTCAGCTGATTTACAGCATCAGATACCAATCTTCACTCCTCTTCTTTTCTTCTGAATTGATTTGAGTCTACGTGATGTCAGTTTGCTTTCTCCAGTCTCTTCGATTGGCTCAATGGGCTATTATCGATTGAGATATGACCGTGAACTGAACATTGCCTTACAATTTTTAAACATTCATCATGTTGCTGGTATGCTCTTTTCAAATCTTCAAACAATTTTGTACTCTGATGCTGGAATTGTGCCCATTACCACATTCCGTGTAAATAACCAGCTGACATTGTTCAGCTGATTTACAGCATCAGATACCAATCTTCACTCCTCTTCTTTTCTTCTGAATTGATTTGAGTCGACGTGATGTCAGTTTACTTTCTCCAGTCTCTTCGATTGGCTCAATGGGCTATTATCGATTGAGATATGACCGTGAACTGAACATTGCCTTACAATTTTTAAACATTCATCATGTTGCTGGTATGCTCTTTTCAAATCTTCAAACAATTTTGTACTCTGATGCTGGAATTGTGCCCATTACCACATTCCGTGCAAATAACCAGCTGACATTGTTCAGCTGATTTACAGCATCAGATACCAATCTTCACTCCTCTTTTTTTCTTCTGAATTGATTTGAGTCGATGTGATGTCAGTTTGCTTTCTTCGGTCTCTTCGATTGGCTCATTGGGCTTGTATCGATTGGGATATGACCGTGAACTGAACATTGCCCTACAACTTTTAAACATTCATCATGTTGCTGTTATGCTCTTTTCAAATCTTCAAACAATTTTGTACTCTGATGTTGGAATTGTGCCATTACCACATTCCTTGTAAATAACCAGCTGACATTGTTCAGCTGATTTACAGCATCAGATACCAATCTTCACTCCTCTTCTTTTCTTCTGAATTGATTTAAGTTGATGTGATGTCAGTTTGCTTTCTCCAGTCTCTTCGATTGGCTCAATGGGCTATTATCGATTGAGATATGACCGTGAACTGAACATTGCCTTACAGTTTTTAAACATTCATCATGTTGCTGTTATGCTCTTTTCAAAACTTCAAATACTTTTGTACTCTGATGTTGGAATTGTGCCATTACCACATTTCTTGTAAATAACCAGCTGACATTGTTCAGCTGATTTACAGCATCAGATACCAATCTTCACTCCTCTTCTTTTCTCCTGAATTGATTTAAGTCGATGTGATGTCAGTTTGCTTTCTCCAGTCTCTTCGATTGGCTCAATGGGCTAGTATCGATTGAGATATGACCGTGAACTGAACATTGCCTTACAATTTTTAAACATTCATGTTGCTGTCAGCTCTTTTCAAATCTTCAAACAAATTTGTACTCTGATTTTGGAGTTGTGCCATTACCACATTCCTTGTAAAACACCAGCTGACATTGTTCAGCTGATTTACAGCATCAGATACCAATCTTCACTCTTCTTCTTTTCTTCTGAACTGATTTGAGTCGATGTGATATCAGTTTGCTTTCTCCAGTCTCTTCGATTAGCTCAATGGGCTAGTATCGATTGGGATATGACCGTTAACTGAACATTGCCATACAATTTTTAAACATTCATCTTGTTGCTGTTATGCTCTTTTCAAATCTTCAAACAAATTTGTACTCTGATGTTGGAATTGTGCCATTACCACATTCCTTGTAAAATACCAGCTGACATTGTTCAGCTGATTTACAGCATCAGATACCAATCTTCACTCCTCTTCTTTTCTTCTGTATTGATTTGAGTCGTTGTGATATGTTTGCTTTCTCCAGTCTCTTCGATTGGCTCAATGGGCTAGTATCGATTGGGATATGACCGTGAACTGAACATTGCCCTGCAATTTTTAAACATTCATCATGTTGCTGTTATGCTCTTTTCAAATCTTCAAATAATTTTGTACTTTGATGTTGGAATTGTGGCATTACCACATTCCTTGTAAAACACCAGCTGACATTGTTCAGCTGATTTACAGCATCAGATACCAATCTTCACTCTTCTTCTTTTCTTCTGAACTGATTTGAGTCGATGTGATATCAGTTTGCTTTCTCCAGTCTCTTCGATTAGCTCAATGGGCTAGTATCGATTGGGATATGACCGTTAACTGAACATTGCCATACAATTTTTAAACATTCATCTTGTTGCTGTTATGCTCTTTTCAAATCTTCAAACAAATTTGTACTCTGATGTTGGAATTGTGCCATTACCACATTCCTTGTAAAATACCAGCTGACATTGTTCAGCTGATTTACAGCATCAGATACCAATCTTCACTCCTCTTCTTTTCTTCTGAATTGATTTGAGTCGTTGTGATATGTTTGCTTTCTCCAGTCTCTTCGATTGGCTCAATGGGCTAGTATCGATTGGGATATGACCGTGAACTGAACATTGCCCTGCAATTTTTAAACATTCATCATGTTGCTGTTATGCTCTTTTCAAATCTTCAAATAATTTTGTACTTTGATGTTGGAATTGTGCCATTACCACATTCCTTGTAAATAACCAGCTGACATTGTTCAGCTGATTTACAGCATCAGATACAAAATCTTCACTCCTCTTCTTTTCTTCTGAATTGATTTGAGTCGATGTGATGTCAGTTTGCTTTCTCCAGTCTCTTCGATTGGCTCAACGGGCTAGTATCGATTGGGATATGACCGTGAACTGAACATTGCCGTACAATTTTTAAACTTTCATGTTGCTGTTATGCTCTTTTCAAATCTTCAAATAATTTTGTACTTTGATGTTGGAATTGTGCCATTACCACATTCCTTGTAAATAACCAGCTGACATTGTTCAGCTGATTTACAGCATCAGATACCAAATCTTCACTCCTCTTCTTTTCTTCTGAATTGATTTGAGTCGATGTGATGTCAGTTTGCTCTCTCCAGTCTCTTGTATTGGCTAAATAAGCTAGTATCGACTGGGATATGACCGCGAACTGAACATTAGCAGATAATTTGCAAACACTCAATTTGCTGCTGCTGTTCTTGATCTCGGAACTGCTTTACTTGACTCTGATGTTGGAAATGTGTCATTACTACATCTGCAAAGGATTTTTTTATTATTTGTTTTAAGAGATCGCTGTCATCATTATTTGAGCTTTGATCATTGTTGCCCAAGTTCTATACTTCCACACAACACACTTTGTGGCCCTCTTAACCCATCTGGTTAGCTGTCCTCGGCTTAGTCTAGCGGCGCGCCAACCGCACGACAATCTTATACGTGCGATGAGCCCGATGGGCAGTCTGTTATATTCATCTGAAATGTAGATGGAATCGTTGACGTTAGTCGGCTAATAACAGCATCTGAATGCCAATCTTTACCTCTTAACAAATTCAGAAATTCTGAGTTGTTGTGATAGTTGTTTTTTTTTGTATTTTGTTTTATTGGTCAAACGAGCTTGGATCGCTTGCTAGAAGACTGTGAATTTAACATAATCAGTTAATAAACGCTTTACGGCTGGTTAATTTTATATACCAATTTTTCTATACTTGACAGAACCAAATTTACTATGAAACAAGAATCAAATACCGGGTAAAGCCAGCGGTTCTTCTAAATGTACGATATGAAATTAAAACGCTTGAGGTTCTCAAGGTTAAAATTACTTCAAATTTCTGTTTCCCTTATAAGTAGGGTTCATTCTATCGTTTTACGATAATTATTGTTCATAGTTTTTGACAACTATAATACTGCTTTTTCGAAATGTGATATTTTAAGAGAATAACAATGTTGCGGCTGCTCAGGAATCTCAGCGGAACCCAGTCTCCACGGCCTGTTTCGAGAGTTTTATGCCGGCCTGGTTCTTCACTCTTGCAATTGACTAAAGATCTCGTCGAACCTTTTAGCCGCTCGGACGTTTAAAGGACTATAACTTTAAGTTTGATTGAAGTTAAGAGTATGCTCAGTGAGAAACTCTGTTCAATCTCGTTCTGAAGTTTGTAAGGCTTCAGTTAATGATAATAATGTTGCTCTTTGTTGCAAGAAAGCTCAACTAACTTAGATACTTTGCGAAAAATATTACTTTCTAGCAAAACTTAACAAGAAAAGACTTAAAATTGATTGCTCTTTATCCTGTTTTTGATCTCGGCAACACCATCATAGAATACTGGCGCTAACTTTACGACTGGCCGGTTAAGCTCTCCATGTGCCATTTCGACTCTAACTGATCGCACACCATCGTTTCCAGTGAAGACTAACATTAATCTCGTTCTTTGAGATTTCGGAAAGGTTCTTTTGACCACCTCGATCTCTGGTTCCATTGTGAAAGATATTCGGGAGTCAATCTCCTCCAGAGTTTGTAAGGCTTCAGTCAATAATGTTGCTCACTCCTTGTAAGAAAGCTTAACTTAATTGGAAATCTTGCCAATTTTACTATCTAGCCAAACTTATTAAGAAAAGACTAAAATTGATGAAGAATCAAATTGTAGTCAATTTTGGAGCCAATCCTTTTTCAAGTTTCTTACGTTTCTAAATACAATACGGTTGCATTATTCAACAGTTTGGATGAACAAAAATAATTAGTTAAATATGATTTTCAACATTATTGTCACTGTTTTCTGGTTTGATAATCGGATAAGTGATTTAAGTCAATATTAGCATAGTAAATGTCAAGTTGCTGCATTATTTGCTTGATTTTGTTGACTTAAGCCAGGATGTTACATAAGTAACACTTATTGCCTCAAATGTATGGCATGATTATGAATAAACAGCTGAAGGTTCATAAAATTAACTCTTTCAGAATCTTAGCAATAAATGGAGAATATATGAGAAAATTTACTCTTGCACCATAAAAGAAAAAAAGTACATTGTTAATTCCCTCTGATACACATAAGAATAAAATGCAAATAGTAAAAGAGGCAATGTAAAATTAAGAATTTAACATTATGTAAAATTATAAAATCATTAAATTACTCAACAAAAATTATGACCTTACAATAGTAAAAAATGGCCTAAATCCCGAGCCTAATATAATCTCACAATTTTATATGTACATCATGAAGATTAAAAATAAAAATTAAAATCTAATGCTCTTTGTGTCATCTTTCATATCAGTTACTTTCGGGTCCTTCAAAAATTCTTTCCTAAAATGTTCCTTCAGTTCTTTTTTAAGGAAGCTTTCGTTGTTGTTTTCCGTCTAATATTAGAAGGCAGACTATTATAAATTGGAATGGCTTGTGGAATAAAAGAATCAGTTAAAAACATTGTTTTCTTTTACCGAACGTTATTTTTTTGACCTGGCATGTTGTTTTATTCTCATAGTAGAGAGAGGTTCAATTTTATATGCTGGAAGATCGTTGCTGAGTAAGCAAAAAAAAATATTTTGAGCAATGATATTCCAAGAGAAAAGAGACTGGCAATTAAGTGTTAATGGCCATCCAAATGGTTGTAATGCAATGCCTTTCGCTTGGTCCGTGGGTAGCCTAAAAGCTACTCTTGTCACGTGCTCTGGCTTTTGGTTTCTTCGGGTTTCCCGACGCAACCAAAAGGGTTTCCCGTCAAAATAGTTGGTGGAAAACTATGGCGTCCGAATTTTCAGTTTTGGTCGTTCTTAAATTCTGTGTTTTCAGTTTCAAAAGTTTTTCAGTTTTAATTTCTTCGTCATCGGATTGATCTTGCTGCTGCTTAGAAGTGGTGCCAACAAACAACTAATTTTGGGTAATCTGATGACAATAGTGCAGCCTTCAAGTTTTTTTACATTGATGCTCTTGTCTCGTTGTTTTAATTAGCTGATGTGATATGAAATTACGCTAGGGATTAAAATTAAAACAAAAAATGAAATGTAAAACAAAAAAATGATCTACGTAAGAGGTATTTATTTAATTGAATGCTTGTTCTTTTTGCACCCGAGAACCTGCATTTCTTAAAAGCACTGCGTCCGAAAACCGCCTACTGTGTTTCAATTTCTTAATTTTGCTAGTTTTAAGAATTAGTGCTAATGTATCAAAAGCGAGGTATGGCCATTTTTAACGAAAATTGAAACTAGTGTATTGTATGTTGTGACTGTAGTAGTAGCAGATATGATAATGTATTTGACGTTGATCAATCTGTTAATCTGGTGATTATTTAGTTATAATCTAGGTTGCTTTTCTGGGATCTGTTCTGTTCCCCTCCAGCTGAATGTGCCAATAATCTTAACGTCCCAGGCTCACATGTTGTTTCTTTACACAGTAATCTGATAATATAAAACAACACGGTTGTGGGTCATGAAAGGGCCATGAACGAACCGCGAACTGAACATTACCATAGAATTTCAAAACATTCAATATGCTACTGCTGCTTATAAGCTTTTTTCAATTTTTGAAATGATTATTTTACTCTGATGTTGGAATTGTGCCATTACCTGTTTCCTAGTCAATATCCAGTTGACATTGTTCAACTGATTTACAGCATCGGATACCAATCTTCACTCCTCTTTTCTTCTGGATTGAGCTGAGTTGATGTCAGTTTGCTTTCTCCAGTCTCTTCGATTGGCTAAATAAGCTAGTATCGATTGGGATATGACCGCGAACTGAACAATGGGAGACTATTTGTTACCATTCGAAAAGCTATTTTTTACTACTAGTCTGTCGGTTTTCTTACTCAGTGTCTTCAATATTAATTATTTAAGAATAGATGAATAATTACCATAGTATGTGTTGTAAACTGAAAATCTATGATATATATCACTTAATGTTTTTTCACGGTTTCGGTTGTTACAATTTGAGAATGTTTTGAACAGGACAATAGAATGATCTGGTTGTATTGTTTACAGCTTAACTAGTTTTTCTTAACCGGAAGGCTAGTTTTAGGGGATATTAATTTTTTTCTGCTGTACTTTTTAAATGGTGTTCGATTTTAAATGGCGATAAGTATCAAGATTATAGGTATCAAGATATGATGAGAAATAAAAATGACTATTAGTGGATCGTTAACAAGTTGCTATCGAATAGAATTTGTGTTCTTCACTGGATATAATGGAATGGAATGCCATTTAGCGTATGTAGAACTTTTGATCTAATGTCAGACGAGATGATAGATTTATTTAAACTTATCGAATCATATTGTCTTATAAACTAAGATTTATAATACTCAATTTTAACTAGGCAATGAACGATTTTTACTTTCTCCTGGTGAACCGTATGTGAATCATAGATAACCTTTTTATGTAGAAATCTGAGTGAATGTTGCAATATAACCGTCCCCTTCTGGCCATTTAAAAGTGAATTTAAATTCTTTTTAAGTTCTTTAATTTTGAGCTTATTTAGGAGGTAATCAGAGAGAATTGGCGAAAGCTAAAAACGTGAAGAATAACACGGCCAAGTCCAAGCAGTCAGCCAATGATGGTCTCACACGAGATCAGATCAAAGAAAGGTAAGTAAGTACCTAGTAATTCTTCTCATTCTTCTGGGAAAAACCTTATAAATTTTGCAAAGGAAAATTTTCAATTAAAAAGTATCCAATAGGATGATAAAACAATGTATATAATTGTGATTGTGTCGCAATTGAAACGAAAAACGACCCATTAGCGTTTGAAAAATTGATTGAATTAATACAAGGATTGAATGATTGAAATATTTTTGTACAAGGAATAAATTAGTTGATCAACTTGGTTACTTGCAGTAAGGTCAATTGTATGCAATAATTAGCAGGATTATCGAATCACAAATCTGAACAATTGTTTAATTTTAAATAGCCGCGCTCATCTTTTCAGCCGCTTATAGTTAGCCTATTTGTTACAATCCGAAGTATTCGGATTGTATTGGATCGTTGTCTTTTTTTAAGATCTGTTTACACTTTTCTTCTCGAGTTTTTGATATCAACGAGAATTCAAAATAGAATGGTGATTTTGGTCACGCGGAAGTAGTAAGACGAGCAAAAAACGAATGTTAAAACGTAACAAAATGTAAAATACTTTTTACTCATCTATTCAAATTGTGCTTAATTGCAATTGCATGAATCCCTCGAGGGGCTGCTAATGCTAAAACTTTCGCCACTTCGTTGTCATAAAATTGTGGTGAGTTATTTTGCCCGTATTAAATTATTTCGGTTGTCTTATCACTTAGTCTCATTAATAACGGGTCACATTGGCTGCAAATGAAGTGTAAATGAATCAAGTTAAACGATCCGTTCCATAGCTAATAGTTTCTATTACTTTGACACCCAAAAAGTAGTAGTGATTTATTTACACGTATCTGTTGTTGATTTTGTCTTCAATAATGTCAATAGTTGTAAAAGGAGATTTTTACAAAACTAGTTCTTTTGGAAAATTTTTTAGTTTCATACTTCTCAAAGTACTTTTAGACGGCATTTGCTCAGCAGCGAAATGTAAAATGAACAGATTCGGTGTCTAAAAACGAAATCAAAACTGGAAACGGGTTTTAGATGCGCGCTACTTGAACTTCGTTCAAATATGTTTTAATTACAGCCCCATTGCTTTTTGACACCGATACTATTCCCTGTATCCTCTCATTAAGAAACAAGAGCATGCCTAACTACGACATCAATCAAAATAAAACGCACTTCGGAAGAAAAATTTATTCAATCAATTTTCCCTGTTCTTTCAATCCCAATCGTGGGTCTTTCAATCCCAATCCGAATCAAAGTCGGCTATTTTCCTGCAATATACAGGGTATGTTTAATTGCTCTCAAACGAAGTTTGTAGCAATTATATTAGTCCTGTCGGTCTTTTTTTAATGCGATTTTTCGCTTGACCGATTTTTCGTCTGACGCTTTTGACTTTTCGTCCTCAAAAACGGGATAAACAGGTAGCGCCCAGCGGGCATTAAGTGCTCTTAGAGCCTTTCAGCTCTGTTTCAGCTCAAACTGTTTTGGAGACTTATTCTTATACTTATCGTGTGAAGGGCGGTTCTTAGAGGTTGAGGACCCCTCCCCCCCCCCCCCCCGTGGCTAGCTACTGACGAAGCCAGCCGCTCGCCGGTCGTTTGAGAGCAATTCGCCCGACGTTAGTCGGTTATGTTTATATGTTTAGTCCATCAAAAATGCAGTCAGGTTGACGTGGTTTTCACTGATTGAATCACGATAAATTGATAATTCTAGGGATGCGGCCAGAATGCGTGAGAAACAGCAGCAGGCGGCGGACAAGAAATCAAACAAAGGCGACTCTTCGAAATGAGTGAACAAACTACCTCCCCAATACCCCGCCCCGTGCCAGCTAGTGCTGCATATCCCCTGTTACAATTACCTACGCAAGCAACAAAACTAAACACCTTGGATCAGTATTCTAGAGATCTCAAGTTGACAAACAGTAAAGATAGTAGCAATTAAGTCACTCGAAGTTCATACCGAATTCAATTGTGTTATTTTGTGAATTAAAAGAGCTAAATTGCTTAATTTTGTCTACATTTTGAAATAATTTTGGCGTTGATGTAAAAGATTTGTTTGTCGGTGTAGTTTTTCAAATTACTATTTAGATTAATAAATAATGATTAATAACTTGTTGCTGCAGGTGAGGGATTGCTTGTGTGCAAAAGGTAGAAAAACAGGCAGGATGGCGCGTTTTGCATAGCTATTTCCAGCGTAAAGACTTTAAAGATTTTAAAGATAGTAGCGTGATAGCCGAGAGGTAAGGTGTGTGGTTCACACGCCAATGATTGAGAGTTCAATCCCCTGCCTCCGTGAAGCTGTCTGTGCAAGGATGAGCTCTTACTTAACCATAGCTTCAGGTTGACCATAGCCTGACCAATGTTGACTGCAATGATGGTACCACGTGAAAGTTTCAGACGCAAAAAAGTGGCCATAGTCACCAAAAAAAGAGCAATGCTGCTCTTAGAAAGAATAGTCTGAAATGTGGGGAATAATAAGAACAAGGGTAGCTGAGAACAGGCTACTGTAGGCGTAATGCTGTTCCGCTGCGATTACACAGGAACCAAAATTAATAATTATTATTAAAGACTAATAAACTTCATTTTTGCGAAATCATTGATTTTTGTTTTTTTTTCTGATTTTTAGCATTGGTTGCTCGTAGATTTAAGAATGCTGGGAGCATAGTGTTCCAACCCTTCAAATAATCGTTGTTACAAATAATCATTAATAAATTACAGCCTCGATGTTGAGCTCAAATCAAATCCTACACGTGCTTGTAGACGAGTAGCTGTATATTATTTTGGCGGTCTGCAGTTTCCCAGAATGAAAGTAGTTGCCCGTTTTCAAACGAAATTGACAATAGCCTTCAAATAATTGGTAATCTATCACAAATTGTCCCTTGCGGACATTTGTAACACAAATTCTGGTCTCTTCACTATATGAACGAAAAATAAATAGGAAAGGGGTAAATAATAACAATAACCGATGAATAAATTAATAATAAATGAAATAAAGGTGAACAGACAAAGCAGTCCCAGACAAAAGAGTCCTAAATTGCAGAATAGTCCCAGACAAATTAGTCCGAAGAAAACACAAAACAGTCCCAGACAAAACAGTCCCGCTCAAAGTGCTCGTTAGACTGATCAAAGAGAAAGTGCAGCTTTGATCTTGGAACAAAGCTTTGAAGCCGGAATATCAAAATCACCGTGGCGCAGTAGGTAATGCTCTGGGCCAGCATTCGGAGGTCGCTGGTTCGAGCCCGAATGCGGAAAAATATTTTCGCATAAATCAAAAATTGAGGGTAAATCAGATCTGAAAGTGGGGAAAACTGGGAAAAGCGTGAAAATTCGGAGAACCCGGTCATGGGTTGTTGTGAAAGAAGGGAAAATGAAAAGCTGGTTCATGTTCGACATTTTGCAATCAGATCGCTTCTAGCGTTATTTTTTAACTTAAAAATTTTTGGTAGAAAATGAGTGAATTGAATCAGAGAAAATAAAGGATCATAAACACAAAAGCAACACCTGTTAGAGTTTGATATTCTAACTGCAGCCTCTCAAGAAATCAATCATATTTTGATGCTGGTACTTTTGAAAAAGTTCTTGTAAATTTGCATCAATTTTTGCGTAATTTGCTTTCTTTGGCCTCTTTACTTGCTGGCCAGCTGTTGTTATCTTCTCTACCACTATTTCTGAGTTTTTTGTTCGTCTTTGAATTTCTCAATCGATCATTTTGTTGATGTTTCAGGAAGAGAACAGAGTAGTTTTCGATAGCTCTTCTTTTTTATCAGGAAGAAGAGCATACACGAGAGGCAAGTTCACGCCGTCAACAGAAGCGTGAATTTTGTAGACCTGATAGAAGACGTTTGGAGCTGTTGAAAATGTCCCATCGCAGAACCAGTCATCTGATTGCTCGAGCAAGTCAATGGCTGGCAGAGTCGCAAAAACAATATTTTTTTTTCATCTTGGGGCCCTGAATCTTAATACAAGAACTTCTCACCACTATGTGCCACTTATAATAACTCGGGAATTTCAAATCCTTTCAGCGACGAGGGCTGACTCATTTGTGGACGGTTTTGTTGGCGCGTTCTGTTAACTGTTCTTTGGTTTGAGTTGTAAGCTGGAATGTTGGCTGCTGTTTCTCTCTTGATGTCTTTTTGGGCGGCAAAAATTGTTTGTCGGGGAGTCTCCTCAGCCATTGCTGCTCTGTCTTTCAACGCTGAGCGGAATTTCCTCTTTTCAATATCTGCTGGATCAGGTAAATGGCTATGAACTGTGATAACTTCGATTTGTTCCTTGCGTAGCTTGACTCTGCGATTGCATTTTGTAATACAACAGCGCCAAGAAGATGCGCCATCTGTAAGTTGACGGTGTTTAATATAGCCATAGCCTTCAAAGACGAGCAATTCCGATTTTTTGTTTGTCTGAATGAATTCCATATTAACAATTTGCGTCAAAATTATGACGCCAAACATCGTGAGGCACTCTTTCATATGCTGCACAATTGAAACTAAACCTGTCATTGTGTTTAACAACTAGTTTTGCGTCCACTTTTAATATTTTGATAATTTGATTCGGTTTAGCTTAATTGTCGGATTAATTTTCGTTAATTAATGCGTTAAGTCAAAATCTGTAAAATTTTAGGACTATTTTGTCTGGGACTGTTTTGTCTGGTTTTTGAGACTGTTTTTTCTGGTACTATTTTGCAATTTAGGACTGTTTTGTCTGGGACTGTTTTTTCCGGACACGGAAATAAAGCTTTTGTCACAACAATTGAGCCTCAATTTATCTCCTAAATATATTATGAATTTTTTTAGCAATTATGTTCTCAATTTCCTATTCTGATTTGATTACACGTGCTGGATATTTTTCTATACACAAATTTAATTTTGTTTAGATCAGAATGTTAATATGCTCTTTTTCACATAAAAACATGAACAACATAACATTTTGGTAGAATGCCAAAAGTAGCTGCGATTGTTTCAGACTTCTAGTGCTAATGGGTGTAACAAAAACTGCATTAAATCAATCACGAATTTTCTTCAATTTTTTTTGAAAAATGTTTTCAAAGTAAAAAATTATTAGCTGTAAACTGGATTACTAAATATACTCCAACTCAATTAGGTATTAATGCAACAATAACTTTTGACACAGAGATTTAGTACCGATGAAAAAAATAGAACATCCTCAAAAACTGCCTTTTATTGTACATGAACGATCTCAAAAATTAAATCAATAGCCACAAAATGAAATGAAAGACGATTGAAATTTTTTCGGATTTCTGTGAGACCTCTCTCTCTCTCTCTCTCTCTCCCTCTCTCTCTCTCTCTCTCTCTCTCTCTCTCTCTCTCTCTCTCGCTTTAGACTGGAACAAAAATATTTATAAAACCAAAAGTACCACAAACAAAAACTTAAAAACAATCTGTTTGAAAACAATTATTGTCAAAATCATTAAGGATGTTAGATTTATAGTGAGGCAAATTATCTTTTTCATGTATATTTCATCAGAGAGCCAATGAGACACTTGAAATCAGATTACAGGACAGGAAAACAAATAATCGATAATTTACAACGTGTCAAGGTGGTGTCTAAATTTCAAGGTGTCAAAAATTGAGTATTTTTCAAGTGCTGTCAAATACTATCAAAATGAGTTAATCATACCTCATCAATAAACCAACGAAACGTTTCGTTAAAGATACTGAAAACTTATGAGCTACAACAACCGGCAAATTTGTAATATTTTTTAATATCAAGTAGTGGTTTCAATCATTGCTAATTACAGAGCCGATTAGACCAGTCAATAATGAGACCCGGAGATGACAATAAAGCGATCTAAGAAATTGAGCGAAATTTTATAGCTTAACTAATATTGAGCGAAACTTAACTAACTTTTCAAAATAAAGTCGAGGTTTGATATGATTGGGTGCTCGGCGAGGAATTCAAAAATATCAACATTAAGTCATTTTTTGGAATCAGTAAAAAAGCATCCCACAAAAAGAATAGGTGTTTAAACAAGGTTTTCTAGCACCACTTACAAGCCGATCTACCACTCAACTTTGAAAATACTCTGCAAAAAGCTCTTTTTTCTCGTTTTTTTTACTACGTCTGATTGACTAAAATAACTGTTCTTAGATACTCATAGACAACAAAAGGTGACTTGTAAGAGAGCCGAAGTGAAAAGAGCCGATTGAAAGAGAGCCGAAAATTTATTTAAATTATTAGTCGCTAAATTTTGCAGCCAATTAAATTGCCTTCTGAAATGAGACTACCAAATTCTCAGGCAATCATAACGGAGTATTTAAGAAATTAAATTTTAATATTTTTAGTAAAAGAAACTGAAAGCGAAGTAATAAATAATTATCTTCAAATTATAGCGGGCCATGGCCATGCCTAAGCGGCTTATGAGACTTGATATGAAACTATCACAACCGAACATGAGACCAATTAACCCCCTTAAGTACTTTTCTTGGTAATCAACCAACAATTTAGGGTAATTAAAGGCAACTTTTGCTTTCTGCTCTTTTTAAATAAAGTCAGGTTTCGGGCTTTCTAACGTCGGCTCTTTATAACGTCGGCTCTCTTGCACGTATCCACAAGAAAAAGTCAACGAATTTGAGGACAGTAATTGAAATTAACAGAGCCCCAACAAAGTTCTGTTTCTCTGAATTTTGAAAGCCAAAAGAAGGCAAAAATAGTTTGAATCACCTGAGGCTACCACAACCACGAAAAATTAAAAATAAATATTCAATTAAAGTATTCAACAAACGAAGTTTGAAAAGGTGCTGTGAGCAATTGCACTCTTGATTTTTCTTCGAGAAGAAATAGAATATTTTGAAAAAGAACAGCTTTTAAACGATTCCAGATTTGTAGTTTTCCCCGCCAACAAAATGTAGTGCTGTTACAAAGTTCCTAACGAACTTTCATTGGGGATGAGAACAATTTTTAAGGTACTTATGAACTACAAAATTAAACAGGTGTCCAAGAATTATTGGAAACTAACTATTCTTTTTCAAGTATGTCAATTGTTCTTCGATGAAGTAAAATACCAATGGAATCTTCGGTCTCGGAGTATTAGCAAAAAAAAACAAAAAAATAGCCAAAAATGCACTGCTGACATCTCTGGTGTCAAATTAATAGCTAATACGAAAAAAAACAACCACGCTGACTTGAGAAAACGCCAGCGTTGCTTGACATAACAGTGAGTTTCCTTGTGAATATTGTCTTTTTTTCAAAAAAGAAAAATGAGAAAAGTGAAATAACATGTTAAGTGTAGTATCTCTCTAGCTGTTCACTATCTGGAGATTGTTGCTTTTGAAAATTGCTAAAAAAATGTAATGAACTTAACAGTATGGTCAACTTTAAAGCAAGGAAATATTCAGAAAACAGAGTATAACAAAAAATAATTTAACAATTTTTCACTGACTTTGTTCTTTGCTTTCATCTTCTTTTTCTCCTTTCCCGAAACAAAATTTATAGCAAAACCTTTTTTGAGAACATTTTAACTAATAGGTTGATAAAAAACGACTTGAGGTATGCAATTGAAGAGCGTTTGCTAGTTCAAGTTTATAATAATGCATTCGAGGCACGAATCCATGAAATAATGTTCAGCTTGAGATTGCAGCTATAGGAGTTTCTATGGACTTGTTTAAAGTTGCCAACTTTACTCTAGTCGGGGAATGCTGACGCAATTCCACTAACAAACTAATTTAATCGAAAATAGGTTTTGGCAAGCAACTGAAATCAAGAGTGAAATAAGGAGGCGTGAATTTATCTAGATTATTGAAAGTTGGTTGTATGAACAACTGTGAATTAACGACTTTTAAGTCAGAGGTAAAACTTAAGTGTGTGAACAATTGTAAGTCAACAGATGAACGTGGCAAGTTTATGAAGGTCACCAATTTAGTACATAATTTAAGATTTAACTTAGATGTATATCACATATCTTTGGCTTCGGCAAAATTTGAGAAATATGATGGTTATCAAATTGACATATACGTAACAATATTTGATGGTTATTATAAAAATAATGAAAAGAGAGTTTCAAACAACTGAATGAACAACGTTAACGTAATGATTATATTGGAAACGACATAGCATTCCAGGATACTGAAGGAGCGAACACATGAGATACCTTAACAAGAGAAATAAACTGAAATGTAAAAATTTAACAACAAACATGTCAAGTAAAAGTGATATATATTTAAACAAACAAATGTTATCCTATTACAGTGAAAATGAACTGAAGAGCACAAATCGATTAACATGTGTATCACGAGTGCGTGACAAATTTAAACATAAACACTAGAATTGCAATTGCATGAATTAGAATACAATTAAATGAATTTTTTTGTGAAAAATTTAGGTTTTTGAATGTTCTAAATTCGATTATCCGCGTTCGTGGGTCAGGCAAGCTTACTACTGGCAAATAGAAATTTGCATCTTCAACTGGAGGTTTTCAGGCCTCTTCTTGAATCATTATCTCTATGACAGGTTTAATTGTTTTTTGTGGTTTGGGAGCTGGGGCTGTTTCTTGATCACTTAATGAACAAACCGAGCTCTCAAACCCATAGTATTCTGGCGTTGACGTTGCAGAAGAAGCAGAAGTATTTAAAGTTGCGTCAGCGCTGCGGCTTCTTGTTGCCAATGGTTGAGGTTTGTTGGTTTGCAAGTACTCCTTGAAAATTTTGCGAGTACATTTTTCTCGTTTTTTTACTACGTCTGAGTGACTAAAATTACTGTTATTAGATGCTCATAGACAAAAGATTCAACGAATTTAAGGAGAGTAATTGAAAATAACAGAGCCCCAACAAAATTCCACTTCTCTGAATTCTGAAAGCCAAACAAAGGCAATAATAGTTTGAATCACCTGTGGCTACAACCACGAAAACTTAAAAATAAATATTCAATTAAAGTATTCAAAAAATGAAGTTTGAAAAGGTGCTGTGAGCAATTGCACTTTTGATTTTTCTTCGAGAAGAAATAAAATATTTTGAAAAAGAAAAGCTTTTAAACGATTCCAGATTTGTAGTTTTCCCCGCCAACAAAATGTAGTGCTGTTACAAAGTTCCTAACGAACTTTCATTGGGGATGAGAACAATTTTTAAGGTACTTATGAACTACAAAATTAAACAAGTGTCCAAGAAATATTGGAAACCAACTATTCTTTTTCAAGTATGTCAACTGTTCTTCGATGAAGTAAAATACCAATGGAATCTGCGGTCTCGGAGTATTAGTAAAAAAAACAAAAAAAATAGCCAGAAAATGCACTGCTGATATCTCTGGTGTCAAATTAATAGCAAATACGAAAAAAACCAACCATGCTGATTTGAGAAAACGCCAGCGTTGCTTGACATAACAGTGAGTTTCTTTGTGAATATTGTCTTTTTTTTCAAAAAAGAAAAATGAGAAAAATGAAATAACATGTTAAGTGTAGTATCTCTCTAGCTGTTCACTTTCTGGAGATTGTTGCTTTTGAAAATTGCTAAAAAATGTAATGAATTTAACAGAATGGTCAAATTTAAAGCAAGGAAATTTTCAGAAAACAGAGTATAACAAAAAATAATTTAACAATTTTTCACTCACTTTGCTCTTTGCTTTCATCTTTTTTTTCTCCTTTCCCGAAACAAAATTTATAGCAAAACCTTTTTTGAGACAATTTTAACTAATAGGTTGATAAAAAACGACTTGAGGTATGCAATTGAAGAGCGTTTGCTAGTTCTAGAGTAATACTGAAAAGAACAAAAAATAGCCAAAAACACTGCTGATATCTCTGGTGTCAAATTATTAATAAATACGAAAAAAAACAAAACGTGCTGATTCGAGAAAATGCTAGCGTTAATTGACCTAACAATGAGTTTCTTTGTGAATACTGTTTTTTTTTTCAAAAAAATGAGAAAATTGAATTAACATGGTAAGTGTAGTATCTCTCTAGCTGTTCACTATCTGGAGAGTATTGCTTTTGAAAATTGCTCCTAAAACAAAATGGAATGAACTTAACAAAATGATCAACTTTAAAGCAGGGAATTATTCAGAAAACAGAGTATAACAAAAAAATTTTTAACAATTTCTCACTTGCAATTGTGCTCAGGCTGTGAGGTATGCAATTGAAGTGCGTTTGCTAGTTCAAATTTATATTATTGGATTCGAGGCACGATTCCACTATAAAATGTTTACCTTGAGATTGCAGCTACAGGAGTTTCTCTGGATTTGTGTTACGATTCCAATTCTGTACTCCAGTCGGGGAAAGCCGACGCAATTTCACTAACAAACTATCTTAATCCAAAACAGGAGGTTTTGACAAGCAACTGAATTCAAGAGTGAAATAACGAAGAGTGAAATTATCTAGATTAGTGAAAGTGGGTTGTGTGAACAATTGAGAATTAACAACTTTTTAGTCGGAGGTAAAACTTAAGTGGGTGAATAATTGTAGTAAGTCAACAGATGAACATGGCAATTTCATGAAGGTCACCAATTTAGTACACAATTTAAGATTGAACTTAGATATATATCACACCAGTATGAACTCAGTTAGAGGAAGCTGGAAAAAAATGATATGGCTGTGTTAGTTTTTCACTTGCGCCAAGAAACGATGTTAAAATTTATAATTAATCATTAGTCTCCGCGGCAGCACGCAAACACCATTATATTTTCAGCTGCCATTTTTGTTATGGCTCTCAACATATCAAATTGCACATTTTGCGGGCACTTATTTTTATTGGTAACATTGCCATTTTTTGTGTCAGCATTATTTTTGTGATAGCGCTATTTTAAGCAGTATTGTCGACCTGGAGATAGCTATGGTTTTGTGACTAGTCGGCACAAAAAAATCTACGAATGTCGGGGATTGAAATATCAAGTGTTAGGGGGTCTATGCAGGTGCAACTACTGTGAAAATGGACTAGTACTGGATTTGGACCAACATCTCTTACTTGCCAGCCTAGTTTGCTACCCATTTACACCAACCCGTCTTACGCTCTCAAACTCTCGAACATTAGGTTGTTCTCTCTCAACATTCTGACATCAAGTATTCCATTCAACTTGTGTGCATTTTCCTTCGCTTGTCATATGGCTAAATCAGACTTATACAGGAGGATATATAAGTTTTTGGATATTTGTCCTTGCGGAAAAATGCGCAGATTATTGAGAACCTGATTGACATTAGTTTTACTCTAGCAATTCTTCAATGACTTCGAAAAAATTTTGCGTGACATTTTTTTCATGGAACCCTCCTTAAAATTCGGAGCTTCTTGCTGGAAATAAAGCTAGAAAATTGTTTTCGTTCGGCGTTGCTTGCAATTATAACTTTAAAGAACCGTCAATACTTTGAAATGATATTCAGAAAGTATGAAACAGATACTAAATTAGCCCGAGCAATATATCAACTGCTAAATTTGTTTGGATATAGTTCCACTTGCAAATGGGCTAATTTTCCAGTTCACTTGTTCAAGACAGCAAAATTAACTAGCCTTTCCCCCGAAATTGTTAAATAAAAATGAGTTTCGTGTTTTTCTAATAGGACACTATATGTAAACATCATAAGTATTCATAAGTTGTTAGTTTTTATTTGACATTTTTTGAAATATGTTTCAATCAAGCGGAAGGTATGTGCTAATTAAATTGGGGGTTTGTTTCAAAATTTATCGCTTATCTTCGCTGAGAATCGCAGTAATTCGCTCAACTTTCAAGTAGATATCACCAAATTGCCAAGATTAGTTAATTCAAAACAATATTCGCCCGGAAATAGTTAGTTAACCAGACTGTAATATTATAAACGGCCCCCGTTGATAACCAACAGCGTTAATCTGTTAATTAATAGAGTATATACAGCTTTAATTGATATCAATACCCTTAGTTTATAAACTAATCCGATATTACACCTCAAACAAATATCAAATCCTATTCAAAACATTACTATTAATTGGTTACCAAATCATTTAATTAATTTTTCGAGTTCGGTTGAGAAAATTCTTCAAAAGCGCTGCTTCGGAACTTTGTTTCGGAAATAAAAGCAAAAAAATATTTTAAAAACTACATTTCTTCTAACTCGAACAATCAGATTTGAGTGTAATTTGAATTTGATAAAATGAAAATCAAACGCAACAATTTTTCGATTGAGTCAATTTTAGCATCCGACAATAAATTTGAAACCAGTGGAACTTCGCAAGTGGATTCCGTTATACAGGCGGATTTAAACAACGCGAAAGCAGCTTTCAGTAGACAGAGCTCATCAAACGGTAAGAAATTATAACTTTTTGGATATTTGCTGTAAAGTTTGTATGAAAACTCTCCTATGGTTTTTTTCATATAAAGTTAGTATGAAAACTCTTTACCCCTCAGCCCTCTCCGATCGTTCTTTGATGGGCAAGATTTTCGCTGTCGAAAGGTGTTGAATTTTATTAGCCACTAACATTAAACGACAGACATTTATCAGACATTTCAATAGTAGAGAAATAATTCAGAAAATAAAGTATTAATTTTATACGTCTTACTAAATCCGGTGTTGGATTTATTGCCTCGCTTCCGCCTTTTACGATCCTCATTGTTTTTTTTTTTGGGGGGGGGGGGTTGGTTTAGGAGTGTGTTGATATGTTTATTAGATTTCTCCTTTGTTGCACCCGGGTCAAAGTTTTTGCTTAAAATTATGACAAAAAATTATGCCCAAAAAAGTTATATTAGCTATATTAGCGTGGAAATTCATGATTATTCGTCTGACATGCTGAATTTTCAACGCATTTCTTACATAATTTTAACGCTTTTTAACACAAAGCTGATAGTTATATCAGATTTAATCGATGAAAAAAATTATTCAACGTTAGATCTGGTGCAAAAGTGGGTGATAGCCATTGGTTTTTTGGGGCCTCCCATTATAGCCCCCCCCCCCCAGCTTATTGGTCAGATAACCTATAGCCCCCGCCCCAATCATGGTAAACATACCATATTGGGGGCTACTATAATTTCATGGGGGGCTATAATGGGAAAAACCCGCATTTTGACCAGGGCAACTATTTTTATCAAATGAAATTTCATTCATTTTCTGTTTCCTTGTCCAGTTAAAAGTCGGAAACGAAGTCTCGACGCCGAGCATGAAAGCGAATTTGACGAACGACTTTCACACTTAGCCGAGTGTGAACAAAAGAAATCGCTCATTTCGTCACCAACCTCAGAACCAGCCAATCAAAAAGTACCAAATTCGTTTTACACAAATTATGCAACAAGTGAATCCACAAATGACGTAATAAATGACGTAATCGCCTTCTCGGAAGCAACTTCGGCTGCATCGTGTAGACGAAGTCGGACGACTTACACTCCCTGGCAACTGCACCAGTTGGAATCGTCGTTTGAAGAGAACCCGTACCCAGATGTAGGCCAAAGGGACTATCTGGCGGGGTTGATGGGGGTATCCGAGTCCAGAATTCAGGTAAGCTCCCCTCCCATCCAGTTTTGCTCGTGCCGTTGTTCACACCGTAAGATTAAGTTATTCGATCCATCCATCCCAATTACCCAACATATGGGAACTTTCCGCATCTTTACCGTTTGTGCCCCCCCCCCCCCCGCTTAGTGGGTGCATATTATTTGCACCCCCAGACGCGCGTGCCATATTTTGACATAATGATTTACTGGTGCTAGGAAAATTGGCCGACAGGGTGTTTAGCCGACAAGGAAAAAATGAAAAATTTAGCCGACAGTTTTATCATAATTGGTAATAGAAGTCCATAATTGGTCCATACATCAGTAGTTCGGTTGTGATAGATTCATATCAAGTCCCACGGGCCACTGGAGGCATGGCCATGGCCCGCGAGGCATGGCCAGATGCGGTAAAATAGGGTCCGACCACGGATAGACCTTCGTTACACTAGTTGATGAAAAAACTGCGGTATATTTGTCCGCTTACGAAATTGTGTTTTAAATTGGCCAGTCACAGCTTTAGAATGAGTTTAATTGCTCATTTTACTTAAATTGCTGGTTAAATTTCTCATTTTTTGGTTGTCGGCTAAACGCCTTGTCGGCCAATACGGCGGCCACCTGATTTACTATATAATGGCACGGGGACAGTTTCGAATTTTGCATTCCATTATTTCCCCCAAATATTGAACTTGGAAAGTTCTAGAACTAATTTGCATTTGATTGTTAGAGTTCTCCCCGTTAGAGCCCACCCACGAAATTATAGCCCCCCCCCCCCCCACCAGAATGTTATAGTACGACAATTGAAACTGAGGTCGTTAATTGAGTCTTAGAAGGTCGTTTTCGAGGAACTTAACTGATTTCAATTTTGTTGTTTTTCAGGTATGGTTTCAAAACCGAAGAGCGAAACGACGAAAACTTGCCCGTGTTTTCAGCTGCAGTAACGATCAACGCACGAACACTAATTTGTTCACAACTGTCACGCCAAGCATCGTGCCGACCCAAATAGCCGTCAAACTGCCGAGCGGTTTTCAATCGGCTCTATCGGGCGATAATTCTACCCTATTTGGCAACCAAATTATTTGTTCTCAACGAATTCCGAATAATACAGACACGAACCTGCAAGCTACAATTACAAACGAGAGCAGCCGACGAGAGAGATTACCTTCGTCTGCTGGGCAAATGAGCTGGACCCAAAATTTATCCCCAGAGCAGTTATCCAGACTTCATTCAGCAGCGATGCCCAATTTTGGATATTTTAGCAACCCTACAGCTTACCACCAGATTGTTGGAAAAGCTCTGGTTCAAATTGCGGAATAAACTTCACAGAATTGATCAGAAAAAATGATATACAATTTTAAAAACTTTTACTATAACTTTGATTTCTGAATAAAATTAATGTCTGTATACTCACTGCCTGTAGAATAAAAGTTTTGTAAGAACTTTAAAAATCAGTCGCGGGTTTTTTTTTTTTGGGGGGGGGGGGTCTGATAGACGTGACAGGAACATGAATTTTGCAGTCTTTTGTCTTTAACCCAATTACATTTGACTCACCAGATCAAAAAATGGCATGGGCCAGTCTGTGAATCGGGAATTATCAGGAAGTGAATTCCAACCTGCCGGAAACAGAAAGGCTCTCTTGAGAGACGGTTTCAAAGTTTCAACGCGTAAAAATGTTCCCAAACTAAAAACAAAAATGTTTCAACTCTTTACGTGCACGAAACCTAGAAAATTCTCACCAAAACACCGAAAAAGTTTTACTCAACAACTCCAGCAGCTTTGCTTCATAAGCAGAAAAGAAAACATAGAAACAACAAACAACAAACAATAATTTAATTCAACCAATGAAAATTTAACAATGAGATAATTTTTTGTCCTTTTAGAACTCGATAACAAGCGCAACGTCTGATGATAAGCTTTGCATAGTTACACAAGACTGTCCGATTCAATTAAAGGAGATAATTAAGATTATCAAATCGAACAGACTAAACTAACTTTTTATACTTGACATGGATTAAGTCCAATTAGTGTCAATGCGCTGTTTTAACGAGAAGAATTGCCTTGTTCAGTATCTGTATTTAGTCTCACTTATATCTGAGAGGTCACAACCTATCCCCTCATGTGTCGGAATTTTTAACTCTGATGTGGTAGGTATTTTATTCGCTTGATCTTAATTACCACACTAGAGCTAAACCTATATTATTGTAGCGACCTTAATAGCGTGCTAGAATAAGTCTCACAATATGCTCACAATGTTCTTTGCTAATTTCCAAATCTATGTGTTATTTGCTAGAAAATAAAATTGGTTAGATACAAAGGTTAATTAGTAAATAGATAAAAATGATAGAGCACAATTGGGGGTTAATTCCTACTTGAAAATATGGTGGGGTATCTAATCTTAATCAAGAAATTGAATCCATCTTACTGCTGGATATGAATAATAATTTAACTCTATTTTTGTTAGAAAATTGGCAGACTTACAATTGCTGCAGATAGTCCCGCTTAGCGGAGAAAATAGTGGTTTCGCTCTTAGAGCAGAGAGAGGAAGAGAGAGAAGAGAATTTTTTGGTTAGATTTTTAGCGTCTTACTTTCGCGCTGGTTGAGTTTTGGTCTGATTTCCTTCAGCAGCAAAATCTAGTCTCGTGCGTGTTTATAATTGAGTCAACACGACTAAAAAATCACAAGACCTATGACTAGATCCGAATCAATTCCTAGGTCATTCGTGGAGCCGACTACTACTCGTCTTTAGTCATATATTCGTTTCAGAATTGGTGCTGAAGAGCGGCCTGGATAGCTTCAGTATCCTTCACGTATTACGCGTATTAATAGCGGTGGTGAATCAGCCGGTATGGACCGCTGCATAGTGTATTAAATAATACACAGCAGTATTTGGCTATGAATAATGTATTCATTCACTCAACTAAATTCACGCAGCATAGCTCTCTCTTAATATTCCGTCAGTTTAGACTAAGTCTAAAGTGTTCACAAAGTCGACGGTTAAATAATTATACTCTCTGTAGTATCGGTAATTGCGGCGGCAATTATCCAATTAGCAATACTACAGCTCACCCCGGTTTAAAGAAGAGAAAAATTGTGCTCTATCGTACAAAGTTTACATTAAGAGTATTAAAGAAACGATAATAGTGTTTACAAAAAGTTGCAAAGTAAAAAGCAACATATTAAGGGAAATAATACTTTTAAAAGTTACAACTTTGCGATACTGATGAGGGTTACTAGGTATAGAATTTTAAACAAATTTGCAGTTTACATATTAGTTTACAAATAGAGACTGGATAGCAAATACACCAGTTATGAGACTAATAAGATTTAAGAACCGGTTGGTGATTAAGAGTAGAAATACTAGAATATATGCTCATTGGAGAAGTTTACAAAAGTTAAGACTATTAAGATCAATGGACAGCAATGATACTGTGCGACAAAATTAGTAGCCTTTAAATGGAAAATTTCATGAGACACATAAACAAAGTAATAATGAAAGAGTTGTTACAAATACAGCAAAGACGAAAATGAGTCTTAGAATATTAATGTGAAAGGAAGTTTACAAAATCAGAAATCAATGTTAATTGTTCTTTATAAATTTTAGCGCTTTCAATTCTTTTGCAAGGCTTTGATTGGCTTCAATGAGCTCATTTGACTTCTTGATTAGAGTTTTCAGCTGGGTATCTCTAATTTCTAAAGTTTTTGAACAAACGACCAGCTTTTTTCTCATTATCTCTTTCTCGTTGTTGGTTGTCTTTGCAGAGATTTGGAGAGCGCTCAGTTGGCTCTGAAGGTCTGCTAGAGCATTCTCTGACTCCCAGAGTTGTTTCCGGAATGTGGAGTTCTCAACCACTAGATCTGTGGTGGAAATTGTTTCGGCCATGTTTGTGTTTTCTGGGAAGGCTGTAAGGTTGGAAAAAGGGACGTGCATCCTACAGCCTAGCGTCTTGTGAGCCACTTCATATGACCTTTCGTTGGCATTTCGGGAGCGAAGTCTCCACAGGTTCATTGCCGGTACCAACGAAAAGTCAGGAATCACCGGTAGGATGTCGGTGGGAACAGTGATCGTCTGGCCGGTAACTTTATTTTTGATCACTGTTTCCTCTGACAGACACCATTGGTTACAGTCCATTGTGAGGGAATAATCCAACGACTTAATGAATTTTGGATTGTTGTCTAACGGATGCATCTCTCTCATCCGCTGGTGCTCCAGCCTCTCTTCCTTCAAAGGAAAATCTCTTCCCTTGGGCAATCCGTCGTCTATGGAACTGTGAATAGGCTGAAGAGGTGCTTGATGAGAGTTGCTTTTAACTGTGGTTTGTTGATGTTGATGGGGCTCATGCTGTTGTCGGTATTGTTGTTGATGTTGGTGTTGATGTTGTTGTTTATGTTGTTGTTTGTTGAGATGACCACGTTGACGCGGATGGATTGCTCTAGGCTTCTTTGCTAAAGGTGGAAGATCAGCCATCCAGTTGGTCAATGGGTCATACTGCTCCTCTGGCAATGTGGGGAATGCGGTCTGGTGGGATCTTTTCGACATCTTGTCAAACATAAATATAAATACACTTACAAATAAAGGTTAAAACGAAATCTAGTTGTGCTGAAAAGAAAACAATCGTACTTTTAAAGGTACCAACAAAATCATACTCTTAGAGTACAGAATTGCAATCACACATTATGTGCAGAGTCAATTTTGCGAAGCTCCCACCGGGGTGGAAAGAAAGAAAAGAAAAAATCGAAGGAATTGAAATTTTGAAAACAATCTCCGTTTTAAAAATCGGAATATCCTATTAACAAAAAATTTAATTGTTTAGAAGCTTTGAATCAGATTGTGTCAGATTTAACTGACTATATCGGGTTTCGGACCTCGTGGCTCCCCTCCGTGCGACGACCCGCGCAGCTGGGTTTTTTGTGTTGCAGTATATACCTGCTAGTGGTGAAGGGTCGTTAGATGAGGAGAAGGATGAGGACTTCTAGGAGGAGGCCAACAGAGAGGGTGACGATAAAGGAGAGAAGAAGAAGAATTGGGACGTAAATGGGGTGCATTTGCATTGTTTAACAGCTTTCCGACCAAACGTCGTGAGGGTTGATCTTCTTCAGACAAATGGGGCAATTATGTTTATCTTGGGCACAGGGTTTGCACACAAAATGTCCAAGGTCCTGGTGACATTTTATGTGCGGGTGAGTTGAGGAGGTGACACATTTCTTTAGTTGATTGCAGCAGAAGCATCGGTAGTAAAAACTAATGGATACGGTGTAAATATGGCGGAAGCAAAGGGGGCAATTTGGTTGGGAAGAATGTTTGAAGAGGTTAGTTCTGCAATCAGTGCAAACTAGATGGGGGGGTTGGTCTCCGTCCGAAGGGTGCAGTTTTTTCCAGCATGATGTAATTCGTAAACAAATGGGACATTCATCACGATACTCGACAACAGGGGGGCGTGATGAATTTTGGAGGGGAAAAACTATTCGAAAGGAAAAACAATTTCCCATTTTAAAAATCTCGGGATGGATAGATAGTTTTGTTATTAAGGTTATTTGGGAGATTTGATTGACCTAATTTTAATACGAGCGACTTTTCTATTTTCAAAAAGAAATTCCAATGGGGTGAGAGGGGAGTTAGGGTTTTCATTAAATTTTGTTGGGTGTCAATATTAACATAATAAATTTCTAAGGAAGGGGAGGTATAGTTGTCAGTCTCGGTAAAGGAACGTTTAATGTCAGTTATTCTGACTAAATGCTGGTTAAGGTGAAAAATCATAATTACAATAATTTATTGGATTCTGTTGAGATACTTCTAGCACATTTAGACTCGTTATCGAGGAGGTAAAAGAAATAATCCCAGTAAATTGAAGTGGGGTAGACTGAGAGGGTTGATGTTTTCTGGGTTTTCACGTTCTTCAAGTTTACTAAAATAAATGCTTGAAGGGAAGGTTCAGTTTCAAAGGTTTTCACGAAGCTGCAAATCTCAACTAGTTCTTGGTTCAAAAGGAAAAACATGACTTAAAATAAAGGAATAGGATACTTAATTGTTAATTCTGCGTTAGAAAAGAAGGATAGGAATAGGGCTATTTCGAGTATTTGGGGGTGACTAATCTTTAAGGTTAGATAGTGATTTAAAATGCTGTGGGGTTGTCGAATATAAATAATAAATGAGTTATGGGTTGTGGATAATCCAAGGATAATATATTTTATGTTATTTAATTTAAGGGTAAGGGATCTATTCTGTATATTAATCATTACCAGTTGGAGATGTCAATGGGAAGCTCGTCTAAATTTTGCTCTGAAAGCATTAAAAAAAAGTTCCAATAAGGGGAAAAAGCTGGTATTTTTATTGAACCTTCGTCCCAAGAGTCTACAAAATCGAACAAAACTTCTAGAGTGGGAGTTACTTGATAGGGAAAATGGATAGTAAAGGATCGATTAATTTGATAAGGTCTTACTAAACTGCCTTGGTAGTAAAAGTACATTCCAATACGTTATTCTCGTGCTGATGGAGCTCGAAGTGTTTGCAATGTACTGTAAATACGTTTGGTTCTCTAAAATGTTTAAGAAATAAAGCAAAATTAGTTAAAACGTATAAAATAGCAAATAAAATAATTAGTTCCCGAAGGGACTTTTGAAGATCGAGGTGCATCATTTTATAAAAGAAAGTGGATGTTGCTTCCTAAATCTAGTAGACCATATTCACAATCAAGTAAAAATTCCTTAAGAGTATAAAATTTTTCGTGGTCTGAATAAATTAATATGTCTACTAAGTCAGAAAATTTGGGTGCGCTAACTTTTAAATGCACTAAGTTTTCATAAGCGGGTGTAAAAGAGTAATATATATGTCCGTAAAATTCGTGAAACTTAATAAATAAACCTTTATGGTACTCGGATACAAAAGATCATTAAAGTTTTGCATCTCAGATCATAATGCTGAAACAGTTAGGTTTAAACTAATAAGAGTTGGTGAAATGTGATTAATTAAGTATAAAAAGACAAATTGGATGACTGAATTATGGGGGAGCAATTGCATTTACTTCTTGCTCAGTAGGAACATTAGGATAAAGATGTGGTATTTCTTGAATAGGAGGTGATACTACTTCAGGTGCAGTGAGTGGTGACAATTCAATTTGACTGTTGTCGTGATAGATGTTATTATCTGGTGTGTGCTTGAGGTATCGACTTCTGTTTGGTTCGTTGTTTGTATTGTTATCAGAATTTTCATCATTTTTAGGAGTTTGATAAATTGATGTGACAATGGAAAGTAGAAACAAATTGTACGAGGCTCCTAGTAGTGTTTTCCAAAAACCAATAGTGTTTTTCGACAGTTTTTGTATCTCGAAAGCTCCTAAAATAAAAATTACGACATCGATCAAGAACTTGATCAACATGAAACATGCAAATAAAATTCCGGCTCTTTCTATGTAATAGCCAATTTCTCCAAAAGTACTCTTAAAGTGATCAAGGAAAAATGATGGTGACAACATTGAATCTAAGTATAGTCGATTATTGAGACCTGCGGCGCGATAGATATCGCGTTGACTACTGTCTACGTGTGCATTTTGAAGCACTGTTCGAGAAATCTTTTTCAAAACTGAATTAGAAGCTGATTTATGCAAAATTGTTCTCCAAAAATCTTTCAACTGGTTTACAGTGTAGATACCTGCACGACGAGAATCATAATCAGGGATTTTTTGAATATAACCAATTTGTTGTGGAGCAAAAACAGCGGGCGGTTTAAAAGGAACTGGCGCCGGCATCAACTGATACCAAGAATTATTATTATCTAAATCAAGTTGAAACAAATTTTTGAAAGTATCTGTACAGTCTATTTCATTTGCAAATGGAAATGTTTGGCGCGTAATAGGATTAACAAACATAGTTTTTCCGTCATAAAAGATCGGAATACGGTCGTAACAGCGATCAAGTACTTTAAGCGGTGAAATTTTCTTTGGACACGGATATAGAAAACCTATAACACCTTCAATTTCTAAGAACATTGAACGATTTCCGGTTAACATGTATCCGGCCAATCTATTGTTTTCGTAAGACAATGCATTGATCATTTGGATTTGAGTGCGTCTGAGCTCGCACATATTTTGTAAAATAAGGAAGTCAGACTGTTCCAAATCACGATAGACCTTATACATCATGAAATTAATTTTCATACGCATATGAGCATCATAATCGATAGTGTCTTTTCCAACGTTTTCAAGAATTTTTTTATGATTTCCAAAATGTTGGCTACCAACTAGCTCGTTTTTAGGTGTCTCGTAAAAACCGTTCACCCTTATTTTGTTGTCGGTGCCGACTTGCATTTTGTAATAATTAACACTATTTTTCGAAATTACGGTTTTTCCCGTATTCATATCAAATCCGCCTGTGAAGGAAACAAATAAATCATCAAAGTTTGTAATAAACAAAGGAGTAGGCTTTCCACAAATATAAGTTCTTTCATTATTTATCCTCAGTTTTATGTCTCGCGTGTGGTCTATTTTCAAGTTGTTTTGCAAACGATAAACATCATTTTGCATGTCGTGCGTACTTATGATGTAGTATTGTGGTGGATCTGGTTCGTTTGTGAACTTTATCATTTTTGCGACTTGAGTGAAAAGTTTTGTAACAATGCAATTTTCTGGCACATCCCATGAGTAAGCGAAGGGGTCTAGTGATGTTGTTTCACAACCTCCTTCCTTGAGTTCGCATGGAAGTTTTAATCCTAATGGGGTAAAAACTGATTTTGTTTCCTGATCAACTTCGAGTTCAACTCTTTGCATTTGTGTTTCAAAGGAATAAAGTTTTACTTCTCCTGACGCAGAGCAATCTGTGTTATCTTCTAAGTGGTCGTCCTCATTCAGACCACCGTGTGTGTATTGGTGTTTTAAAACTTCACTTGAAATGTCTAGCTTATAAGTTCTATCGTACTCTGTTATTGCTATTTTTCCTGTTTTGTTTGCACGTCTGCATTCTTCTGGCGTTACTATGACGTCAGTTGTAAGAGAAATTTGGTCATATGCTAAAGAAGAGTGCGATAAAAATCCACAGTGTCATCTTAAAGCTTGCGATTTTACTCGACACATCACTGCCTCTACTTTTGTTCTGTACGATCTTTGATACAGTGTCACCGTTGCAGGTGCAACTTTAATATTTTCCGGTTTAATGTTGCATTGAGCTACTTGATTTAAAGCATACATTTTGCTTTCTTTCATTTTTGAACAGTCATAATGAACAACTTTTAACGTAGGGGAGATGTCATCCAACTCATTTCTAACTGAGGGTCTACAAAAAGATACAACAGTAAAGACAAACAAAACAGTTAAATATTTATAAAGGAAGTTATTGTTTTTCATAATAACTTTATTTTATTAGTGATTGACTGAGTTTTTGGTTTTTTTTTAGTGTCAGAAAGCTAAGAATAAGGCTGGAAGAAGTAAGAGAAAAGGTCTCGGAAGTTAATTTTCCGATGATTTGAACCTTTAAAGTAAATATATAAGATAAGATTTAAGTAAATCCCGCTTGATAGCGAGCAGTAAGTTTTTTCAGTCGTCCCGAAATTCGACGATCGATTCGAAATGAACGTTGATCATCCGAGGGAGTTGGGTTTGCTTCGGGTGATTGTACACGGGTTTGGGTTCTAACAGGGCTGACTCTAATGTCAGGTGGATCTGCAAAACGAATACGTGTTTCGGGATATGGGGTGGAACTTCTATTTCTACTACGACTACGGTTATCAGGTGTTTGTGTGTTATCTACAAACGTAGTTGAAAAACCTTCTTGAAATCCCGAATCATTTTGTTATTGTGGTATTGTTATCTTCAAATGTTTTTTTCATGATTATTTTCATTTTGTATGTTATCCGAATTACTTGTAAAATTGTCTACTGGGAAAAATTCAGTTTCAGTATAGGGTTGTTGAAAGGAAAATTTATCCACTGGCTTATTAAGTTTTTCAACTCGTTTATTCATTAAATTTTTGTAGAATGGTTGGAAGTTTTCATTCCTTAAACCATAGTCAACAACTAATTCTGAAATTGCGTTTTCGATTGGGAAGTACTCAATTAGATGGTTTCTATGGGCAACTTTTTTGACAGTTTTGTTTGAAACAAGTTCTATTTCGTAATTTACATTTGTCAATTTTTTTGTTACTTCATACGGTCCTGATCTTAGTTCATGTAACTTTTTGGATTTTCCGTCCTCGAATGAGTGGTTTTCCTTTAACACTAGTTGTCCTACGTCTAAAGGCTTACCTAGTTTATGTTTGTTTCTGTTTTGATGTGTTTTGGAGTTAACTTCTAGGCTTCTGTTGTATGCAGTTTTGTAAATTTGTTTGAATTGATTTTCACGAGCAAGCAATGAACTACTTAGTTTTGGTTTTAGTAGTTTATCTATTTGATCGTTGTTGCTACTTTGTTCTGAATGCTTGTGGAGTGGTAAATCTTTGCAAAATTCTGAATTACAAGTTAAATCGGAAGACCTTAATAATCCTAATTTCAGAGAAAGGGGATTTTGGGGCTTTTGGCCAAAAACGATTTCGTAGGGTGTTAATCCTGTACTAGTGTTTGCTGTTGTGTTATGAGCAAACGCGAACTTTGGTGCTAAGTCACTCCAATTACGATTAGCTTGTTCAAAAAAGATTCGGAAATGTGTGCCAAGATGTTTGTTTTGGATCTCAACTTTCCCGTTGGTCCAGGGAGAGTATGCTGTTCTAGGAGCATGCGTAATTCCAAGTTCATGAGTCCAACTTGTGAACTCCTCGTTCATAAAGGCTGATCCTTTATCATACACAAGTTTTTGTGGTATACCAAAAGTAAGAAAAAATTTCTCAAGTGCTGATATTGTTTCACTTGCTGATGTTGATGAAACTGGGTAAACTTGGATGTAACGAGAAAAGGAATCAATTACTACTAGGCAATGTTTATTTCCGTTCGATGGTGGATTTATTGGACCTTTGTGATCTATATGTACCGTGTGGAAGGGGAAAGGTACAGTTTCTGTCCATTTTTCAAGTGGTGCTTCATTTAGGTCTTTGCGTTTTTGTTTATTTTTTTGACAGTCTAAACAATTCGCTATTAAGTGAGAAACCCATTTATATAAACCTGGCCAATAGAAAAAGCGTTTTATGCTTGACAATGTTTTATCTTTTCCAGAGTGTCCAGAAAGCGAATCTTGGTGAGCTAATTCAAAAATTTTTAAGAAGAGGGATAATGGTGCGCATATTTTGATGTTTTGAATATTTGGATCTTCAGTTGGTTGTTTAATACATAAAATGTTTCCAATTAGGCAAAGATTTTCAAAATTATTCAAGTACGTTTTCATGGCTTTTGATTGTCGAAATTTTACATTTTTCTCATCTTTGTTTCCTGATTCAAAAAGTTGTCTTACAGTCTGAATGACTGGGTCTTTGAATTGTTCCTGGCTGATTGCTGCTATGTTCAAGTCAATATCTTTAGCAAAACTAGATAATTTCTCGATTAGTTCTTTTCCATCTGAAATTTCGTTATTTTCACAAATTGGTTTTGCTAGTCGAACACTTGCTATTCTATCAAAGTTTGCTTTGCTTGCTTCAATCTCTTGCTCAAGACTCATGTCATCTATTTCTAAATCTGATAATTCAACAGAATCTAACAGAGGATCGTCTTCTGTTGTAGAAAATTTTTCAAAGTGCTCCTTTTCCTTTTCCAAATTATCATCAAATTCTAAAGACAAATCAGAGTAGTAATTTTCACTGTCGTCTTGTTCGCTTAGGATTGGCTCTTTTAGTGGGAATTTTCCGCGATAGTGATTTATTGCATTTCCTTTCAAGAAGGATTCTGATATGTCCGAAGTTGAACAAATTCGATCACTGGGTTTATAGTTTGTCTCAAAAAATTGTTCATTTTCAAAATTCAGTTTTTTAACTCCTTGAAAAGTTTGTTTTAGAATGGGGTAGCAATCATTTTTCTGTCCCTTTTCATTGTCATGCAACACGAAGTATTTTTCTTCGTTGCCTGACTCGTCGTAGAATTTAATGTCTTTCGGAATTTTTTTGTGTTTCAGTTGATACTTGTCTAAGTCTTTTATCGAGACGTTTCTACTTAGAATGTCTGGAAAGGCTAGGTTTTTGCCTTCTGTCCAGATTATTTTTAAGTTTTGGAATTGTGAAATGACAAGTTGATAGCGGAAAAATCGATGAGATAATTTTCCTCTACGTCCCCAAAGATACAGTAGGGGCTTGTGGTCTGTGTAGAGATAAACTGGATGTGGAGAACCTATTATGTAATGCTCATACGTTTGTAGAGCAGAAATTACGCCACAAAGTTCTCTAGCTGTTGTACTCATTTTTTGCTCATCTTTTGTGTAAACTCGAGAATTAAATGAAACTATCCGTTTTCCGGTAGGAAATTCTTGGACTAAGATTGAACCTACACCAATTGATGATGCATCTACATGAACATGGAAGGGATATCTGGTGTCGGGAATTGCTAAGACTGTATCTTCACTTATACGATCCTTAATTTCTTTGAACAACTTCTCGTGTTCATCTGTCCATTGAAAAGTGGTTTCAGTTTTTATAAGATCGTAAAATGGCTTACTGTCTACATGCAGATTCTTTATGTACATGCTGTAAAATCCTAAACAACCTAGGACTCGCATTACATCTCGTTTATTCTCAGGTGTCTTTAAGGCTTTGAGATCTTCAACCCTTTTCTTTACTGGTTGAATTCCGTCTTTTCCTACTACATGTCCTAAGAATTGTACTTTACGCAAAAAGAATTTTGTTTTCTCAGGTTGAGCTTTCAGTCCTGCTTTGCGTAGCAAAAGATGGTACTTTTTTATGATTGCATACATCTCTTCAGCTGTCTGAGCTTGCATGATTGTGTCATCAATATAAGTTACGGCTTGTCTAGATTTTATTAAGGGTGCAAAATGGATTGTCATTATCCTACTGAAAAAGTTTGGTAGTCTGCAAAGTCCGTAAAAACCACGTTGAAACGTGTATTGTTTTGAACCTATTACGAAACTCGTCAATTGTTGTGTTTCCTCCGTTAGAGGGACTTGATTATATGCAGAACATAAATCACTTGTAGTGAAGTAGTTTCCGTTTAGTCTAGTCAATAAAGAACCTATTGGCTCTAGAGGCCATGAATACTTACTTAGGTCTGTTATTGAGTTTAGATACCTAGCGTCTATTACTAGTTTCACTATGTTTCCCTTTGGAAGGATGATAACGGGATTAATAAATGACGATCCCATTTCGGTGTCGTCTCCCATTTCTCGAATTATTCCTGCTTTACAGAGCTGATCTAGCAAAATTTCAAGTTTTTCCTGATGGTGCAATGGCACTCGTGATGGTCTCTGCTTAGTCAAGGTTGAATTTGGTAGAAGTTTTACGTGAAATTTTTGCTTTATTTTGCCAACGTCATACTTGTGCTGAGAGTAGACGTCCTTGTCTCTGGCAAGAAGTTTCATGAGATCTAGTAATTGTGCATCATTAATGTCAGATTGACTGAAGTCAAATTTTTTGAGAAACTCACGGTCTGATTTACTAAACATTTCCAGTTTTTCTGGTGGTATTTGTTGTGGTCGAATTTCACCTTCTATTGTTGCTTTTGGTTTTAAGTCTTTTAGATGTTGACTAAAATCTGTTTCTAATTCATTGTGGTCTGCAAATTCTTTTTCTTGAACCTTTTTCTGAGCTTTTTTCAACTTTTGTCTAATATCTGTTTTGTCTAATTTCGGATTTTCTAAAGTCTGAATTGGGTTTTCGACTTTTTCAGTCACATGAAAGATGTGATTGAAATCTGTTTCAGTTTCTGTTAAGACATCTAAGAACGCGACGTTATCAATCAGTGTGTACTTTTGTGTTTTTTTACAAATTTCTTCCAAAGTGTATCCTATTGAACCTTTATCTATTGTTACTTTACGATCACCAGGGTTATTTAGCATTATTGGCAACTCTTTTTCTTTTCTTACACAATAGACGTTGTATGTGTAAATACCTTTGTCCTGGAGTCGATTGTCAATTATAAATGATGTTCCTTGTTTGAAAAATTGGTTTGATGGTGTAATTGTTAGTACTCTGCTAGATTTCGGTGCTAGTTCGAAAGGTCTGTTAAGTACAACTTTTTCAAATTTACTTACAAAAGGATAACTTTTTGTTTGATATTTTGAGAGTGTGATTGAGACGTTTGGATAAATTTTTAAGTTCATTTTTGGAGTTGTGAACTCGATTGATTTTGTTGCAAAATTCAAAAAGTCCATTCCTAGGATGTTTAATTCGCAACCGTTTTTCTCTGAAACCCATGTTTTGAGATCTGTGTAATATTTGCCTTCAATGTCAAATGAGATTGGGACATGAATGTAGCCTAACAATTTTAATCGTTCACCGTTGACTGCAATTGTTTTCTGTTTTGACTCAATTAGTTTAACATCAATCAGTGACTTAAGTTCTTGTAGGAAATCAAAGTTTATTAGGGAACACGTTGCTCCTGTGTCAACTAGAAACTGCGATTCGAAACCGTTATGTTTATTACTGTCTCCGACGGCGTGAATGTACAAGTTAATAAAAATGTTTGTCTTTTTATTTTTGTACGGAGACTCGTCTAGTTTAAATTAATTTCATCTTGTTGATTGTCCACAAAGAATCCATTAACTTTATTTTCTCTGAATTGAACTCTGTTTGAGTTACGATCTCTACTGTTATCTCTAGAATTCTGATTAGAACTGTTACTTCTTCTATAGTCCTGTCTTGGACTGCTTGACTCACGATACCTTGTTCGGGAATCGTTTCGATCATATTGTCGTTCCCTGGAATAGTTCCTATAGTCCTGGGGTCTACGATCGTTGGATCTGCTATTATAGCGTCGATCTCGATTCTCAAAGCTTTGTGAGCGATTTCTGAAGTTATTGTTCTCAGATCTAGGATGAGGAGAGTATTGTCTGCGGTTGTCTTGGTTGTAGTAACTGTTATGTGGTCTAGTGTCTTGTCTGTATCTGTTCTGATTTCTATCATAACTATCTTCTCTTGGACGACGTCCTCTATAGCTTTGATAGTTATCTCTGAACTTATCTCTTTGCTGTGGTTGCTGTCTGTTTTGTTCTTTAAAGTCTCTGTTTGCATAGCAATACGCTATTGTGTGACCTGACTTTCTGCAAAATTTACAAAATCGTGTGTAATTTTGTTTATTTCTAGGCTCGTTTGGGTTGTAGGCTGCGCTAATTCTGTTGTTTTTCATTAAACTTGCTAATTCTTGGAGCTGGTCTTTTATACCATCTATCTCCATTTTGTTGTCTATGCTGCTAGATGCTGTACCTGTGAAATCACTACTTACTGCAAAACTTAAGTCTTTAGTGCTAACTTGATTTCTAAGTTGTTCCCATGTTGCGTTAGGTGTTTCTATGAAATATTGATGCGCTTTTTGTTTAAGTGCTGGAGGAGTTAGTCCTCTTACAAAAAATTCCATACACTTAGTTTGCCTTTGAGCATCTGTGAATGGGTCTGGCCATCCCTTTTCCACTGCTTTTGTTAGTCTGTGTACGTAACTTTTGATTAATTCATCTGGTTGTCTACGAATGTTTTCTACCTCAATTCGTTTTCTGTACTTGTCTTTCTCGTCTGTGAATCTATTTAGGAAACCTGTCCTAACATCATCCCATGGTTCCGCTGCGGGCAAAGAATCGAACCATTGGGCTGCTGGTCCTCTTAAGACTGAGCCAAATAATGCTTTTCTACGTGCGTCATATGCATTTTGTGCATCTCCTGGTCCTGGTCTAACTCCTAATGAAAACTCTATTTTTCTCTCTATTAGACTTAGAAAATCTGCTACGTCCTCACTTGGGTCTAAGCCTGTAAATTTTTCAAGAGAAATGTCTGGGTATGCTACGATGTTAGCCATTTTTGTTTTAGGGTTTTTGTTGAATTATTACTAAGTTTTTATATGAAAAAGATACTATAAACGAAAGAAGCAATATAAAAGTCTAATCAAAAGAATTTGAAGCTATGAAAAGGTCAAACAATTTTTTATAGAATTTAGAAAATATTCAGACAATTTGCTTAAACAAATGGTCCTATCTCAAAAACACTATTTGGGGTACGAAGTGCGTCTAAAATTTGGTTAAACTTTGGGTTGTTTTCCGCATGTGTTATGTAACAAGCTAGTCCTGGAATGTTATCAAAATTAATGAAAATGTACATATATTGCTTTTTCTTATCTAATTTATAACTAGTAACTTTGCCTGTATTATGACCAAGTATGATTATAATATTCAAGAAGTTAGCGTCAATATTAATCGAATTCAACTTTTGCTCTAAAAAAGATGTAATTTTAGACAGTATTAGTTACAAAATTAAGTTAAGTTTAGTGAACTAGAGTTCAATATAACTATTGGGCGTGTGCAAAGCTTTCAAAGTTTTGTAAAATTCAGGATTAGAACTTGCATATGTTATAAAACTGTGTAGGCGCGGATCGTTAACAAACCTGTAATAAATAACCAGAGATTGTTTATCGTTATTTAAGGTGTACCTTTTAACTTTTGCAACTTTATCGTCGTACAAAATTGTTAAATTTAGATGCTTTGTACTAATATCCATAAGCTTGAATATAAGACAATAAGAATAAAAAAGAGTTTTTGTTTTATTTTTCACTTCGTTTTATACAAAAATTTTTGAGATTAAATAATTATGGGCATTTGTTCATTCGTTGATAGCAACCATCTTCGGTTAGTCGAAATTCTATCCAGAAAAATTTTCCTGACTGACAAAATTTTGGTTTTTGATTGCTTTCAGAGTAGGCAGTTGTTAGTATTGGCCTATATACTCTGACTCGATAGGAAATGATTTGATTATCGCTATCAGATTTTCTTATTAGAACACAATAAACTATTTCTTTTTGGATTATTTCTTTAACAAAGTCAGGTAGTGTGGGTGAAAACATGCAAACTTTTTCAAACTTATAGAGTTTATTATCTGGCAAGGGTACTAATTTCAGATTTTGGCTGCTTTCACTCATTTATTGGAAGCGTGTGGTAGAGTGTACATACATTGTAAATCGATGATTGAGCCACGTTTATTAAGTCTATTAAACAAATAATCTAGAGAGGTGTTTTCAGCTTTGAAAATGGTTACTTGACCAACAGTTTTTGTTCTTTTGATACGGTAGACTATTGTCACGTATGATTGTTCAACGTCAGTGGCGTATTTGAGCACTCGACAGTCTGCTGAGTTATCCTTAATACTTATTTGTTTGTCTCCTATTAGGTATTCCATAAACTTTTTGCAAAAACTGGAAATTTAAATTTGTTGAAGTGAATTTGTAGCAGAATTATACGTAACCCAACAAGTGCAATCGAATATATGGCTCAGAAAAACGAAGGAGAAACTTAAATATTACAAAATACCAGTAAAGGGAACGTTTACTGAAAAAGGTTGCACGAAAAGATCGTGTTATTTCCTTTAAGTTTGCCGTTTTGGTGGTTAGTTTTGGACAAAACGCTATATTTCTATTAGTATATGAACTTAAAACAGGCGTTAATAGTCTTCAATAGCTATTTTCTTGTTTCTGTGTTCGAATATTTAGTCATACTTCAGGATTATTGGCGAATTTCAGGAAATTATTCGGAATTTTGAGGCCAATTTTGAGATTTGTACCGCTAATTTGTATCCAAAATGAGATATTTTTCACTTGTTGTGGTTCAATTTGGGTAATTTTTTACAAGTTCTGGGCAATTTTTGGATTACCTGAGTGAATTTTGGGTTAATTTTGGGGCAAAAAATGACAATTTTGGGGCAATTTTGATCAATTACCAGATCAATTTAGACAAAATATTGTAAAATCTTGGCAAATTTTGACAATTCTTTACCAAAAGCGGGTGTTTTCTTAATGAAACAGGGTGAAATCGGGAAAATTTTGGCTAAACTTGACAATTTTTTGACAATTTTGGGCTAATATGTCAATAATTTGGGTCAAATCTAATAGTTTCGGGTTAAAATTATTTCAATTTTGTGTCTAAAAGCAAAAATTGTGGTCAAAATTTACTACATATAGTTAGTTATTGGTTAATTTCAGGCAAATTCTGGATTAAAACCGATTAATTTGTATGAATTTTAGATAAAAACTGAAATATTTTGGTCAAAAATGGGCAAATTTAGGACTAAAGGCTCTAAAATCGGGCACTTTTTAGGTAAAGATTGAAAAAAATTTGGTCTAAATAAGTGAATTTTAGGAATATATGAGCTTAATTTGGCAATTTTAGAGAACAATCTGGGCTTATTTTGGTGAAATTTAGTGGATTTTGGCACCAATACTCAATTATTTAGTCAAAACTGAGGTGAGTTTAGGCAAAAAACACACAATTTCTACACCAAACAGGGCTAAATTCTTCAAAAATCTAATAAAATTTAAAAGTTTTCACCTTATTCTGGACAATTCTTGTGAAAAATTCTGTAAAATTGGCTGATTTTAGGAGGAATTCTCATAAATTCCTGTTAAATTAGGCAGAAAATAGGCAAAATCGGGCTAAAAATCTCATAGAACCAACTTTGTTTAACTCAAAACTATGAAATTTTTGGAAATTGGGGGGCTAATTCGAGGCGTTATAGTGACTGCTGGGGTGTTTGGTTAACAATACAACGTTATTTGTAGCTATCAGAGTGATTTATTAACTTTTAGATACAGTAAAAGGTACACTATGCATGTATAATGAAGCAAAACAACGTTAAACTAGGCTTATTTGCATGTGGGTCAATTTGTTTTTGCAATACTATGGGTTTGGAGGATGATAAGTTCGACAATTTAGATGATAAATCAAAAGTTAAGATGTATAGGACACGCTAAGGTTAAGTTACGGACAATAAATGCGAGCTAGATTAATGAATATTGATGTATGATTTCGTATATAGGACTAGGGGGGATAGTACAGTTCGTTATGCTAACAGTATTAAAGATTTGGTTAAGTTGAACACAATTATTTAGTCTAAAAGTAACATTAATGTGACCGGTCTTGTCGAATTTTGTGCGGGGGGGAGTACAAATACGTCTTTTTATGATACACAATTATGTACTCACGTGTGCGCTTAAAAAACCAACCTACAGTGTCAAAATTTGGGTCTGAGAAGCAAAGAACCGGTGCTCAAAGTTATTAAATCAGTGGACTGTTCTTTTGTGGGGAGAACCGGTCTCTTTTAGTCGGTCGTAATTGAGACGTTCAGAATCTTAGAACATCTCACACAGGTACTGGGATTGCGCGGTATGTGGCCCTACCATAGAACCTGTGTGACCTCTGGGTTTTTGGTTTGGAAAACTAGCCACAAAAAGTCCACCAGGCTCCTAAATGTGTGAGCAACCGACGTTCTTTATTCCTCGTCGCACCAGTTTTTAACTCTGATGTGGTAGGTATTTTATTCGCTTGATCTTAATTACCACACTAGAGCTAAACCTATATTATTGTAGCGACCTTAATAGCGTGCTAGAATAAGTCTCACAATATGCTCACAATGTTCTTTGCTAATTTCCAAATCTATGTGTTATTTGCTAGAAAATAAAATTGGTTAGATACAAAGGTTAATTAGTAAATAGATAAAAATGATAGAGCACAATTGGGGGTTAATTCCTACTTGAAAATATGGTGGGGTATCTAATCTTAATCAAGAAATTGAATCCATCTTACTGCTGGATATGAATAATTAACTCTATTTTTGTTAGAAAATTGGCAGACTTACAATTGCTGCAGATAGTCCCGCTTAGCGGAGAAAATAGTGGTTTCGCTCTTAGAGCAGAGAGAGGAAGAGAGAGAAGAGAATTTTTTGGTTAGATTTTTAGCGTCTTACTTTCGCGCTGGTTGAGTTTTGGTCTGATTTCCTTCAGCAGCAAAATCTAGTCTCGTGCGTGTTTATAATTGAGTCAACACGACTAAAAAATCACAAGACCTATGACTAGATCCGAATCAATTCCTAGGTCATTCGTGGAGCCGACTACTACTCGTCTTTAGTCATATATTCGTTTCAGAATTGGTGCTGAAGAGCGGCCTGGATAGCTTCAGTATCCTTCACGTATTACGCGTATTAATAGCGGTGGTGAATCAGCCGGTATGGACCGCTGCATAGTGTATTAAATAATACACAGCAGTATTTGGCTATGAATAATGTATTCATTCACTCAACGAAATTCACGCAGCATAGGTCTCTCTTAATATTCCGTCAGTTTAGACTAAGTCTAAAGTGTTCACAAAGTCGACGGTTAAATAATTATACTCTCTGTAGTATCGGTAATTGCGGCGGCAATTATCCAATTAGCAATACTACAGAATCTAAGTGGAACTTTATAGTGTGTTTATCCCTTCTCATAGAGGACAAAACTCATTTTTGACTTCGGCCTAGTTGAGTGACCATGAGGAAAACACTGGATTTTCGCGGGGTTCTAGCCAAAAGCATGAAAAAATACCTCTAATTTCAACACTAGAAGTAAATTGAGCAATATTGTTGGCAGCATGAAGACGGTTTTAAATCGAGTAATATTGTTGTCTGCTAAAAGTCATCTTCTTGAACTTTATTGTGAAGCCGCCTGATTATTTCAATTTCAAACAATTGAAGCCTGAAGGCTTTTTTTTCGAAAGCTTTTTCTAGTCAAACATTCCAGTTTCCTATTTAGTTTTGAACCGATTTTTAGAATACTACTGAATTATTTTTTCTTTGAAATTGTGTCAAAATCTTTAAGCTATTTTTTAAATTGATTTAAAGTCTGCTTCGCTTTCAAGTCGATTATAAACAAAAACAGAAAACGGAGTCCCTTAATTTTGGCTGCCATACACTCTGGTGCCAAAAATCTAAGACCTAAACAAGACCTAAAGATTTCTTGAAAAGCATTATAAATATCAAATAAAAGAACACTTTGAGTTAGAATCTGTAAAAGAACACATTGGGTTGGAGTCGTCCATTTTCATATGTTTTTTTGATGTCTAAAAGACGGCTTCTATTGTTTTCAAACAGCTTTCTAACGAAAACTGAGTCAAATATGTTCCAAATTATAGAAGTTTTTCTGAATTTTACAGAATACTTTCTAATCACTGCGTCAAAAAGCCCATGAAGTTTCAAATGGGTTCAGATATGGATTGTATGCAGCTCATTCAAGTACCTTCCACTCTTTTCTTGGAAAAATTGTCCATGGTCTTGAGCTTATGCACAGGAGATCTTACTGAATAATAAGTCCGGAAATGCATTTTTGTAAAAGTTTTCAAAATTTTCAAAAATTGAGAGCGTTCAGATTGTTTGGACGTCTAGCAAGCCTTGTCCGTCCATCTGATTGTATTGCATCCCAACACATAATTGATCCCCTGTGCAAACTCAAAATTCTTTTTTTTTCGCGAATGCTGCAATTTTTCTAGAAACTCCAACAGTGCCATCACTCAAGATATGCACTCTAGTTTCATCCAAGATGAGCAGGGTGTTTTTTGCAGAATCTCATTAGAAAATACGTTTTTTTGATATTTTGCCCAACTTTACCTCTGGAAATTGCATAGCAGAGTACCATATTGTACCTTACTGAAAAACAATCATCATCATATCTTAGCAAAACTTCAAGTTTTCTCTATGCCTTATAGAATCAACTGTTGATGAAAACGATTACAATTGATACAAAAATTGTAAGTGTTTTTTTGTTACAATCGCAATACAGAAATTTCAAGAGATTTTTCTGACAAGAAATGCACAACGGGAAAAATTCTCTATTGATTGGAATAACACTGCAGATTTAAAAATAGACACGCAGAAATTCGAATCCAGTTAATGCTTGTATTCTGCACTCAGGAAAAAAAATTAGAGGTCACATAGTCCCATCTCGTGCAGGAACTTGGAAGTTTATCATCTCAACGTTTTTCTAAAATGTAAATTAGAACCCAACAGCTGATTCTCTCAGTCACGCACTGAACAGGTAGTAAAAAAAATGTTGAAGATAATTAATATAATAGACACCTATTTGACACGAAGATCAAAAGTACGCCTCGGAAAAACCCTACATCTGCGCAGAAGCAAAATTTCGTCCGAGAAATCATTTGATATATTTGCCAAAAAAAACAAAAACAAAATTGAAGGAAAACAACTACAGGCGCATATTGTGACTTTGAACTATTTGCCTGCTGTTTATTAGTTACCGAACACCTTAAGTCAAACTCAATACCCGGGTTGACCCCATAATTCAAAAATTTATAAAATTACAACTTCATATTATGGCGTCTATGAAAAGTTGTAGTCATAGAACTTTCATAAAAGGGAGTTCTATGGAATTAAATTTTTATGCAAAGTTTTTTTATATCATGAAAAAGAGGGGGAAAATATGTTTCAAAAAACCAACTTGAAAAAAAATTGAAAAATTGAGTCTTAAGCGAACAGAGAATTATGGAAAAGTTGTAGCCATAGAACTTCATAGAGAAAGAAAAAAAATTGGAGAAAAGTGAAAAATATTTTTTCAAGTTAAAAAACTCCATGCATTGCCCTGAATTGTTCAATGAAAAGCCGTTGCATCAAGTGAGATCGCAACTAGCAATCAACAATGAAAAAGTTGTAGTCTTAGAACTTCATAGAACAGTTTTGGTTCAATCTTTTCCGTAAAAGAATTAATTTCTTCCTTAAGAAGGACTGTTTTCTTGCCATTCCAATTTTTGGTACAAAACAGACCACTTTTCAAGCGTATCTTGTGTTTTTGAATTGATAACAAGCAAAAACTCACATTATAACGAACTAAAAGCAATAAATCACTGTTTTCTCTTTCGATGTTACCCCTTCTCATATTATCAATATCTGGCAACATATAAAACGTTTTATCTGTCGTTCGCGTTTGAAGTTCATGTGCACTGGTGTAAAATTGGCGTATAGCACAAAAACGTTTGGGACAATGAAAATTCGATAGAACATGGTTTCAGTGTTCTTCCAAAAAAATTTTGGGGTAAATCGGACAACCAAAATTTTGGCTAATGTAGCTAATTTTTTTAAAAAAAGACCAATTGCTATTGCCAATGAGTTGTTTCGAGGAACCAAACTTCTTTGAATCACATTTTGTGTTTTTAAGCTGATATCAAGCAAAGTTTTACCTCATCGAGAATTGAACCACCCCATCTCAATGTTTTGGCCTACAAAATTTATCCATATAAGAACAATTATTTTTTGTCACTATCAAAAACGCTTTAGTTGTGATCCTCCACTCAGTTTCTGGGTCAATTAGTTGTTCAATGTTTCCCATACTGTTTTGACAGTGCCTTCTATCCATAAGGATTGTAAGGCACCACGGTTTTTTGGTTTTGCGTCTTCGTTTAACTTTTGGGGGGTAAATTGTTTTTTTTTTAAATGTCCATCCCTTTGTGCCCTTACAGGCACCTTCTCCCATGTGCTGTATTTTAATTGTGCTTTGTTTTTTTCTTCTATGATGTGCTATAATGCTCCTGGCCTATCCGGGATTTTATGTTTTAGCTATATATATATATATATATATATATATATATATATATATATATATATATATATATATGTCTTGGAAAAAAAGAGCCTCTATTTTTGCTTATTCTGCAAGAATAACAGTCTGTTTTCCCTTGTAGTTTAAGAAGCTCATGAGGACTCACGAAAAAACCAAGACCCTTTAAATGCCTCGTTTCTGTTATGGATAATTAGTAGCCATAGAACTTCATATTATGGAGAAGTTGTAGTCATAGAACCTCCATTTATGAGAAAGTTGTAGTCATAGAACTTCCATTTATGGCAAAGTTGTAGTCATGCCAATTTCCTAAAACTTTTTTGAATTATGAAGTCAATGGTCCATAATATGAAAGTTTTATGATTACAACTTTTTGTCATCCCGGGTAGTTTTTAAAAGCAGGTTTGCTGATTGGATAGATTCAATGATTAGCTGATAGCTGCACACTTCGGAGGCTAGTTAAGTTATCTCTTCTTTGCAACGCTTTTCTTAACCCAGAAAATTTTTAGAAACCGTGCGAAGTCTTTTGGGAAAATATAGATAAAAATAACCAGATGTAAACTATTGATATTATTTAATTGCTTAAGTTTTATTTCAAAATTTTAATTTGAATCGGTTGAAAAGCAAACTAGTGAATGATTAATCAATCTAAAATTTAAAAAAAAACAAACTGTGAAATTTTCCTGTTTCCCTATGACCATTTTTTGTCATTGAAAATCTTTAAAACTCAATCTATAGGTCAGTAATAATTTTAAAGAAGTCAGTTACGCAATTTGAGGAAACAATTATTCTTTGCACCTGGATAAAGGAATTCCAAAAGCTCAATGCATTATTATCTCTTTGAATATATGAAGTGCTCCGCGTCCGTGATTTTCGAAAATTTCGAGTTAAGTGTCTTGAAAAAATAGAAATTCATAAGTTTTCATTAACAAGTAGAATTTTTCCTTCTCCTTTTTTCATTTTTTGGTTTACGTGTAAAACGAACACTTTAATTGCTCAATGTTTATAAAGACAGCCAATAAATTGCACAAAATTGCGACACAACACTTTTTTACAATCTAAAATTTTGGACTGCGCGGCTGCTCTTTCTTATTTTTATTGATATTCTCACATGCTCTTCTATAATTTTCATCTTCCAAAACAAGATAAACAGGCAACCCGAAGTGGGCATTAAACAATTTTACAATTTAAACAGAGCGTTAGCCAGCTTTAGCAGTTTTTCAAGTGCTTAGAGTGCTAATTTGCTGGTAGGCCTCAACTCAAGCTGAAAATTTGTAGTCTCTTGGCCTAAAATACTGCACTTTTCTAAGTTTTCTTGTCATTATCCGTGTTTTTGTTCAATTAGTCTTATATAAACTTTTCTCAATTCTGTTAAATAGTCTTTTGGTGTATAGAATTGTTCTCTTTTTTCATTTTGTGAGCTATATATATATATATATATATATATATATCTTGGTAATACAAACTTAAGCTCTTAAAATCTTCATTTTTTCAAGATTTTTTTAAAATTAATGTCTTATTTGTGTTTTTCCAAACTTAGGGGCAACTGAAAGTTCCCAAGACTTGCAAATGGGTTACTGAATGGTTTTTGGTTAGAAAGAATTGAGTTTGAATAGATTAAAATCACGAGTTTTTGGATTTATTTAATAAAATTCAAAAATTATTTCAAGTTATTAAAACTATTTGTTTTTGCCGTCATCAGTCATTTTTTTTTCATTTTTTAAGTTTAGCGATCATCAAAGGCAAGTGAATCTCCTGTAGAGTTTGACTCTAGGTTGCTGTGCAGTTCCTACTAGCAAAAAAGTTTTTTATATGTTACTATCAAGAGTTTTAGCGACTTTTTCTTAAAAATTGACATTTCATGTTTTTTGAAAAAATGATGAGTTTCTGAATTTTTCAAACTTCAGATGCCAAGAAGTTTTCAGGGCCTATTAATAGGTTACTGGATAGTTTTTGAAGTTTTGGACATTAAAGAATTGGTTTTTAAAAGAATAATATGAAGATTTTTATAATATAAAGAATATAAATTTTGGTCATTTTTGCGGTTTTCAACCTCTTTAGGCCAACGAAGTAGTTCGAAAAATAATTTATATGTTGATGATTAATCTTTAGTTCTGAGAACAAGAGCGTCAAAAACTTGAACAACTTTTCCTAGTTTTTTCTAATTTTTCCAAGTTTTAAACTTTTTCTAGCTATTGTTTTTCTTCGTCGCTTATATCTGCAGCCTGATTTCTGCTAGCCTGCAAGTTGGTTGCTTTTTAGGTTCTAGAAAGAAGGAAAACGTTTTGAAAATATACATTTGCAGAATTAACGTTTTAGCAATTTTCTTCTGTTTTTCAACATACTGGCAAAGAGGAATTTTTATGTGAACTTTTTCTGTTTTTCTACTTTTTGTTTTTTATTCTAATTGTTGTTCTGCCTGCCTCTGATAGCTTCTTTAATATAAAGAATTTTTTTCTTATTGTCCAAGTTTGTTTAATCTTTTTTTATACTTTTTTAACAATGACTGTGTTATTCAACACGCTGATTCCAAAATTATACACTCTATGAAGTCCTTTTTGTTTTTAAATTTTCGAAAAACAAAAAGGAGTTCATTTGTTTTTAAATTTCTAAAACAAAAAGGACTTCATTTGTTTTTAAATTTTCATTTTGTTTTTAAATTTTCGAAAAAATGTTAGTCTGTTAGGCTGGCATTATTCTGGTCTGCTGGTCAGGTACAGTTGTTTATGATTGTTCATTTAATTGTTGGGATTTCATTTCAGGATTTATCTCTCATATTTAACTATTCGCATTTTTCAAAACATGTTTTTAATAGAGCTTTTTTGTATTCTAACACACTTTGAAGATAACAAAAAAAGTACTGCAATATTGAAATAAGGCAAAATTTGTACGGTCATAATCAAAGTTTTAGCATTGTTTTATGTTTAAAACAAAATGAACTAACAAAATGAATTTAGTGCATAGACAACTTTTGTTCTTAGAAGCAGCCTAGTGAATTTGCGGGTTCCGACTCATTTTCGACTGTGTGTTTTCAGTGATGTTGATGTCCATGCCAAGTTAAATGGAAAAATGTTTAGTACTCTAATAAAAAAATCTGCAAATTAACCCGTGTCTTTTTTGATTACCGAAAACAATAAGAAAGCAAATACGAGAAAATATAATAGGAAATGTGATTACAAACTAAATTTTTGGTAACAGTTTTTGAATTAAATAACTGATAAGCACAGAGTCCAGAAGTGTGTTCAAAACTCATCAATGTCATTTAGCAAAATAAAGAACCATCAATCAGTCATCATTGTTTTTAAGCTCAATATATGTCAAGGGAGGTGAAACTCTACAAAACATGAAAAATTGAAAATTCACCAATTTTTTGACGACTCTTTATGTATATGCTTTTTGAATCAATATATATATATATATATATATATATATATATATATATATACATATACATACATATATATATATATATATATATATATATATATAAAGCTACAAACTAAACAACATTCGTTGTCGTTTTTCATAAACAAAATATAAATTTAAAACGATTAGTGAAAATTATAGATGGTTTCTCAACAAATTTAAACCAAGAAAAACTTAACGGGAAACTATAAGTCTGATGAAAACACAAAAATTATAAATCATTATTAAACTATTATTCATATCGAATATTAGAAATTTCCATAGTTTTTGAATAACAAAGTGTTCGAGAATCCATACTTTTAACCAAACAAATTCAGTAGATCCTTCGCAGATTATAAAAGTGAAAGCAGGTACAAGTGATTTAATGGGCTCGGGCTTTGTCAGTTTATCCGGTTCCCAAAAAAATGAAACTATGCAAAAACAACAGAAAAAAATAGACAGAGCAGTAAAAAAGTTTTTCCTTGAATTTTAAAAAATGTCACGAAACGAAGATAGCATCAGCTAATGCTGAACTTCCTCGTATTTCTATCTTGAGGTTGCGTCGCAACAGTTATGTCTGTGTGTCTTTGTGCCAGGCGTGTGGAAAGAAAAAAAACGTTCACTATTTTTTGGGCTAAAAACCACGTTTTTTGGGGCGTTGCAAAAGCAGGCTGTAATACATGTCCTTTCTTTTGTTTGATAATGTTGGAAAAAATAATTGTACTGCTCATTTACTGTTTCTATGGCTTATAGTGTCTGTTGTTGAAAACTGTTTTATATTAAATACTTTCTTCTAGTTGGTTAATGGGGGATTGTAAAAGCGAATAAGTTTCGGTTAATAAGAGGACTCAATATGTTAAACTGTGTCACCGCGTCTCACGTAGGTGCAAAAAAGTTTCGCATAAACAATTCAAACTATATCGGACTTTTATTGGTCTGAATTTTGGGGCGATAGTTTGCACTGCTTTAAATGCTATAGTTCGCACTTGGCCCATTTCGCATACATTACCATTGAACTTTCACACAGTTCAGAACAAATTATAAACAGTTTACTCAAACGAAATCAATATCTTGCAAAGGGGGAGGGGAGCGGTTATCTTGCAAGATCTTGCAATTATTGTAAATTATTTCGCAATAATTTTGCATTTGTTCCACACCCCAATTGTTGCGCACCGAAAAACCGGTAGCTTGACAAAAAGCTCTACTTGTTTCAACCCCTAAGTGTGATTTCACTCGACCCCCCCCCAAAAAAAAATCATGTTGGTTTGCTTTGCTGTCAATGTTTTGAAGTTCACGGTTAACAATTAGCCGCCTGACCTGATCGCAAAAATTACGTTTTTGTTCATTTTGTAATTATGATTTCACGATTATTTGTATATTGTCGTTTCTTTTCAATTGTTTTCACTGAGAGTTTTCGATTCAAAAATTACACGTTCATTGAGCTGTTTACAAAATGCATAACTAAAACTAAGTAAATACTTAAAGTTTGTTAAAACGTTGCTCTCTATTACCGTGCTCAAAATTTATGATAATGCATTCTCTAACTCAAGTTATTAACATAACCAATTCAATTTTTATATAAATCTATGATTTTGTTATACTATAGATTACTAAAATTTCTCGCGGCTGAAAGTTTACCCAACAATTGTTTTTTAAATACGGAAAACAAAAGATAATTGAAATATGAGTCTGTTATTTGAACAAAGATTTCAACAAGAATACTATTTCTTTTTATTGTAACATTTTTAGCGTCATGTCGATTCATGTTCGCATTATAAAGAACAACATTTGTGTTTAACGTATCAGATTTCTGTTGTCAACAATGTTTGATATTATTTAGTTTACTGCTCGTAAGTATTTATCAAACATGTTTTTCCTTGATTTTAGCCAAAGGGTGAATTAGCCGAAGAGAAAACATCGCATTTCGCAATTTTTTGGAAGACCAGTTTCAAAAAATTTCTTACAAACTGTCTCATTACACTGTTTGCTTTTCTTCCGCTAAAGATCTTATTGAGCGAAAAAGTTTTCGGTTCAATGAATGTACTCATAAATTTATAACTCCAAATTAGCTTCAATTAAAGCATCATTATTTGATTGGAAAACATCAGTTTATTAATAAAGCATACCTGATTTTAAACTACATTATAAGTAATTTAAATGATTCTTAGCTGCTTGCGGCAACTTGCGCTGAAATACGGTTATTACAAAAGCCTGAACGAACAAGCTTTCATTCTTATTTGTTTAATTTAGCTAGACAAATTTGTTTGTGTCAAAGTTGGGACATAGTTATTTAAATTTTTAGCATTCCAACTTAGCTTTTTTCATTTTTTTTACATTCCATTTTAGCATGTTTTCACTCTAATGTGGGATTCGATTTTCGATTTATGTTATAGTCAACTGCGCGTTTAAAATTTTGTTTTCCAAAACAAACATGATTTTATCAATGAAACAACACTGGCGTTTTTGGAAACGTTTCCTTTCTTTAATTGCTTTTGTTTACATTTTAGCTTTCGTGTTTATTTACACTGCAACGGTGACACGAACCGAAAAGGAAGAAAACGATATTATCGATAATATTTTCAAAATTCATCCGGCTACCAGCCCAAAATTTCAGCGACCATCAAATTCCGAGAATAAATCTATTAAAATTGACCAAAACTTTTCAGCCAATCAGAACGCAAAGAAGAACGGGAGCAGCTATTTACTGGGTGACAAATTTTTCACTGATGACGAGTTTTTAAATCTAGCGTCTGAACAAAAATGTTCGGAACAGTTGTCAACAAAAATAAACAAAGTTACAATGTTGCGGAACACAATTTTGGATCCACTGCAATTTTCCCATTCAAGTCGCGATCGAGGCGAAAGTTTAGACTTCACTTCGGATTTCGCCAAAAGTTTGTGTTACTCATCAGAAGATTCTAGAACAAATGTGAAGACAAGTTACCACGTAGGAACAAAAAGAACATTAGAAGTTTCAAAAATTGACACCGCAGAGTTCAAAAAGTTGCAAAATTCGAGGAACATATCAACCTTCGACATAACTCTAGCCGTTTTTAGGGAAGAATACGCGAATGCTTACTGGACGGTTATGGATAATTTTGACATATTCCACATTTTAAACGATTTACAAATTAAAAAGTGTCAAATTATATGGCTAGACGCGCATCCATTTTCAAGCATGGATCAACTTTGGTCAATTTATTTCGGCGAACCACTTAAAATTGAAGATTTCAGAAATCAATTTCCGGAAAAACAATCAAATTTAATTTTCAGCCCTCGCTTGCTGCTTAGATACGACAGAGAAAAAAGTGTGTTTTTGAACCCGGGCAAACCCCCGAGATTGAATGAATTTGAAGCTTTCAGGGCGCAGGGTTACAAAAATTTGAACATTGTCGTGAAACCCAAAGACTGTTCACTTTTACGACTCACGATAGCCTGGAGGCGGGATTATGTAAATCATCCTGGAAATCCGAACGGAATAATAACTCGGAAAATTTCGAACGAAGCCGAGGTTTTAAGCGCGTTGAAATCTTTTTCAAACGTGAACGTTACCGAAATTCAGCTTGAAAAACTGACAGTTGCACAGCAAATTTTACAAATGAGTAAAACGGATATATTTTTTGCGATGCATGGGGCTGGCCATACGATGACAGCTTTCATGCCCTCCGGTGGGGTGGTGGTCGAAATCATGATTCAGAAAAAGGAGAAAAATTATCATATGCGACAAGTTGCAGAAAATGCGGGTCAATTTCATATAAAGCATACAGTACCAAATAGCGCAGCTAGCCCTGACGGTAATAGCCATTATGTTGAGGAGAAAGCAGTCAAAGATATCATTAATCGATCCATGTCAAAACTTTGTTCAGGTTAACATTTTAGATATAACTTGATTTTATTTTGTGCTTATTTTTTTGGTATCTCTATATTTTGATTATTGACTGTATATATTGATGTGCCAGTTTTCTTAACATTTTTGAAAAAACTGAAAAATCTCAAAAAACAGTATCCTCGTGTTTTTGAGTTTTAAGCCCTGCGTTTGTAAAACGGCTCTTCTATCTCAATTATGTAAATAGACCATCGAAACAGTTTGGCTCCCGCTGGAGCTGATGATAAAAACATCACCCGGGTTGATCGAAAGTTGTTATCCTAGAACTTTCCTCTCATTGATCCCTAATGTCACTCAGCAAAAAATTTGTACGAAATTCGCAAGATTACAACTTTATGAAACTATGCAAAAACAACAGAAAAAAATAGACAGAGCAGTAAAAAAGTTTTTCCTTGAATTTTAAAAAATGTCACGAAACGAAGATAGCATCAGCTATTGCTGAACTTCCTCGTATTTCTATCTTGAGGTTGCGTCGCAACAGTTATGTCTGTGTGTCTTTGTGCCAGGCGTGTGGAAAGAAAAAAAACGTTCACTATTTTTTGGGCTAAAAACCACGTTTTTTGGGGCGTTGCAAAAGCAGGCTGTAATACATGTCCTTTCTTTTGTTTGATAATGTTGGAAAAAATAATTGTACTGCTCATTTACTGTTTCTATGGCTTATAGTGTCTGTTGTTGAAAACTGTTTTATATTAAATACTTTCTTCTAGTTGGTTAATGGGGGATTGTAAAAGCGAATAAGTTTCGGTTAATAAGAGGACTCAATATGTTAAACTGTGTCACCGCGTCTCACGTAGGTGCAAAAAAGTTTCGCATAAACAATTCAAACTATATCGGACTTTTATTGGTCTGAATTTTGGGGCGATAGTTTGCACTGCTTTAAATGCTATAGTTCGCACTTGGCCCATTTCGCATACATTACCATTGAACTTTCACACAGTTCAGAACAAATTATAAACAGTTTACTCAAACGAAATCAATATCTTGCAAAGGGGGAGGGGAGCGGTTATCTTGCAAGATCTTGCAATTATTGTAAATTATTTCGCAATAATTTTGCATTTGTTCCACACCCCAATTGTTGCGCACCGAAAAACCGGTAGCTTGACAAAAAGCTCTACTTGTTTCAACCCCTAAGTGTGATTTCACTCGACCCCCCCCCCCCCAAAAAAAAAAAAATCATGTTGGTTTGCTTTGCTGTCAATGTTTTGAAGTTCACGGTTAACAATTAGCCGCCTGACCTGATCGCAAAAATTACGTTTTTGTTCATTTTGTAATTATGATTTCACGATTATTTGTATATTGTCGTTTCTTTTCAATTGTTTTCACTGAGAGTTTTCAATTCAAAAATTACACGTTCATTGAGCTGTTTACAAAATGCATAACTAAAACTAAGTAAATACTTAAAGTTTGTTAAAACGTTGCTCTCTATTACCGTGCTCAAAATTTATGATAATGCATTCTCTAACTCAAGTTATTAACATAACCAATTCAATTTTTATATAAATCTATGATTTTGTTATACTATAGATTACTAAAATTTCTCGCGGCTGAAAGTTTACCCAACAATTGTTTTTTAAATACGGAAAACAAAAGATAATTGAAATATGAGTCTGTTATTTGAACAAAGATTTCAACAAGAATACTATTTCTTTTTATTGTAACATTTTTAGCGTCATGTCGATTCATGTTCGCATTATAAAGAACAACATTTGTGTTTAACGTATCAGATTTCTGTTGTCAACAATGTTTGATATTATTTAGTTTACTGCTCGTAAGTATTTATCAAACATGTTTTTCCTTGATTTTAGCCAAAGGGTGAATTAGCCGAAGAGAAAACATCGCATTTCGCAATTTTTTGGAAGACCAGTTTCAAAAAATTTCTTACAAACTGTCTCATTACACTGTTTGGTTTTCTTCCGCTAAAAGATCTTATTGAGCGAAAAAGTTTTCGGTTCAATGAATGTACTCATAAATTTATAACTCCAAATTAGCTTCAATTAAAGCATCATTATTTGATTGGAAAACATCAGTTTATTAATAAAGCATACCTGATTTTAAACTACATTATAAGTAATTTAAATGATTCTTAGCTGCTTGCGGCAACTTGCGCTGAAATACGGTTATTACAAAAGCCTGAACGAACAAGCTTTCATTCTTATTTGTTTAATTTAGCTAGACAAATTTGTTTGTGTCAAAGTTGGGACATAGTTATTTAAATTTTTAGCATTCCAACTTAGCTTTTTTCATTTTTTTACATTCCATTTTAGCATGTTTTCACTCTAATGTGGGATTCGATTTTCGATTTATGTTATAGTCAACTGCGCGTTTAAAATTTTGTTTTCCAAAACAAACATGATTTTATCAATGAAACAACACTGGCGTTTTTGGAAACGTTTCCTTTCTTTAATTGCTTTTGTTTACATTTTAGCTTTCGTGTTTATTTACACTGCAACGGTGACACGAACCGAAAAGGAAGAAAACGATATTATCGATAATATTTTCAAAATTCATCCGGCTACCAGCCCAAAATTTCAGCGACCATCAAATTCCGAGAATAAATCTATTAAAATTGACCAAAACTTTTCAGCCAATCAGAACGCAAAGAAGAACGGGAGCAGCTATTTACTGGGTGACAAATTTTTCACTGATGACGAGTTTTTAAATCTAGCGTCTGAACAAAAATGTTCGGAACAGTTGTCAACAAAAATAAACAAAGTTACAATGTTGCGGAACACAATTTTGGATCCACTGCAATTTTCCCATTCAAGTCGCGATCGAGGCGAAAGTTTAGACTTCACTTCGGATTTCGCCAAAAGTTTGTGTTACTCATCAGAAGATTCTAGAACAAATGTGAAGACAAGTTACCACGTAGGAACAAAAAGAACATTAGAAGTTTCAAAAATTGACACCGCAGAGTTCAAAAAGTTGCAAAATTCGAGGAACATATCAACCTTCGACATAACTCTAGCCGTTTTTAGGGAAGAATACGCGAATGCTTACTGGACGGTTATGGATAATTTTGACATATTCCACATTT